>NC_057812.1:249804820-250143932 GCF_018294505.1 Triticum aestivum
GATAGCTAGGTTTAATTTCTTAGGTTTTAGTTATGTTAATTAGGTTATCTATTTAGTTATGAATTTAGATAGGTTTCAAAATTTGCTAAATTTATATGCAAATTTGAACTGGAGATGTGATATGTGGATATGTCATGTTTTGGACATGTCATGTTTTGGTAAATGATCCGAGTTGCCTATGTTACGCCGGAATGTTGATTCATTTCTGTTCCGGTGAATTTCATGCGCTCGATATGTCCATTTTCTAGCAAAGGTCATGCCGAAATTTCCCATGAATAAAGGCATGATTTGTGCTACATAGTTGGCATATCGAGTGCTGGCACATAGATTTCTTTTTTATCTCATTTTTCATTTATTCATACTTTTAGAAATAAATGAGGACACTTAATCATAGGAAACATGTCGAACAACAAAGAAAGTAGGCCTTCTGACCAAGATGCAGACGAGATGGATTACGAGGGTGAACAAGACTACCTCGACTTTTTGACTGCTAAGCAAGGTTTGCAGGTCCGCCTCGATGATGGTACTAACGCCGACACCGACACCGACAGCGCCGGCACCGATGGCGGCGCCGAGACCGGTGGGGAAGGTACCGCGGGGAAGATACCGGAGCCGATGCCGGTACCGAAAAGAGGCATAAGAAGCCGAGGATACGAAAACCTAACAAACTAGGGATTGGACGACTTGTGATCACAAAGATGGCACTTGGCAAGTTTGAGCCGTTAGAGCCGGAAGAACCTCGCAAGTGCTATGGGAACCAAGTAGGATGCATCATATGGGAATGCACGAGCATCAATGACGATGACTTAAGGAGTAAAGAACATTTGACACAGTTGCTCCTAACGAAGTTGCACAAGAGATTCAAGTTCCCCGATCGGGATGATAACATAGAACAACCGTGGGATGATCCGAAGATGAAAAAGATTAACAATCACGCCATGGGCACGTTCAGCAATGATTTGGCCTCCTGGAAATCGAGGGTGAAACAAGCTATTGAGGCTGAGGAACCCCTGTCCAAGATTCTGGAGGAAAATCCGACACTTACGGAAGAGGAGTTCGAAAAGTTCAAGGACACTTGCGCTACTGAGGACGCCAAGGCTAAGGCTGCGAAATTCAAGAGCCTTCAGCAAAGGAACACGAGGAAGCATCGCCTCGGAAGCCGTGGCTACCTCGGTAAAAGGCCCATATGGGATAAGGAGGACGCGGAACGTGAAGCCGCGGGTTTCCCAGACCCCTTCGAGAAGCTAGTTACTTGAGGTTAACGCTAGCGCGAGAGAGGACTCGTAACCGCCATCTCATGTACTGCATAGTTCCGCTCTCACTCATAGTGATAGCTCTTCTCGCGTATACCTTTGTTTAGATGGATGACGTTGTAGTTGCAAGTATTCGATACTTTCCTGTATCGCTATTTTCGAGATGATGACAAGATACCACTTGTGTTGGATGATGATTATGATGAGACTATTTGTATGTATATTCTATGATTACATTTGTGGTCTCGCAGGCATTTGTTCAAATACAAAACAAATATGCCGAAAAAAAACAAAAAACAACTAAAATTAGCAGTAGCGAGTGGAGAAAAGTTAGCAGCAGCATGGTTGTAGCAGTAGCGCGCACAGGGGAAGCGCGCTATAGCTATTAGCAGCAGCGAGGTTCCTTTAAGCACGCTGCTGCAACACTTGTGTAGCAGTAGCGCGGGTGGACCAGCGCTACTGCAATACGTTAGCTGTAGCGCCTTATTAGTAGCGCCGGCCCCCGCGCTACTAAAAGGCCGAAAACCCGCGCTGCTGCTAGGCTTTTCCCTAGTAGTGTTTCTAGTCTGCATACAAGTTTTGTCTGTAGTCAAAGTATCTCTACTTTGACCAATCTTATATAAAAAAGTATGCACTTTCACAATGTGCGAAGTAAAAAGGAACAGAAGGAATACAAAGAGTTTGAGCAGCTTTTTAGCGTTCCTGTACATTGCAATCAAACACACGGGCCTGGCAATTCATAGAGAACATTCAAAACAATCTATGATTATGCATCTCAGCGATTCACATGTCAGAGCCAATATTTACTTCACAACTAAAGAATAAAGAAAAAATGGATCGATGCTGCTGACGGCAACGGGAATCCCATTTGAAAATATCAAACGCATGTCTTCTTGCTAAAATCAATGAGCAAATTTGACAAGGTTTTCCCATTCCAAAATATCAAATGCCTACGACTGTGGAATGGGCAGGGTTTTCCATCAGTTCGGACATTGACATGGCACCTCATGCTAAATAAACCAGCTATTCTTTTTGTGCAGTTCCACCAAAATCAACCAAATTCGCGCGTAGCTTGTATGATTTCGCCCTTATATGTTGCAACACCTTGAACTTATCGGCACCTCCTTTCTTGTGGTGGAAATGAATGATTCGATGTATTCATGAACATTTTGTGCAGTTCCCATTGAAATCATGCTGAGCACCCTGTTTGCGCAAATACAAAAAAGTGATTAATATAAAGCAAAATGTACTATGAATTGACAGTTTAAACAGGCACTGACATGGTCCATGTAGAGCACACTTTTCAAAAAATGGAACTCACCGGAAAGAATCCTAGAACAACATTGTGCTCGCGCATCACAGCAAGAAAATGGAGATTTGTCAGTCCTTCTAAGTTGAAGTTAGTTTGGTCTTGTGGGGGTAATGTAACCATCCTTCAACTGCTCCTTCTGATGAGAAGATAGACAAGGCTTCTTCATCCTGGCATAATCGGAACTAGTCACTTCACGTACTCCATATTCTTCTTCAGTGGAGGATGATCCTGTTGTGCAAAGACAAGAGGATAACTAAATGCTAGCATCCCTGTTTGCTTGAAAAAAAGGAAAGGAAATATTTAAAACAGCACAGATGAAGCACTTCTCAAGGACAATACCACTTTTTGTTGATAGTATCTAAACAGTAGCACAACACCAATAGAGATAACAAAGCTCAATCATATGGATGAAATCAGTGGGCGAGTACCAACCTTTGTCAAGAGGCTTATTGTGTAGAGTACACAGATGAAGCACTTCTCCAGAACCATCTGTTGCTATCTACTGTGGTGGCCATGCTTACTATATACTCCTCGATTAGATTAATGTTTCCAACATATTCTTGTGCAGTTCCACTAAAATATATGGTATCTTCAAAGAAGATCCCTGTTTGCACAAGTAGAGATAATTACGTATTACATTAAGAGTGGCATCAAATCAGTGGCAAAACAATTGATCGTTCCAGCCATAGCAATAAATTAAGATGCAAAACTATATCATTACCTGTGTCATCACAGTTCCAGTGCTTAATTACAGCACCAGGAGTTGATTTTTGTTTTTCTTCCGCTTGTTCTTCCCCTTCATCACTTGGTTCAATAACAGACAAGCTTCGCCTTCAATGTAAGATTTGGCATGTCAATTAGGTTGCACAAGTATAGCACTAAACAATGACATTAATTTTCTGATGAAAGTGGCAAAATACAGGCCAGCAGTTGTGAAATATCCTTATCTTACCTCAATGGGATATTGCTGTGCACATACAGATTGGAAGTCTTGTCTCCATTTGTGCAGTTTAGTAAAATCAAGCAACATTACCATACAATTAGCATAACATATGAAAGCACACTGCAGAATCATGTGAAAGAAGGCTAGTACTGACCTCTGATGACGCGAAATTCAAACAACTCACAAGAATAAGATCTGAACCAAATTTGCCAACACGGATAGGAAGTAAGATCTCCTCTTATGCAGTTCCACTAAGATCAAGCAATAAACCAACATTGTCGGTGTGACATTTTGGTTGAACCGCACAAAACACTCTTAAAACAATAGTGTTTTGTGCAGTGCAACAAAATGTCACAATGGAAATGAGGTGAAGTAGATAACCCTGTTTACACAGAGGTGCAAAGGAAACAACTAGTGGTCAATAACGGTGGATGACACAGAAGCCAACAAAAAGAAGCATCTACCTTACCTAAATGGGAAAGAAAGAAAGACTGTAGCATTTCTCAAACGGTGGCATTGATTAATATTAACAGAGATATTATATTAACAATAAAATTTGTTAAACATGTAATTTGCTTTTAACTGTGGCATTGCATCAATTTTCCAGCAGCATTATTAGTGGGTGCTTGTTTACAGGGACATTTTGGTGGAGGGACTAAGAAGACTCCGTATCAGTCCCATCTAAACCAAACAGGAGGGACTTTTAGGGACTAAAAGTGGGCATTTGGGACTAAAGAAAGAAGACCCCGAGGGAGAGTCTTTTTGGGACTTTTTCCAACAGTTGCCCCTACCACGCATCGCACCTTGTCTCTATTAGTTCATTACTAGGGGTAACATGGTCTTTTAGCATGTCATTTAATAACCTCTAGTCCATGTTTAGTCCCTGGAACCAAGCAGGTGGGGACTAGGGAGTTTTTAACCAAACATGGCCTTAGATTAACAACAGCTAAAGAGTTGCACGGGACAGTGGATGCACCAACACCATGTGCATCTACCTATGTACTGGGGTGATGCACAGTCTGTTGCAACAAAGAACAAACAACCAAGGAGCATATTTGTATTGGTCCCAGTTTTGTTATCTTTAGACACCTTTCCCTATGTGAGCACAGCAAATCTAGTCCTGCTGAAACTCTACATCCTTGTCCCCCAAAACAAAAGATCAGTTCGTTATAGATGTGCATACTGCATTTGTCATTGTTTTCCCTTTTCGACCAATGTAGGTGCTGGATAGCCAGTCTGTACTAGTACTTTCCCCACTTCCTTTCCTCTATGAACCACGTCCTAGCTTTATGCTATACAACTTTCCCCACTACTTTCCCCCATTCTTGTCCTCTTTGAACCACGTCTTAGATTCATGCGATACAACTTTCCCCACAACTTTCCCCCTCCCTTTCCTTTTTGAACCACGTCCTAGATTCATGCTATTCAACTTTTCCCACTACTTTCCCCCATTCCTTTCCTCTATGAACCACGTCCTAGATTCATGGTATACAACTTTCCCCACTACTTTCCTGTTTGATCCAACACCTAGATTCGAGTGCAGAAGTGGGCGACCGGAGGCCGTTCGACCCACACTTTGTACGACGGCGAAGAAGAAGGGGTCGGAGGCCCTCCCGTGCCGCCGCTGGGTGAAAGTGAACAGCTGCACTGGTAGTGGATTCCCTCCTCCCTCACCGACGGCGACAGCGTTAAGCCTCCTTCCCTTCCAGGTGGACGGATCCGGCCGGCTCTTTGACCAGAAGTGAGGGGAGAGAGAGAGACCAACGAAGTCTTGTTTAGATCTGGAGAGGGTGAGAGAGTGTGAAGAGAGCAACTACAAGCAAACCGGTAGTAAGGGGAGAGAGATAGAGAGGCCAACGAAGTCTTGCTTAGATCTGGAGAGGGTGAGAGAGTGTGAAGAGAGCAACTACAAGCGCTGAGGCTCCGGCGTGTATATATATACTGGAGAGAGTGTGAAGAGTCCAAACCCTAGAAAACAAGCGCTGAGGCTGCAGCTTATACGTGATGAGGTGATTATATGGTCACTACGAGATCGTATAGCTCCGTATCCATCCATTTTGACCAGTAGTACGTTACCTCTCTCCATGTAGTATGTTGGGTCCCCCTAGTCAGAGGGTGAAACAAACAAATTAATAAGAAAATTAAAAGCGCCGGCGGTGTATCTTACCTCACACATCTTGCTACTGCTCGGGAACACTATCCAATTGATGCCTCTGTTCCCTCACATACTATTTTAAGTTAATCCTTATTATAGCATGCACACAATTTTGGGCACTTGTATTCGACCTAAGTCAGTGTGCCACCGTATCTCGTATGACTCCCTCCGTCTAGGTGTAATAAGTCACGTTAGAAGGTGCAGCGGGACCAAGGTGCAAGCAGATTGGAGGAGAAGGAGAAACTTGACCGGTCATTCCTCCAATCAAAGCCCTGATTTCTGTCTCTAAACGCAACAATTAATCCAAACAACTAAGAGATGCCGTTTTAACTAACATGCAGGGCCACGTATTAACTCGCATGCAAACTGACTTTGATTTCTTGACTGATCAATGCGTAGTTGCACTCCATGCATTGGGTTTCCGGGGGAGATAACACGGCAGAGTAAGGAGCGTTTTGTTACATGGCTTTGGCTGGTCATAGTGGTGAGTAACTTGGACTAGTACAACATGCATATGTTACTAGTCTATGTTTTTTTGGAAGCCTACTAGTCTATGTTACTACTACGCGAAGTTCGCCGTCGGAAGCGAGCCGATCTGGCTCTCCTGAGCTAGCAAGGTTTTTCTAGCCCACCCAAGCTAGTTGGCCCACAAAAGCGAACGTATTTTAACAGTTACAAACGCCTAACCTTGCCCGGCTATGCTATAAGTTGTTCATGCTAAGGATCCAAATGCTCCCTAAGTAACAACGCTCACTAGCAACGAGGCCAGGAGGGGATTGAGATGCGCAGTTAATGGACGACGCCTAACCATTTTGGGAATATCTGATTTCCGTAGGATGAATTAACACCTAGACAGAGGGAGTACTACTCCTCAGTCCAAGTTTGATGGAATATTCGTCACCTCTTCTCTTCTTGTACGTACTCCATTTGTATCTCACTTCATGTGGCTTCGCACTCGCACGATTTTCCTATTCTATGAACCTGTGTGTGCGTGTGCGTGAATCTGTTTAACAGCATGGGTGTGTTAGAGAGAGCGACAGATTGACCTACTCCTACAGAGAGATGGTGTGTAGTGTACGATTTTAGCCGCCAGAGTCGGTGCATCCTCTCATTTTTGGACGTCCGGTAGGGACAGGCGGACAGCTGCCACGCCCACTCCTGACCAGCCTGGCCCACCCAAAGTCCCTCTGAGGGAGTCCTGGATTAGGGGGTCTCCGGACAGCCGGACTATATCCTTTGGTCGGACTGTTGGACTATGAAGATACAAGATTGAAGACCTCCTTGGCATCAAAGGCAAGCTAGGCAATACGGATATGAAGATCTCCTCCCTTGTAACCGACTCTGTGTAACCCTAGCCCCCTCCAGTGTCTATATAAACCGGAGGGATTTGGTCCGTAGGACAACATACAATCATACCATAGGCTAGCTTCTAGGGTTTAGCCTCTACGATCTCGTGGTAGATCAACTCTTGTAATACTCATATCATCAAGAACAATCAAGCAGGACGTAGGGTATTACCTCCATCAAGAGGGCCCGAACCTGGGTAAACATCATGTCCCCTGCCTCATGTTACCATCTGCCTTAGACACACAGTTTGGGACCCCCTACCCGAGATCCGCCGGTTTTGACACCAACATTGGTGCTTTCATTGAGAGTTCCACTGTGTCGTCACCGTAAGGCCCGATGGCTCCTTCGATCATCGGTAATGATGCGGTCCAATGTGAGGTTTTCCTCCCCGGACAGATCTTCGTATTCGGCGGCTTCGCACTGCGGGCCAATTCGTTTGGCCATCTGGAGCAGATCGAGAGCTACGCCCCTGGCCATCAGGTCAGGTTCGGAAACTTAAACTACACTGCCGACATCCGCGGAGACTTGATCTTCGACGGATTCGAGCCCGTGTTAGGTGCGCCGCACAGTCACAATAAGCACGACGTAACTTTGCCGTCGGACAGTGTTCCGAAGATCGCATATGCAACTACTCCGGCCTTCAATCCGGAGCCAATTGCACCATCCGAGAGAGGAGGGACAGACCCCGCCATGGAGGCCGCACTCTCAGTGGCAATAGAGCCGGATACTGACTTCATCCCTTACGAGAGCCATGTCGCCGAACCACTGGATTCACCTCCGGCCACGGACTTCAAGCCGCTCACATCCGTGCTCGTCGAATCCGACTGGGCGCCGATCATGGAGTTCACCTCCGCGGATATCTTTCAACACTCGCCCTTCGGCGATGTGCTAAATTCATTAAGGTCTCTCTCCCTGTCAGGAGAACCTTGGCTGAACTATGTTCGGCTAGAATGGGATGCGGACGACGAAGAAATTCGCTGCCCACCCACCACCCACTTAGTAGCCACTATCGACGATTTAACCGACATGCTCGACTTTGACTCCGAAGACATCAACGGTATGGACGATGATGCAGGAGACGAGCAGGAACCACCGCCCACAGGGCACCGAACCGCTACCTCATCATATGACATATACATTGTGGACACCCCTAAAGAAGGCAATGGCGACGAGCCAGCGGAGGATGACCCCTTGAAGAAGCCACCCAAGCGTCGACGTTAGCGGCGCCGCTCTAAGTCCCGCAATAGCAAAAGTAGTGATACCGGCACAGGAGATAATAACACTCCGGATAGTGCCGAAGACAACCACAATCCCCTCCAGCACGATGTAGAGCCGGAGGATGAACAAGCTAGCCCTCCAGAGCGGGCAGCAGATGGAGAACCGGAGGAGGACAATTACATGCCTCTCTCTGAAGACGAGGCGAGCCTCGGCGACGAAGAATTTATCGTGCCTGAGGACCCCGTCGAGCATGAGCGCTTCAAGCGCCGGCTTATGGCCACAGCAAATAGCCTGAAGAAGAAACAACAGCTTCAAGTTGATCAAGACTTGCTAGTAGACAAATGGACCGAAGTCCTTGCGGCCGAGGAATACGAACTCGAGCGCCCCTCCAAGAGTTACCCAAAATGCAGGTTGCTACCTCACCTCGAGGAGGAAGCATTGAAACCTCATTCACCATTGCACGATGCGGCTGACCGGCCACCGCGTGGCCAAGCCAGAGAGGCGTTTCAGCCTAAAGTTCAGCCTGCACCCCGCTGCCACTCAATCAAAAATACCAAGGCCCAGGGCAACACACGGGACCTGCAGACGTATTATATAGTAAGGCAAAACTTACAAGGTCAATATACGGGTCACGGACACGCGCGCAAACACGGGACGATGATCGTCGCGCCGGATACACTAAGAGCAAATCCGGCCGGGCCGAATACAGCAGACAAGACTCATATGAACTGCATCGTGATATAGCCCGGCACAAAGGCGCCTCACACCCCCTATGCTTCACTGATGAAGTTATGGATCACGAATTCCCGGAGGGTTTCAAACCTGTAAATATCGAATCATATGATGGTACAACAGATCCCACTGTATGGATTGAGGATTTCCTCCTTCACATCCACATGGCTTGCGGTGATGATCTACATGCCATCAAGTACCTCCCACTAAAACTCAAAGGACCAGCTCGGCATTGGCTGAATAGCTTGCCAACAGACTCCGTTGGCAGTTGGGAGGATCTGGAAGACGCATTCCTTGACAACTTCCACGGCACTTATGTGCGACCATCGGATGCTGATGACTTGAGCCATATAACTCAGCAGCCAGGGGAATCGTCCAGACAATTCTGACTCGGTTCCTGACTAAGAAAAACCAAATTTTCGACTGTCCGGATGCAAAGGCCCTAGCGGCATTCAAGCACAACATCCGTGACGAGTGGCTTGCCCGCCACCTTGGCCAGGAGAAGCCGAAGTCTATGGCAGCCCTCACGACACTCATGACCCGCTTTTGCGCGGGCGAGGATAGCTGGCTGGCTCGTAGCAATAACACACCGAGGAATCTGGGCACTTCGGATACCAAAGATGCCAACGGCAAACCATGACGCAACAAACACAAGCGCCGCAAATATGGTGATAAAACCAATAATACGGCAGTTAATGCCGGGTTCAGGGTCCCAAAGCCCGGTCAGCGGAAAGGGCCGCCCAAAAATACAAATTCGAGTCCATCCAGTCTGGACCGCATACTAGCTCGCCAATGCCAAATTCATGGCACCCCAGAAACGCCAGCCACCCATACCAACAGAGAATGTTGGGTCTTCAAACAAGCCGGCAAGGCAGGCGCCAAACACGAAGAGGGGTCTCAAAGCGACGATAGCGACAAAGAGCCCAAATTTCCGAACAAAGGAGGGCAAAAGAAATCCCCCCTACTCAATCAGTGAATGTGGTAAATACCACCCAAACGGCCCACTTGGACCAGATATACACCCTTAAGGATGGCGGCCCAACGGAACTCGCTGTCCCACAATATAAGCTATGGCCGGTCACCTTCAACTACACGGATCGTCCGGTCAACGCCAACCGGGGCAACCCAGCCGCACTAATCCTCAACCCAATAGTAAACGGGTTCCACCTCACTCGGGTCCTTATGGATGGAGGTAGAAGTTTAAATTTGCTTTACCAGGATACAGTGCGCAAGATGGGCATCGACCAGTCATCGATCAAGCCCACTAAGGCCACTTTCAGAGGCATCATACCAGGTATGGAGGTCAGCTGTACAGGCGCCATTTCCCTCGAGGTAATCTTTGGATCATCAGACAATTACCATATCGAAGAGTTAATCTTCGAAATCGCCCCTTTCCGCAGTGACTATCAAGCACTGCTTGGGCGAACCGCGTTCGCTCGATTCAACGCGGTGCCACATTATGCCTACCATAAGCTCAAAATGCCCGGTCCACGCGGTGTCATCACGGTTCATGGCAAGGCCGAATTTTCTTTCAACGCCAACAAATACATCACTGCTTAGCAGCAGGAACACCGAGCAGCACCTTGCAGCTGAACCTCGAGTCGACACCTAGGCTCCCGGACACCGTCGAGGGGCTGCAAACTACTTTGCGGAAGGATACTCCGGCTCGTCCAGGGTTCAATTAAACACTCCGGGAAAGGGAACGACAGGCCGAACTCAGCGGCTCAACCGCCCTCTGGCACATAAACATTTCTTATATTTCCTTTGCAGGTTCACCTTTGCACCGACCAAGACAGACTCCATAGATGCAGCTCGACCGCGTCTGGGGTCCTTAGACATCCCCCGCAGCGACCGTCCGGCTACAATACGGACCCGCACTCAACCTCTTCCCCTGGTCACAGCAGGTTCCGCTATCACAACTCCTTTTTTTTATCACATTACTTGTACCATACGCATAGACGTATTATTTATACAACATGTGGATTCATATGATGTTTACCTGCTGGTTATTTCTTATCGAAATCATTTCGTCAAATGGCATCCGAACACAGTGATATGCCCTAAATATGCCAGGGGCTTCGTCTTCCCCGTTACACAGCAATAAAAGTCCGAACACCTTCACGGAAGTTCGGCACCCTGAACTTATAGCATTATATGCATCAGCTCCGAATCATGTCTTGGGTCAATAGTTGGGTTTGCCCGGCTCCTATGCTTTGGTACCTTACGTTCCGCTATATCGGCTAAGGTAGCACTGGGAGAACTACTGCGATTGTGTCCCGGTTCTTTTGGACGAGCACCTCAGTAGAGAAAGCCGAAAACTAACTGTCATGATACGGCGAGAGCTGATCAGCTGTTCGAGTGGTCACAAAATCTTTAAGGATTTCTCCCGCACAATGCCATAACCAATGTGGTGTGTGAAGGATCGGCTTTTTTCTTCGATCAGGCGCTTATAGAGCCCCTAGTACGGTCTTCTGAACACAAGGGGCTGCGCCGACCATACTAAAGCTCCTCTGGCTAAGTGAGAGTGATAAAGCCCTATAGTCCGACTGCCTGGTTTGTTGTGCTGAGCACCTCCCTTGGAGGACCCAAAACTGGGATAAAGAGTGCTCGGGTTTATCCCGAACACCCCCGTACTCCTTACGTGGAGGCAGAAGCCGACGACTGGCCAACTCTCAGCCTTAATATACAAACGGCCGCACAGGAGGGTAAACTTTTATATAACAGTTGACATATCAACGACCTTGTTTAAACATTACAACAGACAATAGGATCCGCATTCAGGGAAATATAATGTCCTTGGTACATAGCTCCGCTGCAAGGTAGGATCCTTTCAGGACATTCTTATAATATGATTTGGGCTTGCGGTGCTCCTTCCCCTCCGGCGGTCCTTCGGTCACCAGATTTTCGGCATCCATCTTCCCCCAGTGCACCTTTGCAAGGGCGAAGGCCATTCGCGCTCCTTCTATACATACCGACCACTTGATGACGTCAAGTCGAGGGCAAGCGCTTATAAGCCGCCTTACGAGCACGAAGTAGCTGCTTGGAATCGGTTCGGCAGGCCATAGCCAGATAACCACATCTTTCATGGCTAGTTCTGCCGCCTTATGCAGTTCGATCAGCTATTTTAGTTGATCGGCAAAAGGCACCGGATAATTCGGCACCAATTACTGAGACCGAAAAAGCTTATCGGCGGTGTTCCTTCCTTCGGCTCGGTAGAAGTGAGCGGCATCTAATATACTATGTGGCAGCTCGGCAAATACACCTGAGAAGTCCAGATTCATAATCAAAAACATAGTTTTTCCTTCCAATATTTTCTTTACATGGGAAAAGCTTACCTGCCGTGATCCTCCTCGCCTCTTGGATCCCCTGCAGCACGCTTTGGGTTTCCCCCTGGGCGTCGCTCGTGGCTTGGCGCGCCTTGGTGAGTTCGGACTCTTTCTCCGTTAAACTCTGCTCCAAGGCCTTGCATTTACTTACGGCCTCTTGCAGCCCCTGCTTAGCTTTAATAACTCTGGCTTCGTGTTTCTCACGAAGAGCCCGCTCAGTGGCCGCCTTTTTCTCGGCCTCGGCAACGGCCCTTTTGAGGGCCCCGACTTCGGTCATAACTCCTAGCACAAATTATGCGGCTTATTTCATACTAAACATTTATCTCACAATAAATGCACATAATACCGATGCATACCTTGTTTATCCCTCAACTGCATTTGCAATCGGCCAATTTATTCTCTGGCCCGCTCTAGACTTTGGTTCAGTTCAGCAATCTCCGCAGTGTGGGACGCAGCAGCTGCTACAGGTATCTGCTTGAAGCGGGAGAGAAATCAATGTCATTTAGTAAGTCTTCCTGAGATCATGAATTCGATCCCCGAAATGGCAACCTTTGCCTGATGCCTCGGTACTCCGCGGCTGCGCTTGCCCCCTTTGCACCAAAGAGGGAAGGAGGACACTGCGCGGGCTGGCACCCGCCTGGCGCCCTTGGTCGTCATGGCTTGCGTCACGGGCACCTCGTGAGGTACCCCGCCTTGATCTCTCCGCCTCCTCGTGAGCCAGCCTGATGAGGCCGTGCCTGAGGAAGCTCCGCATCATCCGCCCTACGAGGCTTGGCCCCTCGCGAGGGTCTTGGGTTTGTGTTGGTGAAGATGGGACGTGCTGGGCCCCCTTTTGAGCCACGCCGTAGGCCGCAGGCAGGCAAGTCTGGGGACCCCCGTTCCCAGAACGCCGACAGTAGCCCCCGGGCCCAAGGCGCGCCCGGACTTGGCCGTGCAGGGAGGCGGAAGGGCAAGAGCGAAGCGCCGCGGGCCCTAACAACCTGCGGCCTTAGGCGCCGCATGGCGGTTGACTGGACGTGGGCGCCTTAGCAACCGCGCGAGTTGATTAAGGAGCGGCACCCGACTAGGCTTTGCTCCTTGCTTTCCCCGGTTGCTGCTCAGATGCCCTTTCTTGTGCCTCTCCTTCCTTCCTCCAAAATTTCCAGATCCGCTCCGACCGTGTGACCTAGGAAGCCATGGCGCCTCGCCAGCCCCCGGCCGTAGCTTGGTACTCGTCCGCCCTGGACCCGCCGAATGTGTCGGAGGCGAGCCTTGCCCGGTTGCGCCGGATGGCGACGGCGCGGGGCGTCAACGGGGCGAAGGTGTTTAAAGCCGGCTCCGCCACCCCTGAGGGTCAAGGGAGCTCCTTGTATCCGCTCTTTGTAAGTGCCATTGCTGCTGGCCTGGTGCCTCCCTTCTCCGAGTTCCTCTTCTCTCTCCTCCGCCACTATAAGCTGCAAGCCCTGCATCTCCACCCCAACTCCGTCCTTCTCCTGGCAATCTTCGCCTATTACTGCGAGGCTCACGTAGGGGTGCAGCCCTCAGTGGCCTTGCTGCGCCACTACTTCTACCTCCGGACCTTTCGTGGTACTCCTTCCGCGTGCGCGAGCTTCGTCGCGTACGGTGGCGCCATTGCCATTTCGAACCCCGGGAAAAGGATTGAGGGCTTCAGGAGCAAGTGGGTCTTGGTGGATGCTGGGCGCATCCACCCACGGCTGATCTTGCCAACGGAGCAGCCCACGAGCTCTAGTAATTGGGGTCGAGCGGAGCTCACGGACCCCCGCGCGAAGCTGATGTTGGAGAAGATGGACGCGGATCTGAGGCCGGCCAATATGGCGGCGGCGAAGCTGACCGGCGCGTCGCTGCTGAGGGAATTCCTGGAGCACCAGCTAGCTCTGCTTCGGCAGTACACGCTTCCGATGTGGAGGCCCTGTCCGAGCCCCGCGGCCTTAGCCGACGGAGATCTGGCTGGTGTCCTCCAATCTCTGGTCGGGGGCGATGTGGCGAGGTCGGCGGGCGCTCCTACGCCCTTGTTCCTCCGTGACGACTGGGAGCAGGTAGTGGAGTCCATGCCCGTCTGCAACGGGGATGGGCCCGTGCCCATGGAAACTCTGGAGGAACCGGTGGACGTGCCCTCCGACGATTCCAGCAAAGAGCAGGAAGGAGGGGAGCGGGGAAAAGGGCCTGACTCTAAGGCGACTGATGGAGAGTCGAGGGCTCCCCTCCCCCGGCGCGGGTCCCGCGTTCTCCACCTCCCTCCGAGCGATGACGACGAGGATGACGATGAAGACGATGACGAGCAGGACGGCGGGAACTCACCCCCGATCCCGAAGAAGGACAGGACCGGGCTGATCTCCCGAGGGTCGGCCTCGGCCCCAGGGCGGACCGTGGATGCACCTTCTGCCTCCAAGCTTCCCGAGGTTGACCCTTCCAGCTGGCTTTCGGGCTTCAATTTTGGCCGGAGGCCGCTTGAGCTCGCTGGCGACGAACCGTAAGCATTCGATTCCTGTCTTTATCTCTTGCTCTGCTTCTGAGGCTTGACGTCCGCATCTCTTGGATAGGCTGGCGCCCGCAGCAAAGAAGCCGAAGGGGGCTCCCGAGGTTCCATCCGTGGCAGCGCCTCTGCCTGCGAAGGAGGGTGACCGCGACGCACAGGCTTCTCTTGCCCGGTCGTCCTTGCGAGGCCTGGCTGAGCCGGCTGGGGCAAGCTCAGCCCCCACGGCCCAAGTGGCTCCCAAGGTGCTCTCGCCTGCCGCCGCCACCACAGCTGTCGGGGCACGGCAGACTCCGCCTCAGGATGCTGCGGCCGCGCTATCGCCTTCTCCTCCTACTCCACCGGCTGCTGTCTCTCCGACTCCTTTTGCCGTTCTGGATCGTGCTGTTGCTGAGCTGGACCGACTGCGGCAGGATCTTCTTGGCACCGACCCCCGCTTGGTGGTCGGGCGCTTGGAGCTGGCTTCAGGATGGGTTCGCTCCGACGCTTCGATTCGGGCGGCGCTGGTCCAGGCCTCAACGGCATGCGACGAGGAGAAGCAAGCTATCCTTGAGGCGAAGGCTGCCTGTGACGCAGCCCTGGGGGAGGTGGTCGACGTCCGTGGGCGTTGCAAGGCGCTGGAGGGCGAGCTGCAAGATTTGCGGGACCAGCTCGCGAACAAGGTCCGCCTTCACCAAGAGCAGGAAGAAGGCGTGGAGGCTCGTGAGGCGGCTCTCGAGGAGAGGGAGGTCAAGCTCAAGAAACACCGCGACCGCCTAGGCGCGCTGGAGCAGGAGTTGGGGGCGAGGAAGGCCAAGCTGGACGACGAGGCCCTGGTTCTTGCCGAGGACCGCGTGGCCTTCACGGAGATGGAGGCGAAGGCTCGCTCCTCACTGAGGACGCTTTACGACAGGGGCCTGGAGAGCCCACTGGGTGGCGCCGAGGACGGCCCCGCCAAGCTGCTTCCCTTCCTGGTTCACGCTCTTGAAGATGTCGCCCTTGGCCTTGGCCCCACGGCCGAGGCCGAGGCGCGTGTCCTATCTTCTGCAGCACTGACGCGGGTCCTCACCCACATCTACCTTCACGATCCCAGTGTCGACCTTGACAGCCTGCTGGAGCCAGTGAGCGGCGAGCGTGCCGCTGCCGAGGCCATGAAGGGTCGCGCGGAGGCCCTGCTGGGGAAGTTTCGGGCCTTCGGCACCAAGCCGAGGCAAGGCGCTGCCGACTCCACCGCCCCGTGAGGCGTGCCCGATCCGCGTTGCTCCACCGCCGACAAGTGACTCCGTCGCGCCTCCTGTCCTGCTTTTAATTCCTGCACATGTATCATGCCTCGGGGAGTCGTTTAAACTTGCGTTTGGCATTGAGATAACAGTGTGGACTGTAATATTTGCTTTTGAATTCCTTGAAGTTTGCGCCTTTCCTTCCTACTTGCTTATGTTCTACGCTGGTAGAGCCCGGCCCCGCGCATGCCTCACCTAGCGTTGGTCCCGACTGGGAACCAGGACGGGCCAAGGAGTGAGGGCCACGTGACAAGTTAGGCTCCTGAGTCGCGATGCTTAGGAGTCCCCCTTGGCGCACGAACAACAAGTAGGGAGGTGTGATGCGGGTGGATCTACCGTTCTAAGTCTGCAGAGCCCGGCCGCGCGCGTGCCTCACCCAGCGCTGGTCCCGACCGGAAACCAGGACGGGGCCACGGAGTGAGGGGCTATGTGACCAGTTAGGCTCCTGAGTCGCGATGCTCAGGAGTCCCCCTTGACGCTCAAACGGCCTTCGTACCTTGGCTACGCTCGGGGAGAGACGCGCGACGAACCAGGCCCGTGAGGACCTGGCTGGGCGTTGTGCGCCTGGGTGTGACCCAGGCGCAGCCCCCGTGCCCAGCCCCCTCGCGCGGCACTCCCGTGGGGAGGCGTTGCATTGAGGCTAGACACTGAGCTCTGGGCTCCCTGAGGTTGATGCGGCCCGGGGGCCACCCTCAGTTGTTTATCACCAGCGCGGAGCATAGTGCTACCGTATCTGTACGGGCATAGCCACTCCTCGGCAGTGTCGTCAGCCAGCGCGGAGCATGGTGCTTCCACTGGTACGTGGGAGGGGGGGCCCCTCCGGGAGGAGCCCCCGGGGCGTGTAAAGCCCCGCCCTGACACGTGGCTGGCATGGTAGGGCCTGGCGAGGTGTATTTGGGCACCCGTGAGCCAGCGCGGGACTCACGGGGCCCTACCTCTAGGCGGGTTGCGCCTGGCACTGGGCCTTATCTTGTGATGCATTCCTGCAAATTTGGTTAGATGTCGGCACTCTACATCCTCGGGTCCCGGCCCTCGAGCTGGTCTCAGCCGTTGCTAGTATGCCAGGTCGCGATGCCATGGACAAGGCCAGAGGGTGAGGGCTGGAGAGCCAGTAAGAGCCCTGAGTCACGATGCTCAAGTACCCCCCTTTTAACGTGCAAGTGGTCGGCATGGAGAAGAAGAGGTGCCGTGGACCGGCATCAAATGATCAAGCATGGTGGGTCTAACGCATAATCGGAAATAAACGCAAATGGGGTACATGCCACTGGGCCTAGCCCGAGCGGCTTGGGGATCATGCAGCCTGAGGGGAGCCCCCAACAAGGTAAGCTAACAACATGGAATAAAAAGGGATACACGCCGCAGGGACGGACCCACGTGGCCTGGGAATAATGCAGCCCTGGGGGGCGCTCCCAGCTGGAAGTAAAACTGGAAAGGTGTCACCTGATGATGTTGAGGATGAAGGAGCGTTGATGTAGCAGGCTCGGTGGGCTGCGGGAGCCGTTCCTCACGAGCCCCCAGGCCCAGGGGCCTCGGGAGGCTCCGGAGGCGCTGGCGGCTCCTCGCGGGCCATCTCCATCCCTGCCAGGGTAGCAGAACGCCTGGCCTCTCATGCCTCCGTGATGCCCCTCATGAGGCGCTGGTACGCGTCAGCCGCGCTCGGCAAGCCGTAAGGCATGCGAACGTAGCTGTGGGGTGGGCCTCCGCAGCTCCCCACTTGCGAGGGCCAGAGGCGCTCCAGAGAGGCGACTCGGTTGAGGCCTGGTATGTCGATGCAGACGCGCAGCCCACCATCCTCGCCTGGATGGGGAGCCACTGCTAGTAGGCGGCGGCCGCCTTTCATGACTCTTGACTCCTGTAGCTCCTGAATGGCCTTGCTGACGAACTCCTAAGGGTCTGGATATCCTTGCCTTGCTCCTTCCTGAGGGAAACGTGCTTCGAAACACGCCTCCACGTGGCGCCCAAGCGCCTCCCTCGTAACCCTAGCTAGGTCGGTGGCCCTCGAGGGGAGAGCCCCCGAGCCCTGCCTGAGGAGGGCGCTGGGCGCGCTTTCCTATGCGATGGAAGGAGGTTCCCCCTGGGCAGGCGCGGGCCCAGAGGGGCCTGCCTCCTGAGTGGTCGGGCCGAACGATGTCTTCTTCTTCTTAGGGGCCTGCTTCCACGATCCGGGTCTTCCAGTGACGCGGCCTGAAAGGCTCGTTCCAGGGAACACACCGCGTCCTTCTCTTCACAGGGCGCCGTGATGACTCCGCCACTTCCTGGCATCTTGAGGACGTTGTAGCCGTGGTGAGTTACGACCATGAACTTGGCCAGCGCTGGGTACCCAAGGATGGCGTTGTACGGCAGGCGAATGTGAGCGACGTCGAAGTCGATGAGCTCGGTGCGGTAGTTGTCACGTGCCCCGAAGGTGAAAGGGAGGCGGACCTGCCCAATCGGGACAGTGGAGCCGCCGGTGATACCGGTGAAAGGCTTGGTTGGCTGAAGCTGGCTGTAAGGCACTTGGAGGTTGTTGAATGTTTCCACGGACAGGACGTTGAGCCTTGCCCCGCCATTGATGAGGGTCTTGGTGACCACCACATTGCTGATGATTGGGGAACAAAGCATCCTTGGGTACCGCACACTTGAGCTGATCTGCTGAGCTGAACATGAAGGCGCACGCCGACCACCTGAGAGGGCGCGTGGCTTCGAGCCTGGGGAGGACCGCATTCATGTCGCAGGCGAACTGCTTGAAGATGCGCTGAGAGGCTGGGGCTTGTGCCCCGCCCAGGATGCAGGCGACCGCGCGCGGCTCCTGGAAGCCCCCCGCCCCCTCGTCCTCGTGGCGGTCCTCGTTTCTCCTTCGCTGCGGCGGCTGCGGTGGGAGGCCTGCGTTGCCTTGCGGGCGATCCTCGCGAGGCTGATCCCTCCAGTTCCCCTCGCGAGGCTGATCCCTCCAGCCTCCCTCACGAGGCGGGTCTTGCCAGCGATCCTCGTGAGGTTGGTCGCGCCACCCTTGGCGCGGGCCACGATCTTCCCAGCGTCTTGCGTTCCTTCCTCCTCCTCGGCCGTAGCCCCGATCACTGCGGTCAGGGCAACGACCGATCCTTCCTTCTCGCACGGCTCGGAGCTCTTGAAATTCGTTGGTGTTGTGGGTGTGGAGGTCGTGGTACACACAGTACCGGCCACCCTTGGAAGGTTCTGGCTGATCTCTGCCTCGCTTGGTGTCTGGTTCTGCCGCGAGCACGGCAGCCCCCTTGTGCTTCACATCCTTGGCCTTGGGCTTCTTATCTTCTGGGTCTACAGCAGGCAGCTCGAGGAGGGAGAGACGCCCTTCCTCGTCCCTGGCGCACTTGGTTGACAGGTTGAACTGCTCCAAGGAGGTGCACAGGTCTTCATGCATCGCCAGCTCCTCCTTCATCTTGACGTCGCGCACGCCGTCGGAGAAGGCCGAGATGATGGCCTCCTCGGTCACCTTGGGAATCTTGAGGCGCGCGTTGTTGGAGCGCTGGATGTACTTCTGCAGGGTCTCCCCGGGCTATTGCTTGATGCGGCGCATGTCGCTTACGGCGGGTGGCCGGTCGCGAGTGCCTTGGAAGTCGGCGATGAAGCGGGTGCGCATCTCATCCCAGGAGGAGATTGTGCCTGGAGCCAGGTTCAAGAGCCAGGTGCGGGCCCCGTCCTTGAGTGCCATGGGGAACCAGTTCGCCATGACCTTCTCGTCTCCGTTGGCAGCTTCGATGCCTATCTCATAGAGCTGGAGGAACTCCGCAGGGTCAGCCGTGCCGTCGTAGCGAGGAGGCAAGTCCGGCTTGAACTTGCCGGGCCACGCGACGCTGCGTAGCTCGGCGGTGAAGGCACGGCAGCCTGCTGTGGCCACGGGAGGTCTTGGATGCCGGGGAGCTTGGTCTTGGATATCCCCACGCGCTGCAGCTGGGAGCAGCGCGGGGTCTTGACGCGCGGGAGCAGGAGCATGGTCGCGACGTGCTGGAGCAGGGAGCGCCCGGGCAGCTTCTTGCGGGCGAGGGACTTCTTGGCAGCTCTGTTCTTGCTGTGCTGGCGCCTGACGGAGCGGGTTCCGCCCAGGGGCCATGCGCCTTGGACCCTTGGCGCCTTCCTGAGGAGGAGGCGGTCGGGACGCCGCCGGAGCTTCATTGCCCGCGCGGGGCAGGGTGCAGTGCAGCGGAACGGACGGCGCAGGAGAGCCCCCTGCGGCGCAGACGAGCTCGGCGACGCGGTCGAGCCATTCTTCATAGACGTTGTCGACGGAGTGGTAGCGCAGGAGCTCGTTCGCCGCGATGAGTGCAGCTCGAGCCTCCATGGGCGCGCGGAGCGCGCAGGACGAAGAACCAGCTGGGGTGAGCAAGGGAGTTGCGGTGCGGCCATCTTGCCACACGGACGGATGCTGGGACGCTGCTTGCCGCTCGTCCCCCACCGGGCCGGTGGCGGCGTTGACGGCAGGTGATGGGGAACGGCGAGGACGCCTGCCGGCAGGGGCCGTCTGGGCGACGCGGGAAGCGAGCGCGGCCCGGCGCTCGGCGCGGGCCCGACGAGCGTCAGACATGGGCGTGATGGTCGGAGGAGAACGGGGTGGTGGAAGACGAATCCCGGCGCACCCCTACCTGGCGCGCCAAATGTCGGATTTCGGGTTCCGGCAGACCCTTGAAGTTCGAACACTGGGGTGCGCGCGGAGATTTCGCCTCCTACCTACCTGCACCCCTCCGCCTGGCTAGGATCTAAACTATGGCAAGAACAACACAAGAGACGTAGGGTTTATACTGGTTCGGGCCACCGTTGTGGTGTAATACCCTACTCCAGTGTGTGGTGTGGTGGATTGCCTCTTGGGATGATGATGATGAACAATACAAGGAAGAATAGCCTCGCGAGGGTCTGTTCTTGGATGGGGCGATGAACTGCTGGGAGGAGCTCAGTCACCTTTCTCTCTCTCTCTCTCTCTTCCTGATCTTCTCTATCCTTCCAAACACCCGGGGGCCCCTTGCTCTGTGGGTGGCTGGTCCTATTTATAGAGGCCCTGGTCCTCTTCCCAAATATCGAGCGGGAAGGGAGCCAACAATGGCGGGCTAATTTGAAGGGGGACAGCTAGTACAAGCTACCCTGACAAAAGTAGTCTTCGCCTGCGCAAAGCTCTAGTGATGACGCCGTCTTGGGCTCCACGGTGACCTCCGTCTCGTATTCCTCCTGGTCTTGGTCTCGTTGCACCGAAATGGCAACATTTGCCTGATGCCTCGGTACTCCGCGGCTGCGCTTGCCCCCTTTGCACCAAAGAGGGAAGGAGGACACTGCGCGGGCTGGCACCCGCCTGGCGCCCTCGGTCGTCATGGCTTGCGTCACGGGCACCTCGTGAGGTACCCCGCCTTGATCTCTCCGCCTCCTCATGAGCCAGCCTGACGAGGTCGTGCCTGAGGAAGCTCCCCGTCGTCCGCCCTGCGAGGCTTGGCCCCTCGCGAGGGTCTTGGGTTTGTGTTGGTGAAGATGGGTCGTGCTGGGGCCCCTTTTGAGCCACGCCGCAGGCCGCAGGCAGGCAAGTCTGGGGACCCCCATTCCCAGAACGCCGACAGACAAAGCCCTCTGTCCCCATCAACTTAGTAGGCCCACAAGTCAGCCTGCCACTATCCTGGGTCCCAGCTAACAAGGGGAGTATTCATTTTTTTGTGCGTAATAAGGAGGCACTTCCTTGCGTGCGAAGATATAGCTGGTGGGTCCGAGCTGTCAGCGGCGGTAACGTTTTTTCGCGAAATATAGAGGCCCATTCGGTGGGTCCCTGATGTCAGGTGGAGGAATCATTATTTTGCGCGTAATAAGGAGGCATTTCCTTGTGTGCAGCCGTGGACCCAGCTGTCGGCCTCTCCATGTACAGTCCACTTCAGATGCATGTCGGTCCTTGACCACATTGACCAGGCCGCGCCGAGAGCACCAGGGCGGTGGACGACGGCGAGGCCTAGGAAGGGAACGAGACGGAGGCAGGGAAGACTCGGCAGTTGTTTCCCACGCGGAGGGGAGTACGACTGTATGAGGGTTTACTGGTTCGTCTGCCGTCGCCAGAGAATAACAGCAGGTGTGGGTGAGTAGAGGGATGGCTAGGCCAGCGATGAGAGTATGGTGGGGCGGTGAGGCCTGCGCGGCAGCACAGCCGGCCGCGGGGAGGAGGGAGCAGGCAGTCCCGCCGGCGCTTGTTTGATGGCTGGAGCAGAAAGAGCAGAGATTGAAGAAGCACGACGACCGTTGGATGGACATCCAACAGTCACTGCTTGTGCGTCAACCTTTTTTAGGAAAGCCTCAAATCTGTGGAAAACAGCATACAACCCATCTGCCATTATTTCTAATAATTTTCAGCCCATTTGCTAATCCTTAAGGTTTTTATTGGAGCCCATATTCTTTTTGTTAGCATTACAGCCCAAATTGTGGCCATGGTTAAAAAATTATACGAAATTTTGCATATTTCGGTGCGGTCCGAACTGTTTTTAATCCTGAAATTTTGACTCACGTTCAAACTGATTTTAAAAATAAATGTATATTAATATAAAATCCAACAAATTCTCCACGCATAAAAATTAATGTAATTTAAAATCTTGAAATGAAAAAAAGATATTTGAAACTAATTGTCGGTTTGATGTGTTTTAAAAATGTACAGCCCATTTCTCATTACTGATGGGCCATTTTCTCGGCCAGCTGAATGAAAGCTCCCCTCGTCTTGAAAGATTTGCAGCCCAACAGGCCTGACAAAGCGACTTACTTGGCAAATTACAAAAAAACTGGGTTGTGGTCGTGGACCCAGCTATCAGCCTCTCCACGTATAGTACTCTTCCGATGGAAGTCGTTCCTTGACCACGTTGACCACGCCGCACGGAGAGGACCACCGCGGTGGACGACGGCGAGGCCTAGGAAGGGGACGACGCGGACCCGGGGAAGACGTGGCAGTGGAAGCCCGCGCGGAGAGGAGTACGAGGGTTCACTGGTTCGGCTGCGGTGTGAGGCTGCCGTCGCCGCAGGGCCTGGCCAGCGGTGGGAATAGTAGGGGGCAGTGAGGCCTCCGCGGCAGCACAGCCGGCCACGGGAGGCAGGAGCATGCGGCACGACCGGCGCTGCTTTGGGCGGCTGGAGCAAGAAGACCAGAGGTTGAAGAAGCACTACGGCCGTTGGATGGACATCGTACGGTCACTGGAGCTAGAATCGTTCATATTGACTAAGTTGACAAAGCCCTGCGTCCCCGTCAACTTTGTTGGCCCACAAGTCATCCTCCCACTATGGTGGGTCCCAGCTAGCAGGGGGTATTCATTTTTTTGTGCGTAATAAGGAGGCACTTCCTTGCTTGCGAAGATATAGCTGGTGGGTCCGACATGTCAGCAGGGGAACGTTTTTTCGCGAAATACAGAGGCCCTTCCGGTGGGTCCCAGCTGTCAGGTGGAGGAATCATTATTTTGCGCGTAGAGTCCACGGCCGATGGATGTCGTTTGTTGACCAAGTTGACCAGGCCGTGCCGATAGCACCATGGCGGTGGACGACGGCGACACCTAGGAAGGGAACGACACGGAGCCGGGGAAGACTAGGCAATGGTTGCCCACGCGGTGGGGAGTACGAGGGTTTACTGGTCCGGCTGCCATCGCCGGAAAATAACAGGAGGTCTGAGTGAGTAGAGGAATGGCCTGGCCAGCAATGAAGTAGGGTGGGGCGGTGCGGCCTGTGCGGCAGCACAGCCGGCCATGGGAGGCGGGAGCAGGCAGTCCCACCGGAGCTGGTTTGGGCGGCTGGAGCAAGAAGATCAGATATTGAAGAAGCAGCACGGCCGTTGGATTAAAATCCAACGGTCACTGTTGCTAGAATCGTTTGTGACTAAGTTGACAAAGCCAAAGTACGCGTCAACCTAGTAGACCCACAAGTCAGCCTCCAAATCTGTCCCAAACAGCATACAACCCGAAATTTCTAGCCAGATTCAAATTAATTTTAAATCTAAATATACCTTAATTTACATTCAATGAAATTTTACCCGCACAAAAACAATGAAATTTAAAATATCAAAATTCGAAAGAAAACAATATGTTGGAACTAATTGTCTGTTTGCCGTATTTTTCCATTTTACAGCCCATTTATTATTACTTATAGCCCATTTCTTATTACTTATAGCCCATTTTCTGGGCAAAATGCATCCCTCCTAGTCTTGAAAGATTTCCAGCCCAGCAGGGCATAGAAAAGCAAGTAGGCCTACGTTGGTTATCCTGCAAAAAACAAAATAGCTGGCTAGCAATTTTCAAAAAGGAAAAAACAAACTGGGCTGGTCATGTGCTAAACATATGAAATAAAAGCCTGGGCTAGACGGGCCACGGGTCCCGCACAACCCAGTTGATACCCTTGTCCGTCCCAAAAAAACAAAATTACTGTGCGCGCTGCTGGGTCCCTACTGTCATCCTCACCATGTACATTCGTCTCCTTATTCCTCTCGGTTGTTGACCATGTTGACAACACCAGAGGGCAGCGCTGTGGCGAGCGAACCAAGGCGGAGGACGATGGTGAGGCCTCGGACGGGAACGAACAGGAGCCGGGGCAGATCACAACCAGCCGTGGGAGGCGGGAGCAGGCGGTCCCGCGGCGCTGGTTTGGCTTTGGCGGCTCGAGGAAGAAGAGACTGAAGAAACGCGACAGACGTTGAATGTCAATCCAACGGTCAAGGTTGGCACAATCGTTTGTTGACTAAGCGGACACCAAGTAGCATACTTTTTTATATATAGGAAGAAAACTACGAGGAAAATGCGTTTGTTTGCCGTCCTCCTCACACGGAACATTCGCCACATAAGTGACTAGCACCCTTGGTTTTCAACCGAGAGGTCTTGGGTTCGAGTCCCAAGAACTCTCAATTTTGTCCTCCTTCCTTCCTCGCAAAAAAAGGGAAAGAAAATCAAAGACTTGGGAAGGCGTACAGAACAAGCTAGTGTACCAGTAAAGAGACGTTGCCGAGTTTTAGAAAAAAGAAAGACGTGCTCCTGTAGCTGGTTCGAATCCAAACCTAGACTATGACTATATATGGTGCTATGCTACTCTACAAGTAATGAAACTGACATATCCAACATTCGCTTCTCCTCTTCTCTACTTACTCTGCCTAGCATCAGAAGCTCTGGCCGCAGCAACCATGTCCGCTGGCTGCTCGTCCACCTGCTCTTCAGCAGGCAACAACTAGATATGTGCCAAGTCACAACCCGTACCATCACCTGTGGGTCTCATCACACCCTCGCCGGCACGCGCACCGCAGCCGATTGCTCATCGGAACCCGCTGCCGTTGGTGTGGTGCCACTGCTGCAAATCACGCTGAGTCATCCGTCGCGTCTCAACCACAATCCGCAACCCTGGGCGAGTCTTCTACAAATGCCCGAATCATGGGGTAATAATATGTTTAAGTGTTGTTCTGCTGGTTTCAGTTGCTGATTTTTTAATAGTTTGGTTGATGATCTACCAATTTGATTCGTGCAGAAAAGGGAAGATTCGTGTGATTTTATTTCTGGGAAGTTGCTGATGTGGGGGAATGCAACTACGCTGATTATTTGGTTAGCCGAGGAATCCCAATACCAGCAGGTTGGGGTGTTGGACAAGTAACTGAAGGAACAGCAGAAGAGGAAGATGCAGAGCAGAAGGTTGAAGATGCAGTTCCTCTGATCATGGCCAAGCAACAACTGTTGAATGGCCTTGACAGCAATGAGGAGATGAAAGAGCTTGTGAAGATAATGGGCAAAATCGATGTGCTCTGTAGGATGATTGTCTCTTTATTTGTAGTGTATGTAGCACTCATGATGTTTTCAGTGGCTACGACATGAACACTTTGCTGAAACTAGTAATGAATGAAACCTGTGTAGCAGGTTGGGCGTAGTGTTGTGAACATCTAATGATTTCTATTAATGGAAATCAGGGGGTATCCCCTTTTGCTCATATAAATAAATAAATAGCAGAGGCCCTGCCGGGTCAGCTTTGTTCTCATTCGAAGACGTCAAGCAAATTGCATTCCAATAGCAAACTATGTCATCAAATTCAAGTTTCACAGCCAAATATGAGTACAACTAAACAACAATGTCATCATGTTTTAGTTGCCATACAATCACCAAACACAAATCAGCATAGATAACAAGTGATGTTCTCACAGCAAAATACTAAACAACATGTTCATCAGGTTTCAGTTGTCATAGCAGACACAATTTCACATAGTAGATAAAAAACGTCTTCTGACAGGAAAATACGACAAAAGAAAAGTAATCATCATCCGCAGCAGCAGCGTCAACATCTTCGCCATGTGTATCAGTCTGAATCGTAATTCCCCACGGTGTCATCTTCTTCTTCGTCCTCAACATCCTTGAATGTTGGCTTCTTCTTGATCAACTCTTGTATGTCCACAACACGACAGGCAATCTTTTCGCCGGTGTCATTGACGTGATGGTTCTCAAAGATATTAGGAACATCTGTGTTATCTTGTACATCAGGAGCAGTGTAAGCATCATCTTGTTGTGCAACTTCATTAAACGAATTCCTCTGCTCAAATCTTTGCAATACTCTCCAGTCATCGCTACATGCAAATGTGTCTTCCAAGAAAAATATCTGTGTTGCTTGATTTGCCAAAATAAAAGGCTCGTTGGTCTGGTACGCCGCCTTGACATTGATGGATTTGAAATAATCATCAGCTCTGGGTTTTGCGATCCTTTAAAACAGGTTATACCAACGACAGCACAACAGAACCACACACCGATGATCCTCGAAATTGGAGATATACTGCAACTGAATAATGTCTGTTATGTTAGCATACATTTCAGTTGTCTCTTTGTCATACGTATCCATGCTCATCATGGCACTGTTTTGTGTCTTCCTGCCTTCGTCTCGTGCAAGGGTGTTGTAGCGCACATCTCCAACAACGCAAGATTCATAATGTCTTACCCGAGTATCAGGACCCATTGCTAGTGATTAAAGGGCATCATCAACTGCCTACCCATCCTCCCGCATCTTCTTAACCTATGGTTAGAAAATAGACAAGCTGATCATCTTATGTACTCAATATATTAAAAAAACTGACAGTGCACTTCAAAAGCTTACATGGTTCTTGAACCATTTCGCAAATCGTGCCATAACCAGTTTGTCAATGTTTCTTGGATTTTGCAAAAGTAACTCCTCTTTGTAGATGTTGCACAACATAGTGATCGCGTCAAACATCTAAATATATAAGAATGTGATGCAAGTTTAGTAGATTACGATGTATAAGCTGCAGTACTGCACTTACTTGATATAAGGTAGTATCTCAGGACAGTTATTCAACACATACCAAACCATTTTGTCCAAATATTTAGGTTTGTCCTCTTGTCGACTCTTCCCTGTAACTCGAACAGAATAATCAAAAACATTGAGCCCGGGATTGTCTTCACCCACCTCTTTGCTAAGCTGATCAGCTGTTTCAATGTATTTTGAGCAGAATGTCAACGCTTCTGTAGCAATGTAGGCCTCTGCAATGGAACCCTCGGGTCTAGCTCCGTTCCTAACATAGCCCTTGAAAGTGCCTAGCCGCCTTTCAATAGGGTACATCCAGCCATACTGTACTGGACCTCTAAGTAGTGCCTCATCAAGTAGACGAACAACCAAATGCACCATCACATCAAAGAAGGCTGGAGGATATATCTTCTCAAGGTCGCATAGGATAGTTGGTATCTTGTCTCTAAGACGCTCCAAAGCATCTATCCTGATATTCCTACTGCAGATTCCCTGAAGAATTGTCCCAACTCTGCAACTGCTCTGTATAAGTCAGGGTGGCCCAATCCTCTAAGGATGACAGGTAAAACCCTTTGAAGTAGGACGTGGCAGTCATGAGTTTTCAACCCTTGTACCTTGTTTCCATCTGCACTGACTCTCCTTTTAGGTTTGGAAGCAAATCCATGTGGGAATCTCACACATGACAGGACCTAGCAGAATTCTTTTCTTTTTACCTTGTCCAAGACGTACACAGCTGGTGCCATATCCCATGGTTTACCTTCATCTTGCACCTGCAAATCCTTTTTGATACACAGGTGTGTCAAATCAATCCTAGATTTTAAGGTATCTTTCGTCTTGCCTTCAATATTAAGAAGTGTGCCGATAATGTTGTCACATATATTTTCTCGATGTGCATCATATCAAGATTATGCCGCAGATCCAAATCTTTCCAATACTCCAAGTCCCACAAAGTGGACCTACGGGTAAACAATAATCTCTCTTCTACCCTGCCACGCTTCCTTTTCCCGCTACCATTACCAGGATGGTTTCCTGGTGTAATATGCCTGACCTTCTCTAGTTCCACTTGCAAATCATCGGTGGTGTGCCTCTTTGGCGCATCATGGTTTTCATGCTTTGCATTGAACACATGTCTTCGGTATTTTCTAGGATGCGGCTTGTCCTTGGCAAGGAAACGGCGGTGTCCAATGTAACAGATCTTGCTAAGTATTGCGTATGACAGCGGATTCCTGTCACAACAAATACATGCATTATAACCATGTGTCGTTCGCCCTGACATAGTGCCCAAAGCCGGATAATCATGGATGCACCAAATTATAACAGCACGCAGAAAGAAATTAGCTGGTGGGCTGCTATATAGGTCTTGAGTGAGAACACCCTTCCATAGCTGTTGAAGTTCCTCCACAAGAGGCTCCATGAACAAATCAAAATCCTTTCCAGGACTTTTTTGACCTGGGATGAGCAAGGCCATCATGTAGTTTGATTCTTTGGTGCAGACATTTGGAGCCATGTTGTAAGGAATAACAAGCACTGGCCACATGCTATATGTGGCGCTCTGGTGGCCAAATGGGTTAAATCCATCTGAAGCTAAGCCAAGTCTAATGTTTCTCAGGTCAGCAGCAAACTCTTTGTGTTTATCATTGAAGCTTTTCCACTCACTACCATGAGATGGATGGCTCATTACATTCTGATCTCTGTACTCCTGGTTCCTAGAATGCCACAGTATATCCTCTCTTCTTTCAGCATCATGAAACAACCTCTGCAATCTTGGTGTAATTGGAAAATGTCTCAGAACATTATGAGGAATCCTCTTCACAGCATCGCCATCTTTCCATCTTGATGATTTGCATTTCGGGCATTCACTTAAGTTGGCATAATCCTTCCGGAACAGAACACAATTATTCTTACAAACATGGATCATATCATATCCAATTCCAACTGCACGAAGGAAATTCTTCATTTTACTGTAGGTGTGTGGCAGCTCAGACGCATCTGGGAAAGATTCGTGGAAAGCAGCCAACATCGCATCGAATGATTTGTTGGTCATCTGCTCAGATGTCTTCACCTAAAGAAAGGTGACCATAGCTGAGAATACTGACAGCTTATTTCCTGGGGTGACAGCAACGTTGCATTGTTCCAACATGCGGGCCCATCGTTTTTCTTCTGCAGGTGAAAGTTCACGGAATGCACAAGCATTTCGTAGCATTGTTTCAGTGTTGGTCAAACTCACTGGCTCCGCCACCACCACCTCCTCCTCCTCTTCCACCTGAGCATCAGGCAGATCAAGATGGTGATCTGCTGCTTCCACGTAGTCAATAACATTGACGTTCACAGCTTCACCATGATGAGCCCACCTAGTATATGTGACCAACATCCATACAAGTGTAGATGATTTTGCACAGTTGACTGGGGTCTTGTAACTGAATTCATATAACTGCTACACAGGCAGAGCACATCTGATTTCGGACCATCGTACTCAGCTCTGGTAAAGTTCATGAAGTTTTCAACCCCCTTGACATATGCAGCGGAGAATCTTCGAGCAGAAGTTATCCAAGTCCTGTCCATCTGTTAGACATACAAATTAGTTCTTCTACTAGATATTACAGGAAAAACATATATGCTTTTTTACGAAGTCCAGAAAAAAATATCTAGGTCGATGTCTAAAGCTATGGCAAGATATTTGGACGAGCAGATCTAAGTAACAAAATATATGTAAAGCTAATTCGCCAAACAGATTTGAGTGCCAAATTATAGCAGGCTGTTTCAGCAGTCAATGAGGCCGAGCACACAACCATCAAACTATCGAAGGCCATCGCAGCAACAAAGATCGAGTATAAAACGGTGTAGAGCTATTTCAGCTAAAATATTGGCTACTGGACCATGGCAATCTATGTCACAATAAATATATGGCAGGATAATTTAGCAACTAATCGGCCTTGGCATGCCATCTCAGCTAAGCAGATTGAGTGCAGAACAGGGCAAGGAAGCTTTTTAAGCAGAGCATATTGACAGTAAACTACTTCGGCAAACAGTGAGATTAACAGTGTCTATCAGCTAACATTCAGTGCTACACCGACATGAACGGGGCCTCAGTCTAGCATGCGCGTACCGTGGGAGAAGTTGATCGTCGTGTGTCTCCACACGCACGTCGCCAGCGGTGGCGGCGCTGACCGCCGTGCGCCTCCACAAGAACATAGCCCGAGGTGGCGGCGCGGCTAGAGGATGGCAGTCTACGAGAGCGTACTGTGGGAGCGAGAGGATCGCCGAACCGCGGCGCCGACGTATCGGCGCGGCAGGGAGGGCGGCTTTAGCGGAGCGAATGGAGTGGAGGGGGACATGGGGGAGGGGAGTTTGGGGAATATTATTGGCTAGTTGGCCGAAGGGCGGTTGAACCGGATTTGGGGGGAATTTTTGGGTGTGGTGGGGGAGGATTTTCGTGCGGTGGGCGGGGGGAGTTTGGCGCATGGTCGGTTTCTCCAAGTGCAGTCCCACGTGTCAGTGAAGAGGCAAGCCGAAGTGCGTTCCGTTTGCGTGAGCCGTGTGCAGGACCGGACGTGTGTGGGGTGCAATGCGACCGCGACAGGAGTGTTGTGAGTGTTCCCCTTTTTTCATTTTAAACTAGGTGCTTCGCCCCCTCAAAAAATATGTTGCTTCGCGCGATCCATCGATACTACTACTAGTAATCCGGTAATCCCGACTAAAACGGCGCGGCCGGGTCTTTTCTCGCGTGATATGCTGGGAGGTTGGCTTAGTTGGGTTTTTTAGGATTAGTAATGCTACACCTACGTAATCCCAGTTACGTAATTAACGTAATGTGAAACGTGTGAGCTGTTGATTGTAGATTGGGGAGGGAGGGGCCCACCACCATGAAAATCAGGGGAGGAGAGAGAGAGAGGCAATTTACGTTAACCCTTTCATAGGTTCCCGTAGATGTAGAAAGATGTGTCCGATCCTGTAATATAGGCCGTCCGATCTATATCTAACGGATAGGAAGGAAACTATGACAATTTACCCGCACTCCTCTCCATATTTGCAAATAAGGCTTTCCCTCGTTCATCCATTTCTCCCACAAGATCTTGATCTTCCATGCAACGCACGGGCATCTTGCTAGTACTCCTACAATATGTATATTATTGTGAAAGTTCATATACACCGGCCGAGATTAATGCAAACACGGCAGATTTTCATTACATTTTGAACTTTTATAGGACAAAAAAATAAAATAAACCCGACCCTAAACCTATTCTACGGCGGCGACCGACGTCCTCCATCTGTGATCTCCATGTACGGGGGCGGGGTTCAAGACCCGTGAAGTGAAGGTGCGGTCTCCGACGAGGAAAAGTAGAACGCGGGAGACGGACCGGCCAGTTGGCACACCATGCCCTGTCGCCTCCCATGCCCTACTCATCCTCGGAGAGTCCCCGACCTCGGCGGTGCCGGACGTTGGACGGCGGCAAGTAGGACGCGTGGCTGACGGTGCTCCCGTCGTCGGCCGCCAGCGTGGCCACTGCTTGTGCGGCGACTTGAGCGAGGGCGGCGACCTCGAGCTCCATCCCCGAAGACAAGCTCTCCCGTAGAGCGTTCGCGCTTGCGGTCATGGCGGATGTGGTTCCAGGTAGGAGGACGATGCGCTATGGTGTGGAAGTTAGCTGGGCGTTGCCGCTTTAAGTAGCGCATTCTGGTGAGGCTAAGTGTCCGAGTGCGTCATTAACTCGCTAGAGTTGGTTCCACGGCCACCGAGCCTCTTAATGACGACATACGAACGGACGACATGAATGCGGGCAGCTGGCGCCGGCTGGGAACGCACCGCGCGTCGGTGTGAGGGACAAGGGTTTTGGTGTGCCAGGGTAGTCACCTGCGGTCGTGGCAACATTGGAGATGCCCTTTGCTCACATGCGATCCCCGCATGTCATTGAAAAAGCAAGACGACCCGGCATGGTCTCAGGTCCAGAGGATGCAGTTGGCTGCGCTACACCACTCCACGGACGCGTCGCGGCGCCCCGTGCATCCTCGACGAGCCGGGTGTTGGGGTGTGTTTGGATTGTGGCCAAAGTGCACCTTGCCAAAATTTTGGTCATGACCAAAAGATTGGTCTTTGTTTGAATGGTTGCCATTTTTTGGCATGCCAATGAACTCTAGCCAACTCTAGTTCATTTTTCTTGCCAATGTTGGCCAAATCATGGGCAACCAATACCTCAACCAAAATTTTGGTCATGACCCAAAGATTGGTCTTTGTTTGGATGGTTGCCATTTCTTTGGCATGCCAATGAACTCTAGCCAACTCAAGTTCATTTTTCTTGCCAATGTCGGCCAAATCATGGGCAACCAATACCTCAACCAAAATTTTGGCTACCCAATGCTTTGATGGGGCAACCTTGGGCACAAACCAAACATACCGTTGGTCGTTCCACAGCACTAACGCCACCCTCGGCAAACTGAAACCGACCGTGTCTAGCAATGATATGAGCGTGTCGCTCACCATGGTCATCGTGTCTAGAGGTGGTGCTGGAGCTGCGCCCCGTTGTTGGCCCCAACGACCCACATGAACGGTTGTCGGTGGCGAGGAGGTCGTGGGCCAGCTCCTCCATTGTACTAGTCTGCGCTATGTCGTCCCGACGGGTGTGCCCCACATGTTTGTTTCCCTGTTTTCCCGGCCATATTCGAGCGTCAGTGCTCCGCGTTGCGCATTAGGCCTTTCACTATGTAGGCCCAGCGAGACAACTTATTGTTTATTTGAGTTGTTCAAGTATAATCATGTGGCGTTTGCTTATTTCTCATTCCTCTCCAACCCTCTTCTCCATCGATCATGTCGCCCTCTAGTCGAGTCCATCCTCCCGCATGCCTCATTTGAACATTCCATCGAGTATCATTCGCATGTACCCACCCTAGTCCTCTTTCAATACATCTCCGGACCCTGAGATAAAATCAAGAGGGAATGAGTGGGGGCACATGATACCTAAGGCCGATTCAAAATTTTGAACCTGTGATCATAGCATCCGCATATCATATATAAAGGGTATTCAATGTTTGTTTCATTTTTGAACGTACAATATACTCCCTCCTATCCTTTCTAGTTTACATATAAGTTTTATGTGTAGTCAAAGTATATCTAGTTTGATCAAAAAGGTATCAACATTCAACAACGCCCAATCAATATTGTTAGATTCGTACGTACTCCTAGATTTGTACTCGAGATGGTTTCCAATTTGACTATTGACAAGATTAATAGTACATGAGATGTATAATGTGAAAATTATATCATTGGAAACTCCTTTCACATACGAATTTGACCGTATGCTTTGTGTAAGTTGCATGTCATATATTATTACTCTAACATTTGGTCAAAGCTAGCCTCGAAAAACACGTTAGACCCTGTATGCTTTGTGTAAGTTGCATGTCATATATTATTAGTCTAACATTTGTGTAAGTTGCAAGTCATATATTATTACTCTAACATTTGGTCAAAGTAGTAGTGGAAGTGGATCCTCTGACGTAGGTATCCCTGCCTTACCTCCCGTTCGATCACTTACTAGCGGACCCCATGCTTGCTAGGCCCCGCATGTCAGTTACTCAATGGGTTCGGCCACGTCAGGGGATCCTCATCCGTAGTATACTCCCTCTGTTTTTATTTAATCCGCATAAAACGGAGGGAGTGGTGGTATAATAAATGACGCGGGCGGGGGAGGGGGAGGGACGTCGGTTTGCTCTCAACTGTGGTCCCACAAGAGAGCGAAAACGCAAGACGAAGCGTGTTCCGTTCCATGAGCGACATGGAGGGTCCAGCATGTCGGGCTGCAATGCGAATGTGACAAGAGCGATGTGCAGTCAAAACAGATTGACCGGTCGTCATCGGAACCACTATTCACACCAGAACCTTCGTTGCTCGGCCTACGCCAGCCACTGCCCTACAACCACACCAAATCTCCAGCCCATTCCCCCACCTTTCGATCCCCTAGCCCGCATCAAGCGTCCCCTAGTTCACCGGAAAGCCATGGTGCGCCGCAAGATCACTTCCTACAAGATGCTGATGCCGGAGCGCCGCGTAGAAATCGCGGCGGCGATCGGCGCCACAGACCTCCGTTCCCAAGCTCGCTTTGCGGCAGGCCAATCCCCGAGTTCTCTGGAGCCAAGCTACGAGGAGGAGGAAGCCGATCCAATGTTCATGGTGGAGGTCGTGGCGCAGAAGGCCCTCGATGGGTATGAGACGATGGACGTCGACTTCGTGCCGGCGTCTGAGTCCCCCGTGGTGCAGGCGGACCAGCGGTTCAACATGGCGATACTAAGGGAGGACCCGAAGGCAGAGGCTCAACTCGACGCGGAGCGCGCGCATGTCGCTGCCATCGAGGCTCTCCTGCAGGCAGAACCGGATGTCATGGATGTGAACCGGGCGGCGGAGGCTCAACTTGAGGCGGAGCGCGCGGATGCCGCTGCCATCAAGGCCCTCCTGCAGGCGGAACCGGACGTCCTGGACTTGAACCGGGCGGCAGAGGCTCGACTCGACGCAAAGCGCGTGGATGCCGCTCTCATCAACGCCCTCCTACAGGCGGAACCGGACGTCCTGGACTTGAACCGAGCAGCGGAGGCTCGACTCAACGCGGAGCGCACGGATGCCGCTGCCATTGAGGCCCTCCTGCAGGCGGAACCGGACGTCCTCGACTTGAACCGGGCTGTGCTCTCGTCCGTGCAGAGCGCCCACACGCTCTGCTTGAAGGAGTAGCTGGAGGCCGAAGACAACCACGGTGCGGCGACACACGTCGGAAGCGACGGCTGGTTCGCGCCGGCAGCCAAAGACGACAAGGTCGTCTCTTTCCGCGAGCAGTGATAGTTGTTCTTTATGTTGTTGTTTTTATGGATCTTTTGTTGTGTAAAAACATATATTTGTTATGCAAGTCGCCTAACTTGGGTCAGTCTACCATTTCAGGCGGTTGGATGAATATCCTACGTCTCCTAACCCTTCTTTCCTTCTTCCTCACCTCTTCTTCTTCCCCAACAGACCACCGCACGGGCCGTACGGTTACTCCCCAACATGCGGTTGGATAAACATACTCTATGAATGAAAATTATGTGTCAGCGAGAGGATGGCTGAGTTTGGTGTGTTCACATGCGACAGCACGTGTCAGTGAGGGTGCGTTCCCTTGGTTGGGTTTGCGGCGTGCAAGAGCGACTCTGTGAGGGTGCGGTGCGACCGCGGCATGCAGGAGCGACCGTATGATGGTGCGGTGCGACCGCGATAGCCGTGCGCAAGTGTACCTCCTTCTCATTTTGAAAACTTTAGGCAAGCTTGGCAAAAATGTTTGGCGAAGTTTGGCAATGCAAGGCCTAGACCCAAACAGGATAAGTACGTACGTACTAGGAGTACTAGTGTTAAAAAATAAAGGCTGGGTTTTCGTTCACGGAATTTAATCGATACAAATCCTCGTTTCACGTGTCAATTAATGCGTATTTTTTCTCCATAGACCAAAGATCTAACCATCTCACTCCTCATCGCTTGATTAATGCAGCGCCATGCAAACCAACCTTCTCACTTCCGCATGCATGCAGGGGATATTGATGTCCTTGGTTGCTAACCCCATCAATTTTGCCTCGATTAGTGTTAGTGGCCCTTTGCAAATTGTAATTTTGATATACTGGACTTTGTGTACAAAAAAATGGAGGTAGTAACTATATTTGACTTCCTTCCCCATTGCGGTGACGTCGACGATTTTTTTTGGTGGTTTGGCGAAGTGCGTTCGACGGAGAACACCATTGAGGGAGACCACGGTAAGTCGTTCGCAAGTGCCGCCTGCAAGCCGAGACAAACGCCTTATTTTCATCCAGGAAGTCCTTTACTAGTACTACTAGGAGTAACTAATGCGGTGAGATGGCTTCTCGAAGAAGACGTTGGAGAAGCGGAGTCAACGAAGAGTGAAATGATGGTTGCTTCGACCGTGCTTTTGTGATTTGATGCCTCACTGCTTTGTGATTGGTGATAGAAGGCACAGGGGAGTAGACTCTGTGCTCTATACTATACTACATGCGTCCAAGCATGGGAGAAAGAGGAGAGACGTTGCATTTTTCTATTCCTTCAATCAATCAACCAGGGAGCTTCGGTTCCATCTTTTTGGCTTTGGCAACACCGTCCACAATGGTTCCCACGATGCCAAAAGCTATTTTCACATTTGGCTACACATTGTGGATGCCCTTAACCGTACCACTTGATTTTTCTCCTGCGTGCTATCTATACAAATCTCAATTATATTGATCTAAAAAATTATAGAATCAAGATTAGTAAAAAGGAGGTGATTTTGCCGCGCGGATGGCGAGGGAAGTTTCTTATTTGAGCAATGCTACATCCACGTAATGGTTTACGTAAAGTTACGAACTGATGTGATGTGGGACTATTTGATTGGATTAAAGGAGAGGATTAGGCCCACCCCACCTGAAAATCAGGGGGGCATATATAGATTAGATGGAAATTATAGGTAGCAGCTACGTAGCCCTTTGTAAGTCTAGGATTAGGCTTCCTATTTTCCGAGGACGTTATCCTGGCGGTTTGCTAACATGCGGTCCCACGTGTTAGTGCTTTACCAAGCCGATCCGCGTCCCACATGAGGCAGAACAACAACAGAAGCAACACGTGGTTAAGTTGAAGAAGATGAGGGAGAAGCGGATACAGCAACGAGTGAAATGATGGTTGCTTCGTCCCTCCAACTTAACTGCGGGAAAGGTGCAGCTTTGTGATTTAACGCCTCATTGCTCATTACTACGCCGGCGCCATGACTGGGGTGCTTCACCCCGGCTGCTCTACACTGTATTCCGGCATGGCACGTGGACCCGGTAGCTTGATGTCCCACATGTCGGCGAAAGGGACTAGAAGATTTATGAAAGTGAGCGCTCCGCTCTTACGACGGAGGAGTAGACAACACGATGGCCCAGTGAACTATCACTTGTACTATATAGTACTATAGTTTTGTTGTTTCGCACGATCCATCGATACAAACCTGATTAAACAGGAAAGGGCGGGATTTTTCCCGCGCAGTAGATGGTACTGGCCATACATTTCAAAGGCAATTTTAATGTATGCAAACTGAATAATTATAAGTACAATATGATATCTAGTAAAACTAAAAACACATATGATTTATTGTGTTAGAGTGTAGTAGTAGTGTTGTATTATATAGTTGTTAGATGTAACATGCGAGAACGTGTAGAGATGTAGTTTTGGAGGGCCTACAGAGAGAAAAGCGTAATACGGTCACCGAACTTCAGAATAAGCTAATTACGGTCACTATATACGTTTTGCGGTGATTATACGGTCACTTGCTCACAGATCAGCATCGGATTGCACTCTGTTGACCGGCCAAATAGTCTTCGTGGCGCCATGTTGACTAGTTAAATTGACCATGTTCTTTGTGTGTCCCACCTGTCAGCTTGCATAGGCAAAAGGTTAGATAAACACAAATTTACGTAGGCATGACAAGGCTCCAACCCGTGCGCGGGAATCACTTGGTTGTGTATGTGTCTGTCAGGGCCTGATGTGTGCGCATGCACATGTAAGTTGAGCACTTGACCGTGAGAGTGTGTGTTGGTCGTGTGGTGTACTGGTGTGTGCATGCATGCGTGCGTGTGTGCGTGTGAGTGTTGCTTGCATGCGTGTGAGTGTTTCATGTGTGCGTGGTTGTGTGTGTACGTGTGAGTGTTGTGTGCGTGCGTGGGTGCATGTGTTTGTGTGAGTGTTGCGTGGATGCAGTTCATGTGCATGCGTGCATGTGTGTATAATCACCACACCAGCTCCTGTGTGTTAAAACAGACGGCTCGGCATACCAATACAAGGCCACCTTGTCCGCTATGCCCGCGGTCATGACTTCGAACCACCGTCCAAATATTTTTTTGTCGTTTGTTTTCATTCTTACTAGCAAGATGCCCGTGCGTTGCATGTAACATCAAGATGCATTTGCATGACTTGTTTATCTTGTGATAGAAAAGGTGAACGAGGGAAGGCCTTATTTGCAAATGTGGAGAGGTGTGTGGGTACCGTTTTGCAAAATTGCCATAGTTTCTTTATAAGAGTGTTTTTATAAGAGTATTTTTTATGTATTTTGCAGGATGGCAGGCTCACTCTTATAAAATACATAAAATACACTTATAAAATACATAAAATACACTCTTATAAAATACATAAAATACACTCTTATAAATCGGACGGCCTATATTGCAGGATGCAGGCACACCATCATCACCAACTCTGTTTTTTATAAGAGTGTATTTTATGTATTCTATAAGAGTGTAGATGTAGAGTAGATACAAGTCCACAGGTGGGCACGATGGTAGTGAGATAATGTGATGCAACACTAGAGGTGCCACGTGGAGCGTTTAACTGGTCAACTAGTCATGTCATGAGGAAATACAGAGTTGTACGGTGAGCCCGTGACTGCATAATAACCACTAAACGTAAATGGTGACCGTAATGAGTGGATTCTGAAGTCCAATGTACGTATCGTGCTTTCGCTTCAAATACAATGATCGTCATTGCATATATCGCGAGAGAAAGATGAAACATGCGTGAATTTTCTGGGGGCTTACTTTTAGAGGATCTGGAGATAGTTTTGTGTGCATACGTGAAAGGGGCGTACAGGGGCTATGTGATGGAGAGAGAGATGCTCTTCGTTTCTCTTTATTATGACTAACTTTGTATATAGTATAAAAATATAGAAATTCACAGTGCGGAATAAATATCATTGTGGGCACCATGCAATGCAAATTAGCGTTCGTACTCCTCCATATAACTTTGTAATGTTGTATATATGTAGAAACTCTAAAATAATTTTTTGGCCACACTTTATTCAAAAGGAATGTTGTATGCGAAATAAACGTGAAGAGAGGGCTTTTTAGATCAATGGGGTACGTGATGTAACATGTGTGAATGTGTAGTTGATGCATTTGGCGGGGCCTAGAGAGGTATGTGTGTGTATTACGTATTCGAGAGAGGCATGGATAGAGGGGCCGACGGGGGGGCATGGGAGAGATAGCACGAGAAATGAGAGTGGTCTAGAGAGAGAGACGAATATGACGTCACGACAAGAGATTCCATTCCCTTGAGTGTGTATATGCAAGGGGGGAGGGAATAGAGGCACCAGGAGAAATTTTCTGTGTGTGTGGTGTTTGTGTTGGTATGTGTGGGTGTGAGAAGATAATGAGACGTGGGGGCAGAGGGTGTGTCACCGCATGAGGTCCGGAGGGTCGAGGTGAGGCCCTTCGTTCTGTTCCGTCCTGCGGCACATTGTTCGGCCCGTGACGCATTTAGGAAGACCCTTGGGTGACTAGTCGTACAAGATAAAGATAGCAGAATTGTGAAGGACTCTGTGTCCACTGACAAAGCCGGCTAGGATTTGTAACCCTAGGTTCTCGGACTAAGGTAACCCATTTATCTCTGATATTACTATTAATCCAACCTAACTTTAAGGGGCATCCTACAGAATGCTATGCTAGAATCATACTCGTCGATTAGGAAGAGAGGTGTGAGACAATGCGTGAGAGATAGGCGTAAAGATAATGTGCGTACATGAGACACGTAGGCAGGTCCATGTATATAGAAAGGGTCGATGAGGATTGTGCGTGTGTATGTTTGCGAGAGGAAGAGTGCTTGTGATAAAGGTTAGTGAAAACAGTTGTAAATGGTTACGAGAGGGAGGGAGGGTTATATCTAGAGCATGTGTGCGAGAAAGACACCTCGGGAGAGAGTGTGTGAGCATGTGTGAGAGACCACCGATGGAGAGTGAAACTACACGTAAAAGACTGCTCTACACATTGATTAAAGATATAAATTGTATCCAAATATTAGGATGGGATCATGATATTTGCAATTCGCGTAAGGAGCAGTCATTGATCCATCAGACATCTAGATTCTATCGAATTTGAGCATGTCTATATTATTATTCGACACAATTGATCCACATAGTTAGTATTTTGAACTCCAGACAATGCATCGCTTCAGCAATCGAATATAAACGTGAGTATAGTTCATGTTGTGTGTGTAAAGCACATTATACATACGAAAGTTACACAATGGACATTATAAATAGCTACTACCTATGAACTAGCATACATTTGAATTCAACTTATGGTGGTTTAAAAAAATCGAATTCAACATGAAGTCCATTCAATTATTTGAATTCGATATCATGGCATTTGTAAACCATACCTAAATTATGGGGGCACCAATCTTTGCTCTGATTTTGTACATAATAGCATATGTAGTCGTGTACAAAATAGATTCAAATTTAGCTCCTCCATTCCAAAATAATCGTAGTTATAGGATTTTCAAGTGTCAAAATTTCAAAAAGAAGCAGATAATTCAATGAGGTTTTCAAACATACAAGGTCATAAATAACGTTGTATATTTAGGTCAATCCTCATAGTTCAAGAGTACTCTAAACGTGAATGCTTGTGTTTCAAAATTTTGAACGAAGCGCCAAAAGAGCCTCTACTCGCCCGAAACCGCGTGAGACCAATGTTTGGTAGTACAAGGAAATTACTTTTCTAATAACTCCGACCCATGAAACCTACCGGCCCGACGTCCAAAGGTCTAAACCGGGGTAGGTTTGTAGCTTCATCTAGACGCCACGCCACCGCATCCGAAAAACATTCATACACAATGGCCGCCTAAGCACACATGCGTGCGGCCGAAATCACTCCCGCCCACTATTTGGGACACCTGGGATTACCATCCTACCCCCGACCCGTAGTAGGTCCGAAATTTAAGAGGGGGACAAAGTTTGTTCTTTCCCCAAATTTCAAACAAGCGTGTCCCATTTCTGTTCAAAAAAGCCAAAAACAAGCGCGTCCTAGACCGAAACATGGTTCCCCCCACCCGTCTGATTCCCCATTCATTCTCCGTGGGCGCCAAAACTACCTCTCCACCAGCCGCGAAACCCCGGCGTCCTCCGTCCGCCACCCCATCCCACCCATCAACCGCCGCCCTCCTCCATCACGCCGGAGCCGATACCCTGACGTCGTCGTCCACTGCAACCTCAACCGCAACGCCCTCCACGGCTAGTAGTTGAAGCCGAGGCTGAGCCATCCATACCCGAGCCAGTTCAACTACGCCGTCCTGCGCCTCACCGCTGCTGCTCCAACTTCGCCACCCTCCACCGCACCGGAGCTGTTCCTGCTACACCGTCCTTCGCCGCCTCGGATCTGCTTCTCCTCCGCCGACATACGACCACGGAAACATAGTCAACAATTTGGCCATGGGTTCGTCCAAGCCTGCACCCTCCAGAACATCGGTTTCCCTGGTAAAAAGAAGAAAATCGGCGTGACTTGTGGAGGTGACCACACCGGCAACCGAAAAAGGTACTCCTCTTCCCTTATTCGTGCAAATCTTACGTCTCTGCTTGCACGGTATTCATCCCACAGAAGACACTAGTTGACCGCTTCTTCTTGATACTAGATGTTCCTAGTAACTCGCGATGCACAAGGTTTCTCCTCATATACTATTTCACCTCAGCTAGAGGTCCGTCGCCCCCCTAAATTTCAATTTCTGGCCACTTGATTCCCAATTAACGGAAGCATTCCCCGGTGTAACAGGCGCTAGTACGCCGATTACATCGGGTAAGCAGCGCCTTGGTGTTTATCTTAGGGGCGTGTGCGGCCTAGAGCTACTGGCGCCCGATCTGGAGGTCGGCCGGGATTAAAGGGATGGCCTGGGGGCGCTGCCAAGCACGGCGGTGGTGTGAGGTCGATGGGAGGGCGGGGCGACGAAGGCAGGGGTCTGGGCCGGTGGTCGCTGGCGGTTCGAGAAAGATCGTCAACAGTGACTGGCGGGAGGTAGACGAAGGCCATTTGCCCGTTCCTTATAGATCGGACGGTTCATTAAAAAAATCGACTGACCTATTTATTTTCAGTCGACTGTTATCTTAGATATGACCACATGTGGTGGTGTGCTGGAGGAGTACCTGCATTTCCTGTGCTCATATATTAGTAAATCATACATAGTAGAATGTAATTTTGTTTGCCATGCAATGTTGTAGAGCTATCATATGTCTCCTGTCATTTATTTTTCAGCCACCTGCTATCTGCTACTTTTACAGTGCACTAGTTCTACACACACTTCACCCTTACTCTCACTGTTTTGTTTTTATGCAAGGGTATTTCAGACTCTGCTGCCATGAGAGAAGCCAAAAAGAAAAGAGAGAAGTGGCTCCAGTTTGGTGTGCGGCTAGGCAAGACACGTTTCAACGCTTTAAAGGGTGTAGTGTCAGCAGATGGAGACGGGGAACGTAGCTCTGGAGTTGATGACCTTGCTCACAATGAACCACCATCCCAGGTGCTTGCTTTAACTTTGTGGTGTCATATGTGGTTGCATGTTCCATATGGTGTCTAGCTGTATACGAAAGGCCGAAGTCGGTAAGATAGGAAAGATATTTTTTACATGAACCACCATCCCGTGAGCACCAGAACACAAATAGCTAGTCAGGGCACTGGCCGAGCCAGTGACAAGCCCAACAAAGATATGCATCACCTGGAAGCCAACTAAAAAGATGTGATGGTGGCGAAGCAGCCCGCCTCCCACCAGGCTCTCAGGTCCTAGATGATCATGCTCACCACTCCAGCCGGATGTCTAGCTTGTATTGCTTCCAATTTGGTTAAATTGCATCTGCTTAGCTTACACATTATACCTTTGAATATGACATGCCTTTCTGTTTTTGGTACATACTAGTACATTTGTGTATTAACCATGTTCTTACATCAAACTAATGTTCTTGTGTATCCCTCACAAATCACTTATGACGAGGCAGGCAGGCAAGGGGACTACTCCTCATTTAAAGAATGCCGCGTCAACCTCCCGACGTGATTCTCAAGAAACAGAAATGCTAGATGAAGATAGTGAACATAGCTCTGTAGTTGATTACAGCATTTCCCCTACACTAGCATCACAAGTGCTTGCTCTAACTTGGCAGCGTGATATGTGGTTGCATGTTGCATATGGTGTCTAGATTGTAATTCTTCCAATCTGGTTAAACTGCATGTGCTAGTCTGCTTAGCTTATACATTATACATGTTAATGTGACATGCCTTCCTGTATTTAGTACATAGTACATCTGTCTATTAAGCATGTCCTTACATAAAACTATTGTTTTTTTTGTATCCCGCATCAATCAACATGACGAGACACCTTTAGTATATGCAGTCGATATTAGTTGCATCATTCATATGATTTATAACATGCGCTGCTTCTAATTTGTTGAAATTCCATTTATGATGGGACGCTTTTAACTTGGCAGAGTCATATTGGTTGCATCTTTCATGTGGTGTCTAGCTTGCATTGCTTCTTATTTGCTGGAATGGTTTCTGCTTAGTTTACACAAACAGTTGTGAACATGCCATGTCGTCCTGTTTTTCGTACATATTCCATCCTGGTATCATGTGTTTTCCTTACATCAAAGTAGTGATTGTCAGTATCATGCATGAATGAGTTCTGAAGAGAGAATTTTATTGCTTTTTCTTGTCGGTTTTACTTGACAATTCAAAATCAATAAAGCAGAAGGAAGTTAGCAAGGCAGTGGATAAAGGTGCTCCTTCCGAATGGAGGGCCTCTATAGTTTCTACTCCTCCACACCCCCAAGATGATTTCCAAGACAACACATGCATAGACACTCAACAAAGCTGTGTTTATGATGAGCACGTCTCCCCTAGTGCAGCATCACCGGTGCTCCCTCTAACTTGGCACTGTTATATGTGGTTGCATGTTATGTGTGATGTCTAGCTTGTATTGATTCTAATTTTGTTGAATTCCATCTGCTTACTTTACACATTATACTTGAATAAGACACGTGTTCATGTTTCTAGAATATAGAATATATGTCTATCACACCATGTTCTTACATCAAATTACTACTGTTGTGTAACCTGCAACAATCACTTATCATAACACATGTTTGACTTTGGAGTGTGATATAGGTTACCTCTCACATTCTTTTCTAGCTTGTATTACTAATTTGTTGAAATGGCACTTATGACGAGATAGCTTTAACTTGGTAGAGTGATATTTGTTGCATCTTTCATATGGTGTCTAGCTTTCATTGCTTCTAATTTGTTGAAATGTCTTCTCCTTAGTTTACACATCATAAGCTGTGAATATGCAATGCTGTGAATATGCAATGGCACTAATGACACAAGACCTCTCCCATGGTAGTGTGATGTTGTTTGCATCTTGCATATGATTTATTTCTTGTACTGCTTCACATTTGTTTAAACGCCATTTATGATGAGACACTGTTAACTTCGCAGAGCAATATTTGTAGCATCTTTCATATGGTGTCTACCTTCCATTGCATTGCTTCTAATTTGGTGAAATGTCTTCTTCTTTGTTTACACAACATAGTTCTGGTTATCTCTTCCGTCCTGTTTTCCATACATATTACATCCTCCTATCATGTGGTTGTCTAGCATCAAAGTTCAGTTCGTCTACATCACGCATCAATTTGTTCTGAAGAGCTAAATTGTTATTCGTTTTTCTTGTCGGCTTGACTTAACATGGCACAGAGAAAGAGGAAGAAACACAGAATGGCAGGGAATGAGAAGCGGATGAATCCTGCAGATTCTGCTGGTACTGATGGTGCAATAGAAGGTCAAAGTCCAGCAGAAAATTCTACAAACACGGCATCCCATGCTACACGAGTTGCAAAAAAAGACAAATAGAAATAAACAGCTGCCACCAAACAAGCAGAGACAGCCCTAGTTCTTGCAACACCTACCACAGTACTACCAGCTGCACGATGTACTCGTGCATCAACTGAGCTAGCAGCACGTTCCCAAGCTCCCTTGCCACCTGACACTACTTCCCATGCACTCTTGACACAAGACGATTTGGCAATATCAGATGAACCTTGTGAGCTTCAACAGCAAGAAGGTAGTTGCTGGAGTCAAGTTACAGTTGCATGCTTCTTTATATGTAGTATCATAGTTTGATGTACACTAACACTTCCTATGTTTGTTGTTGGACTAGCACCTAGGCGCAAGAGGAAACAAACATCAGGGATAATGCTCGATAGGTTAACTAAATCTAGAGGAGGAAGAATGGAGATCCGTTTTGAGGCAGGTTTAAAAAGGCCACGTGATGCTACAAAGTCAGCCAAGTTAGTATCAGAGGCAGCGGTTGCTGTTAGGTGTCATGTACGTATCCTCCCAACATGGATTCAGTACAGGAATGACAAAGACGAAACCCAGTTCAACATCTTCCTCGACCATTTATGTGTAAGTATGGTTATGTATGGAAACTAGTAATATCGTCTTGCTCTGTCCAATACTTTCTAGGTTGCTGATAATGAGACTCCCATAATTTTCAACAGATGAGGTTCAAGTTGGATAGCCAAGATGATGCAACCAGACAAGCTTGCACCCATGTTTTCAAGTCTGCTCTGCGACAGTATCGGTATAACTTGAGGAAAACTCACTTTGAAGGCAAGGCTAATAGCGAACTTGCCCAAACATCTCCAGTGGAAAATATATCTGATGAAGACTGGAGAGGCCTCGTTAAACACTGGTCCGATCCGAAGTATCAGGTACATTATATATATGTCATCAGATCACATGTTGAAGTCCTATTTACGCATGTGCCACACAAATCTATCTTCTTGTAGGTGAACTATTCAAAGAACAAGGCCAACCGTACGAAAGTGAAATTCCAACAGACGACGGGATCTCGTAGCTATATTGCACACTGCGAGGCTCTTTTAATTAGCTGCTGTTTCACTCTTTTCACTGTACCATATTATCAGATCTATATTGACTTGTTCCAAATGCAGAGGAAAGCCCGCAAGGACCAAAAAGTACCTGAACCAAATGTTGTGGAAATCTTCAAGGACTGTCACACCAGCAACAAGAAGGGCATGACTACACCAGTCAAAGCCGTTGTTGTAAGTCCTTAATCCTCATGCCTTTTAACTACTACTTACTCTGACTTGTGCCTTGAACTGCATGGTTTGCAGCCAATGTTTATTATTACTCTTTTCAATTTTATACACAATTGTCTTAGCGTATCATTGCGCCTTACAAGGTTTAAAAGAGAGGAGTGATGTTCCTTTGATCTTGACCCGCAATCTAGTTATGTGCTGGACTTGCCCACACAATGTTACAATTGCCTGTTTGTCTGTTCTCAGTTGTTTTGTGATATGAATGACGTCATACTATGCTTACCATATTATAAACTTCGTCTCTTTATCCTTAGCCCTCAATACAATGTGAAGAAATAGACAATACATTAGCGATGGTACATGGTCATATGTTTGGAAACTGGTTTTATTATGTACTTTGCAATAAAATACAACTAATATTTTACATGGGTTCACCAGAATAAGTTCTGTATATAGACCAAAGCTATTTTGTTTGGTTTTGCTGCCTCTTTAATATCTTCTGTTCTGGTACTACTAATGTAAAACCTCAACTTTTCAGCGAGCTATGGAAAAAATGGTGGAACCGCCACCTTCTGAAGGTGGCGAGGCAATGATAACTGCAATGTCAGCTCTTGCTGCAGTGGGTCAGTACCTGTCCACTAACAGTGCCAAAAGCATGTTCCTGCGTAATACTGGGTTGGTTGTTAAGGCAATATCGTCCAAATTGCCTCATGATCAACATATGCAAGCTCAAAGCAATGTTGTATCTGCGCTCCAGAAACAAGTCCATTCCCTAATAGAGACCCTTTGTGAAACAAGGAGAAACATTGCTCAATGTCGTCAAGATATGCATGGTTTTGAAACCAAACTATCAGACATTTGCTATGTTGTTCAGGAGCCTAGGGGAAATGAAGGCGAGGGTTATGGTGCTCCATCAGACAATACAGCATTAAAACGTAACAGTCAGGTCAAATGAACTGAGCTTGTGAACTTCTGGTGGTGCATTTATCCGCTAGACTATTAAGTATTATGCCAACCTTCCTTTTGTTATACTAGCAAAAGAGCCCGTGCGTTGCAACAGGCACAAAATAAATGAATATATAGCTTAGTGTAAGGTGAAGTAGCGAATCAAGTGATCATGTTTATGCAAATCAGATTTGGAGGAGAAGTGCTGCTATGACCTAGGTCTTTGAAGGGAGATTAATACTTAATAGCATGATTTTCGATGTGAAAATGTATGTTTTTTCAAGAATGGCCATCCATAATTTTGAGTACTTCTACTATTCTTTTGATACTTTTATAGTTGTTTCAGTGGTAAATTATTTTTCAGATTTGTAAGCAATCCAAGATTTGAAAACATGATCAGTATTAACTGGATTAATGATGGAATTGTGTATGGTTATTATGATACATTAATCCCCAAATACAAATACAATGACATAATAAATGATCTCAAATAATCATACATACATGAATTAATTAGTGATGAATTTGCAAAGATAGTGGTAAAATAACACGTAACATGCTGATGCAGCAATTAGCATGGTATATGCACCAACTAATGCACCAAATATTTATGAAGGTCTGAACACAACAAGAAAATAACTCACTGCTATTGTCAGCATGTTTTTTGGTCGAGCGAATTGTCACCATGATGACTAAAGCTAGCAGTGCCTAGCCATAGCAGTTGAGCAGTCATTGGTAGTAGTACTTTTCATGACTGATTGTCAGAGAAAACATCCAAGTTCGGGATGACGGTGGCACAACCTGACTATGTGATAAACTGACGATGGATCAAACAAACATGCATGTGAGGTCTGTACCAACAATCATAGGGATGGATGGGGAAAAAGAGGAGACGATAGCCTGTCGAGTAAGATGCACATCGGTGAAAATAATCAAGGACGAAGCTAGCGGCAGCAGGATCTGGATCAACCTAGACATTGCTTGGGGTGAGATACTTTATGTATGTGTCCTCGGTGCGGAAAGGTGGCGATTCTAGGTTATGGACAGACAGTGAAGTCATGCATGTATACACAGCCAGTTTTTTGAGGGATATCACAACCACGTACATGTTCAGACTTGGCAACTTGAACGTCTCAAAAGCCCAACGCCGGCCAGATCGGCGGGGCCACGATCCCGCGCAAGTCATCAGGTTAGCTTAATCAGCAAGCACACCAGCTTCTGGGTAGGTGCAAATTTTGCACGTATATTAACCAGTGTGGCTGGATGTAAATAGTTGAGGTGGGACTATTTCATCATGGTTTGAACCCTCCTTCATGAGACTAACAATTGCTAGCTCAATTGGTCTAGGTCTTGGTCTTCCCGGCTTAGTGGGAGGACGTGAGTTCGATCCCCATGTACTGCACAAATTTTTTAATTCGAGCTGAAAATAATACAGCCTGCCTCGAACGACGGAAAAACCCACGTACCGCGCAATTTTTTAAATTCCAGCCGAAACTAATACACCCTGCCTCTAACGACGGAAAAACGGTTCATTTTTTCTTACGCGTTAGTACCACCTCGTGTATATGTTTTAAATTCAAACTGAAAGCGTAAATTCACAAGAAGAAAGCGTATTGTGACGGTGAACCCACGGAGTCAATCCGTGCTTTATTATTACTAGCAAAAATGCACGCGCATTGCAACAGGAGAATGCAAGGTGCAAGAATCAATCTTAGTGACATAGATATTGTAGTGGTGGAATACTTATCATGTAAAAAATTTACCATTAAATCACTATTTTTTATTAAATACAATATACCGTGAATCATAGTTGTTCTCCTCCGTAGCTCACAAATAATTGGTTAAAAAATTAGCCATTATTCAGTTCGGGAAATCAGCCAAAAAATTAGTAGTACTTCTGAAATTATGCATAAACAAAACTTGCACCCTGGTTACCGAGGTTGGTGTACCACAAATTATTTTTCAATGTAAGATTATACAAACAACAATAGATGTCCCAACCATTGCTCAACACACAGGAGAGTAGAGGCCAAGTATATATTGTTAAATAATGAGAATATCACTTTTATGTATGGCTGGACGGATATTACCGGCAAAAATTCCTCACAAATAAACATATCTTCTTTGCTCTATGCAGCTTCACCAATCAAACGTGAAGAATTCTATAAAAAACAATCAATGACTTCACATGGAATGGAACTTAATACACACATGAAATGTTGCCTAAAACTGCTAGAACAAACATGTTCAACTGATTTGTTTTCGGCACTGGATCAACTCATAATCTTACTCATAGACTGACATGTATGATTCTTATAAACTAAAATGTGTTTTAGAGCAGATAAAAACGAATGTACAGGGACTGCCAGTTGCATAAATATAATTGATGGTTATATATGAAACATCTACAATTTTAAGAATCAAACATGATCTAAGGAAGTGATACACATCTGCAAGTATCTAATAATAAAATCCATATGAAAGATAACCTCTATTGATTCAAATATTGCAAGTTCCACCCCTTTGTTTTAATAGAACGGCCACTCAGTCCAACACATCCGCTTTGTCGTAGAACAATACAAAGCAAAAATGGATACACATTTATCTCTACATAGTAAAAAAACTGAGATTACATATGTCTACATAATGAGATTCATTTGCATCATCGTGATCTTACTTTGAAAAATGGTAGCAACAAATAGAAAGAATCCAATGTGTTAGTTTTGGCACAATGGGAAATTCAGTTCATATACCTATACTCAACACCAGCTATCATGGTCACCCTCATTTGGTTTAGTACCGATCAAGCAGCACCAGGTTGAGTAAAACCAACAAACTTCAGTCACTATCTGCTGGATTTTTTAGCCATCATCGTAAGGGAAGCATCTGAACAGATCTCAGTATTCCAAAATTAAAATTAACAGACCTACAACATGCATGTTTGTGTATAAACCTATATGCAAGCAATATCTTTTTTGAGGATTACCCTTGTCGTTTTATTCGCCCTCCTTTTTTGTTCCCCTTCTCTCTTCCATTCGCCTCTTTTCGCTTGCTTCTTGTATGCTTGTGTGTTGGATTGTTTTCCGTGATGGCCTTACCAAAAAGTTTTGATCCTCACCTTAGAAGGTTGGAAGAAATTAAAAACAACGTTAGAAGTTTTATGTCCTTGCAGTTTGAGCATAATAATTTTTTCAGAAACGAGCTTAAAGAACAAAAAAGTTTTATAGGGCACATGAATAAAGATCTCGATGATATGTCTAAAGAATTTTATGGTCTGAAATCTCAGTTCGCTCATCTTGAAAACTTAATAGCCCAAATTTCGGATCAGCAGGCCACCTTAGTTAATAAGATGGCCGCCAAACTGTAACATCCCAAATTTTCAATTTGGAATGTTATACATTAGATCATCATTGCATATCATATTTTATTTTGCATTTTGGTTGATCCTAGAAATTCTACGCAACTCAATGACCCACGGAGAGAGTTGGGGATTTTGTTATTTTCATATTTGAGTTCTCTCAAATTTTGAGAATAGGATCATTTGATTTTATTTATTTTATCATCAATTATTTATATTACAAAAATATGAGAGAGGGAATAAAATGACTTTCCCAAAATAAAGAAATATTGAGGATTTAATAATAAAATCAAATAAGATTTTATTTCAGAGTTTTTTGGTGTTTTATTTGAATTTAGGAAAAAAGTGCCTTTTTCAGAATTGCATTTAGGGCCCAAATAAATGTTCACCTTGTGCGGCTTGATTTTAGAAGCCCGTGAAAATTTATTTTAGAATTTTTGGAGTCCGTTTATTATATATTTTTATTTTTCTTCCGAGCGGAATAATTAAAAAAACGAACCGACTTCGGGCCGTACCCGAGCGGGACACCGCCCCGGGGCAGCCTTTAAATAGCGCCGCCCCGTGCCGCCCCAGCCCATCAGCCCCGCCTCGATCCGCGCGCGCCGCCGGAGCCGCCGCCGCCGACGATCCCGCCGCCCGAGGTTCGTCACGCCTTGTTTTCCGTGCCGAAAAAAATATCGGCGTTCTTCGTTTTTCTTTTACTCAGATTAAATCCGCGATTTTTCTAATCGCGATTCCTGATCCAATTTTTGTTTTAGTTTAATTTTTCGCTCGTTTATCGGAATCAGGCGATTCAAGCGCCTAGGGATTCGTCTCGAAACCCTCTATCCGTTTAACCAACTTAAAAAAGTTTTTGTTACTGTAAAATTTGCCCTAGATCCAGATTAGTAGAACGAAGTTGTTTTCTTTCGCCGTTTGTCTTTCATTGCTTCGTTCGATTTGATTCTTTTTGCCAACCGGAGTTCTTAAGTTGAACCTTTTGGTTAGATCTCTTATTTGAGTTTTACCTGTGCATTAGATGAGTACTTATTGTATGCTTGTTTGTTTGTCTGCGATAGAATACCCAGAGTGCGCCGCCTGTTACTTCGAATCGTTAGGTTTCGCGGATCATCAGCAAGGCAAGTAACACTTTGATCACACCTTTTCTACTACCCAGTTTTATTGCATTAGATCAATCCTCACACATTGCATGATTAGGATCTAATTAAATTGTGGGATGGGAAGTAGATGAGGTAGTACCTATTACCTTTTTATTATCAAACCTTTAGGAGTTACTTCTACGTTTGCTTATTATGCCATGCTATGCTTGTAGACGTGGATTGGGTGAGTGAAATCCATGACAGATGTGAGATTGTTAATTAATGGTTTATCTAAGGTGGCAACTTAAACACACATCTGGGTGGATTGAGGCACCTGGGTATTCCAGGACTTGCCTATTTTCTTTTGGACCGCCACCCAGGCTCAAAGGGATCATGAGACTATTCATACTAGAAACTTCCGTGTGCAGCCACAAGCTATTATGGGCTCTAGCATAGTTGACTAAGTCGTGCGAACTCTTACAGTGGTAGACTAGCAGATGTAGGGGATGTAGGTGGTACAGTCTACCCATCGTAAGGTGCTAGCGCTTCTGAAAGACTATGTCTCAGTCATCCGTCTTCTCAAACACCATGTAGTGCGAGAAACCAAACGGAGGCGATCGAGTCTTGTGGGGAAAAGTGCGCAAACCTCTGCAGAGTGTAATAAACTAATCATGGTTAGTCGTGTCCCCAGGTATGGACATCTTGAGTATCTAGTACTTGGATTTTCATGTGAATCTCAACATGTTACTCTAATTAATATTGTTGGGTTTTAATGTTGATGCTTAATTGGGATTGAGAATGCTGTCAACCATTCTCAATGTTTAACAACCACCATGATAGTAATTAAATTTATTCCTTTAAAGTAGGGGAAAATTGGCTTTTACGCAAAACTGTAACCATAGAGCTTTCCACCAGCCAAATATGCATATAGTATAGCCGTTTCATTCCATTACTCTCTATGTGTTACATTGCCAGCATATTCCATGTGCTGACCCATTTTTGGGCTGCAACATTAATGTTGCAGACTTTTCAGACGATGATTAAGGAGTCTTAGGTCGTGGTTCTATACTCAGTGATGCCGTTGGAGTTGATGGACTCACTTATCTTCCAAGCCTTCTGCTGTTATCGTTATTAGATGGCCTTAAGCCATACTTATTGTAATAAGTTCTCTTTTGAGACACTCGATGTAATAAGTGTGTGATTGCTACTCTGTTATAAATCCTCCGAGTACTGTGTGGTGTCAGCATTACTGATCCAGGGATGACACCGGAGCACAGAGATCAGACCATTTGAGGTCTGGTCGCTACACAAACTGGAAGAACTTGATGATAATAAGGATGAAGATCTAAAAGTTATTGATGTGTCCCCTATTAAATCTTTGTTTTTCAATATGAATATTGATAATGATGGGACTGGATATGAGTCAACTTTAGTTAAAAGGCTTCCCAATGATTCAGATTTTTTAGATCTTGATGCAAAAATTGGTAAAAGTGGGATTGATGAGGTCAAAACTTTACATATCAATGAAACCACTATTTTGGATTTCAAGGAATTTAATTATGATAATTGTTCTTTAATAGATTGTATTTCCTTGTTGCAATCCGTGCTAAATTCTCCGCATGCTTATAGTCAAAATAAAGCTCTAACTAAACATATTGTTGATGCTTTAATGCAATCTTATGAAGAAAAGCTTGAACTGGAAGTTTCTATCCCTAGAAAAGTTTATGATGAGTGGGAACCTACTATTAAAATTAAAATTAAAGATCATGACTGCTATGCTTTATGTGATTTGGGTGCTAGTGTTTCCATGATTCCAAAAACTTTGTGTGATGTGTTGGGTTACCGTGAATTTGATGATTGTTCTTTAAATTTGCACCTTGCAGATTCCACTATTAAGAAACCTATAGGAAGGATTAATGATGTTATTACTGTTGCAAATAGTAATTATGTGCCCAAAGATTTCGTTGTTCTTGATATTGATTGCAATCCTATATGTCCTATTATTCTTGGTAGGCCTTTCCTTAGAACGATTGGTGCAATTATTCATATGAAGGAAGGGAATATTAGATTCCAATTTCCGTTAAGGAAAGGCATGGAACACTTTCCTAGAAAGAAAATTAAATTACATTATGAATCTATTATGAGATCCACTGATGGATTGCATACCAAAGATGATAATACCTAGATTTATTCTTGCTTTTATGCCTAGCTAGGGGCGTTAAACGATAGCGCTTGTTGGGAGGCAACCCAATTTTATTTTTGTTCCTTGCTTTTTTGTTCTGTTTAGTAACAAATAATTCATATAGCCTCTTTTTATATGTGTTTTTGTGCTTTTAATTAGTGTTCGTGCCAAGTAGAACCTTTGAGAAGACTTGGGGAAAATCTTTGCGATCTTGCTATAAAAACAGAAACTTTAGCGCTCAAGAGATTTGCTGCCCTTTTTTACTGGAGAGTGAGATTAAGTTGATTCTTTTTGAAGATGATTAATAGATAAATTCCTCACGTACATAAATTTATTTTAAAAATTTTGGGGTTAGAGAAGTATTATAAACCTACATATTACTACAGACTGTTCTGTTTTTGACAGATTCTGTTTTTCGTGTGTTGTTTGCTTATTTTGATGAATCTATGGCTAGTTTAGGAGGTTATGAACCATATAGAAGTTGTAGTACAGTAGGTTTAACACCAATATAAATAAAGAATGAGTTAATTATAGTACCTTATGATGGTGGTTTGTTTTCTTTACTAACAAAACTCATGAGATTTTCTGTTTAAGTTTTGTGTTGTGAAGTTTTCAAGTTTTGGGTAAAGATTTGATGGATTATGGAACAAGGAGTGGCAACAGCGTAAGCTTGTGTATTCCCAAGGCACCCCAAGGTAAAATTCAAGGACAACCAAAATACTAAGCTTGGAGATGCCCCGGAAGGCATCCCCTCTTTCGGCTTCTTTTATCGGTAACTTTACTTGAGGCTATATTTTTATTCACCACATGATATGTGTTTTTCTTGGAGCGTCTTGTATGATTTTAGTCTTTTATTTTTAGTTTACCACAATCATCCTTTCTGTACACACCTTTTGGGAGAGACACACATGAATTAAAATTTATTAGAATACTCTATGTGCTTCACTTATATATTTTGAGCTAGATAATTTTGCTCTAGTGCTTCACTTATATCTTTTAGAGCACGATGGTGGTTTTATTTTGTAGAAATTATTGATCTCTCATGCTTCACTTATATTATTTTGAGAGTCCTTTAGAATAGCATGATAATTTTCTTTGGTTATGAAACTAGTCCTAATATGATAGGCATCCAAAGATGGGTATAATAAAAACTATCAGATCTCACTCTCGTAAGTGACCGTGAAGGGATTGACAACCCCTTTATCGTGTTGCTTGCGAGGTTCTTATTTGTTTGTGTAGGTACAATGGACTTGCGTGTGGCCTCCTACTGGATTGATACCTTGGTTCTCGAAAACTAAGGGAAATACTTACGTTACTTTGCTGCATCACCCTTTCCTCTTCCAGGGAAAACCAACGCAGTGCTCGAGAGGTAGCAAGAAGGATTTCTGGCGCCGTTGCCGGGGAGTCTACGCACAAGTCAAGGCATACCAAGTACCAATCACAAACTCTTATCCCTCGCATTGCATTATTTTCCGTTTGCCTCTTGTTTTCCTCCCCCCCCCACTTCACCCTTGTCGTTTTATTCGCCCTCTTTTTCCGTTTGCTTTCTTCCCGTGTGTATCTTTGTTTGTGTTTCCATGTGCCTTCCATTTGCTTGCATCTTTGCTTGCTAAAAATCTATTGTTATGGATCCACTTAAAGTGTTCTACTTGGATCATCTTTGATCCTTATGCGCTCGTGCTGAAACCCCAACTAGCCTAATTGATGGGAAATCTTTAGATGAGCATGCTCATTTCGTGCATCACTGTTTGTCTGAAAAAGGGATACTCTTACGGGATCAAATAAACAGATTGCTATGTTATGCTTGGAATCTTTGTGAAATTTGTGATTTGACTTGTTGCTCTAAGAACCCTAAAAACACCCCCTACCTATGTGAGTTTAATAATAATGAAATCTTATCTTCTTATGCAAAGGGTGTTTATAGTTACTACGATATTGAACAAACTGAAGAATTTGTTGCTTTTAAGGGTGCTTATGAAGTTGCTTCTTTGATTGAAAAGTATGATATTACTCTCTACGAATCTGAAAATCTTGACATACTTAAATATTGCCATGAAAACTATGCTCATAATGTCTATGTCAAACAATTTGTTGAAAGAATGACCGTTGCTTCGGAAGAAAATAATGATATGCATGAATCTATATATAATTATTATTCCGATGATTTGATTGAAATATTGCTTGATGAACATGATGCTTGCTATTCTTGTGGCCATGTTGCCAATATTTATGAAGATGAATTTGCTATAGTTCCTTATGTTAAACATGAGATCATTGCTATTGCACCCATACTTGATAGTTCCTTCGATGAAAAGCATGATTGCAATGATGTTATCATAAATTCTCATAATGACGATTGTGTTAATGATATGCAAAACCTCAAGCTTGGGGATGCTAGTTTTGCTATGACTACTATTTGTTGTAATGATAAGGATTGGTGTGATTCTTCTTTTGATCTTGAAAATTTATTTAAGCCCCATGTTGAATATGAGATTGATAATAATGTTTGCAATAATATTGAAACTGGGTTTGGAAGAGTGTCAACTTTAGATCCCACATATTTGGAAAATGTTCAATCTTATGAAGATTTTGATAAAACTGGGTTTGGAGAGGTCATGACTTTAGTTAATGTTAATCCCACTATTTTGGAAGAGTGTCAACTTTGCATACATGTGGATCATGTTAAGAATATGTTTTGTGATGGCTATATTGTTGAATTTTCTTATGATCCTACATGTAATTATTATGAGAGAAGAAAATATAGTTGTATAAATTTTCATGTTACTAAATTACTTCTCGTTATGTTGAGATTGCTATTGTTTCTCTCCGCTTCCTTGCATATGCTAGTTTTTGCTTGCCTTGATAATTTGTTTGCCTATAAGATGCCTATGAATAGGAAGTATGTTATACTTAGATGTGTTTGTCACGTGTTTTATGATGCTCTCTTTGTGCTTCAATTCTTGTCTTTCATGTGAGCATCGTTGAAATCTTATGCCTAGCTATAAGGCTTTAAAGAAAAGCGCTTGTTGGGAGACAACCAAATATATTTTTTTCTTGTTGTTATTCAATAAATAATTCATCTAGCCTATGTTTAGATGTGGTTTTATGCTTTTAATTAGTGTTTGTGCCAAGTAGAACCTTTGGGAAGACTTGGGGAAAGTCTTTGAGATCTTGCTTTAAAAAACAGAAACTTTAACGCTCACGAGATTTGCTGCCATTTTTTACTGGAGAGTGATATTTAGTTAATTATTTTTGCAGATGGTTAATAGATAAATTCCTCACGTCTGGAAATTTATTTTAGAATTTTTGGGGTTCCGTAAGTATTCGAAACCTACAGATTATTACAGAATGTTCTGTTTTTTGACAGATTCTGTTTTTTGTGTGTTATTTGCTTATTTTGATGAATCTATGGCTAGTATTTGAGTGTATGAGCCATAGAGAAGTTGGAATACATTAGGTTTAACACCAATATAAATAAATAATGAGTTCATTACAGTACCTTGAAGTGGTGGTTTGTTTTCTTTTACTAACAGAGCTCACGAGATTTTCTTTTAAGTTTTGTGTTGTGAAGTTTTCAAGTTTTGGGTAAAGATTTGATGGATTATAGAACAAGGAATGGCAAGATCCTAAGCTTGGGGATTCCCAAGGCACCCCAAGGTAAAATCAAAGGACAACCAAAAGCCTCAGCTTGGGGATGCCCCAGAAGGCATCCCCACTTTCGTCTTCGTCCATCGGTAACTTTACATGGAGCTATATTTTTATTCACCACATGATATGTGTTTTGCTTGGAACATCTTGTATGATTTGAGTCTCTACTTTTTAGTTTACCACAATCATCCTTGATGTACACACCTTTTGGGAGAGACACACATGAATTGGAATTTATTAGAATACTCTATGTGCTTCACTTATATCTTTTGAGCTAGATAATTTTGCTCTAGTGCTTCGCTTATATCTTTTAGAGCACGACGGTGGTTTTATTTTATAGAAATTATTGATCTCTCATGCTTCACTTATATTATTTTGACAGTCCTTTAGAACAGTATGGTAATTTTCTTTGGTTATGAATTTAGTCCTAATATGATAGGCATCCAAGATCGGTATAATAAAATCTATCATAAAAAGTGCATTGAATACTATGAGAAGTTTGATACTTGATGATTGCCTTGAGATATGGAGATGGTGATATTAGAGTCATGCTAGTTGAGTAGTTGTGAATTTGAGAAATAGTTGTTCTAAAGTTTGTGATTCCCGTATCATGCACGTATGGTGAACCGTTATGTGATGAAGTCGGAGCATGATTTATTTATATATTGTATTCCTTATGAGTGGTGGTCAGAGACGAGCGATCGTCTTTTCCTACCAATCTATCCCCCTAGGATTATGCGCGTAGTACTTTGTTTCGATAACTAATAGATTTTTGCAATAAGTATGTGAGTTCTTTATGACTAATGTTGAGTCCATGGATTATACGCACTCTCACCCTTCCACCATTGCTAGCCTCTCTAGTACCGCTCAACTTTCACCGGTACCATAAACCCACCATATACCTTCCTCAAAACAGCCACAATACCTACCTATTATGGCATTTCCATAGCCATTTCGAGATATATTGCCATGCAACTTTCCACCGTTCTGTTTGTTATGACACGCTTCAATCTTTGTCATATTGCTTTGCATGATCATGTAGTTGACATCGTATTTGTGGCAAAGACACCGTTCATAATTCTTTAATACATGTCACTCATGAGTCATTGCATATCCCGATACACCGCCAGAGGCATTCACATAGAGTCAAATTTTCTTCTAAGTATCGAGTTGTAATTCTTGAGTTGTAAGTACATAAAGTGTGATGATCATCATTATTAGAGCATTGTCCCAAGTGAGGAAAGGATGATGGAGACTATGATTCCCCCACAAGTCGGGATGGGACTCCGGATGAAAAAAAAATAGACCATATAAAAAAAGGGAAAGAAGGCCCAAAAAATGAGAGAAAAAGAGAGAAGGGACAATGTTACTATCCTTTTTCCACACTTGTGCTTCAAAGTAGCACCATGATCTTCATGATAGAGAGTCTCTTATGTTATCACTTTCATATACTAGTGGGAATTTTACATTATAGAACTTGGCTTGTATATTCCAATGATAGGCTTCCTCAAAATGCCCTAGGTCTTCGTGAGCGAGCAAGTTGGATGCACACCCACTTAGTTTCTTTTTGAGCTTTCATACACTTATAGCTCTAGTGCATCCATTGCATGGCAATCCCTACTCACTCACATTGATATCTATTGATGGGCATCTCCATAGCCCATTGATACGCCTAGTTGATGTGAGACTATCTTCTCCTTTTTGTCTTCTCCACAACCACCATTCTATTCCACATATAGTGCTATGTCCATGGCTCACGCTCATGTATTGCGTGAAGATTTAAAAAGTTTGAGAACATTAAAAATATGAAACAATTGCTTGGCTTGTCATCAGGGTTGTGCATGATTTAAATACTTTATGTGGTGAAGGTAGAGCATAGCTAGACTATATGATTTTGTAGGGATAACTTTCTTTGGTCATGTTATTTTGAGAAGACATAATTACTTAGTTAGTATGCTTGAAGTATTATTATTTCTATGTCAATATTATACTTTTGTCTTGAATCTCTCGGATCTGAATATTCATGCCACAATAAAGAGAATTACATTGAGAATTATGTTAGGTATCATACCACATCAAAAATTCTGTTTTTATCATTTACCTACTCGAGGACGAGCGGGAATTAAGCTTGGGGATGCTTGATACGTCTCCAACGTATCTATAATTTTTGATTGTTCCATGCTATTATATTATCTGTTTTGGATGTTAATGGGCTTTATTTTACACTTGTATTATTTTTGGGACTAACCTACTAAACCAAGGCCCAGTGCAAATTGCTGTTTTTTTGCCTATTTTAGTGTTTCGCAGAAAAGGAATATCGAATGGAATCCAAACGGAATGAAACCTTCGGGAGAGTTATTTTTTGGAACAAATGTGATCCAGAGGACTTGGAGAGGACGTCAAGAAATAAACGAGGAGTCCACGAGGTAGGGGGCGCGCCTACCCCCTGGGCGCGCCCTCCCCCCTTGTGAGCCCCTCGTGGCTCAACCGACCTACTTCTTCCTCCTATATATATTCATATACCCCAAAACATCAAGGAGTACCACGAAACCCTATTTCCACCGCCGCAACATTCTGTACCCAAGAGATCCCATCTTGGGGCCTTTTCCGGAGCTCCGCCGGAGGGGGCATCGATCACGGAGGGCCTCTACATCAACCCCATGGCCTCTTCGGTGATGTGTGAGTGTTTACTTCAGACCTTCGGGTCCATAGTTATTAGCTAGATGGCTTCTTATCTCTCTATGGATCTCAAAACAAAGTTCTCCTCGATATTCTTGGAGATCTATTCGATGTAACTCTTTTTGTGGTGTGTTTGTCGAGATCCGATGAATTGTGGGTTTACAATCAAGTCTATCTATGAACAATATTTGATTCTTCTCTGAAATCTTTTATGTATGATTGGTTTATCTTTGCATGTCTCTTCGAATTATCAGTTCGGTTTGGCCTACTAGATTGATTTTTCTTGCAATGGGAGAAGTGCTAAGCTTTGGGTTCAATCTTGCGGTGCTCGATCCCTGTGACAGAAAGGGAAACGACACGTATTGTATTGTTTCCATCGAGGATAAAAAGATGGGGTCTATATCATATTGCTTGAGTTTATCCCTCTACATCATGTCATCTTGCCTAATGCATTACTCTGTTCTTATGAACTTAATACTCTAGATGCATGCTAGATAGCGGTCGATGTGTGGAGTAATAGTAGTAGATCCAGGCAGGAGTCGGTCTATTTGTCACGGACGTGATGCCTATATACATGATCATGCCTAGATATTCTCATAATTATTCACTTTTCTATCAATTGCTCGACAGTAATTTGTTCACCCACCGTAATACTTATGCTATCTTGAGAGAAGCCACTAGTGAAACCTATGGCCCCTGGGTCTATTCTCCATTATTTAATCTTCCATCAACAAGTTATTTCTATTACCTTTTCTTTTGCAATCTTTACTTTTACTCTTTATCATAAAAATACCAAAAATATTATCTTATCATCTCTATCTGATCTCACTCTCGTAAGTGACCGTGAAGGGATTGACAACCCCTTTATCACGTTGGTTGCGAGGTTCTTATTTTTTGTGTAGGTACGAGGGACTTGCGTGTGGCCTCCTACTGGATTGATACCTTGGTTCTCAAAAACCAAGGGAAATACTTATGTTACTTTGTTGTATCACCCTTTCCTCTTCAAGGGAAAACCAATGCAGTGCTCAAGAGGTAACAGCCATCTCCGTTTGCCTTGAATCGCTTTTTCCATTGACCAGGTTTGGAGCCGTTGAATCCGGCGATAACCGCCGTGTCTTGTGTTCCTTCATTGTTTTTTGACACTTATGCTTGTCGCGTCATGGCTTGCCATTGTCGTCCCTGGTTTCGGAGGTACCAGGGTCGCTGGTGCTATTGCTTCTGTGAGCAAGCTAGCTGTCTTCTCCTGCACAAAAACGGGTCATAAGTGCGGTGATGGCTGCCATGGACTTCGGCTTTTCTTGGCCGAGGTGTCGGGCGAGCCAATCGTCTCGGACGCTATGTTTGAAGGCCGCGAGGGCTTCTGTGTCCAGACAGTCCGCAATCTGGTTCTTTTTGATTAGGAACCTTGTCCAAAGCTGTCGGGCCGATTTTCTGGGTTGCTAGATTATGTGGCTAAGGTCATCGACATCTGGGGGCCGAACATAGGTACCTTGGAAGTTGTCTCTGAATGCATCATCCAGGTCCTCCCAACTACCAATAGAATTTTCTATTAGACTGTTTAGCCAGTGCCGTGTTGGTCCCTTAAGTTTGAAGGGAAGGTATTTGATGGCATGTAGATCGTCACCGCGAGCCATGTGAATGTGGAGAAGAAAGTCTGCAATCCATACTGCGTGGTTTGTTGTGCCGTTGTATGATTCGATGTTTGTGGGTTTGAACCCTTTTGGGAACTGGTGCTCCATTACCTCACCGGTGAAGCATAGGGGGTGTGCGGCGCCCCTATATCGGGTCGTGTCACAGCACAGTTCGGATGAAGTCCATATGCGGTTTTCGGCCGGGGCATGGTTATACTTGCCACGCCGGGATTGGTAACCGTCCTCTCACGCCGGGGCGTGCCCCCGCGATCCTGAGATTGATCTGGTTTGACCTGCTCTATTTTCCAGGTCTTGTCGCAGGTCATATCTATGCCCCCGAGTTGTTGTTTCTCTGCTTTTACGGCAAGGTGGAGCAGGCTGGTGTTCGGCCTGAGTTGTTGTTCTGCCCTGGCCACGTGGTGGTCGATTGGGTCCGTCAGCCGCATTATGTGCTGGCGGTATGGGCTCCAGCGCCTCGTCGTCGAATTGGGGTAGCAGTTTACACTTCGGGTTACTCTTTGTTGGGCGTTCGAGGTCGTACTCTTCGGCTGCCAAGACATTAGTGCATCTGTCGTTGAGAAGATCTTGGTCAGCTTGCAGTTGTTGTTGTTTTTTTAGGCTTCTACCCGTGGCTATTAGCCGGCGCTTGAAGCACTCTTGTTCGAGGGGTTCCTCTGGCACGATAAAATCTTTGTCGCCGAGGCTTACGTCATCTTCGGAGAGTGGCAGATAGTTGCAGTCCTCCGAGTCGTTGTTCTATGTTTGTTTGACAGGGTCGACTTGCCCATCCTCCCGATCATCCTGTTCGGATGTTGGTTCGATGGGGTGTTCTTGGTCTTCAGCATTCTCCGGAGTATCATTGTCTTCGTTGTCGGTATTGTTGTTCTTACTGCGACGCGATTTAGAGCGGCGCTACTGACGTCGATGTTTCGGCGGTATCTCAGGAGGTTCGTCCTCGACTGGGTTTTTCTCGTCATCGCCGTCGCCATTTTTAGGTGTATCCACCATGCATACGTCATACGAGGAGGTGGTCGTCCAACATCCAGTGACCGACGGGTTTTGGGCCTGCTCCTCTCTGGCATCGTCGTCCATACCGTCGATGACTTCGGAGGCGTAATCAAGCATGTCGGTTAGGTCCTCGACAGTGGCTATGAAGTGGGTGGTGGGTGGGAAGTAAAATTCCCTATTTCCAGGCCCTATCCTGGGCTGGGCGTGATTCAAAAGTGGTTCCTCTGTGATGATGTGGGATGCATTAAGTCCGGAGCCTCGTTCAAGAGCGGGGTTTGGACGGGGTGGGAAGTTTTTGGGCCGAGCTCGCATGACGCGGGCCTACAAGGTTCGGAATTGGTGTCCGGAGAAGAGTCCGGCTTTGTAATGATTGCCGGAGACGCTATTCTCTCTAGTTTTCTGGCGTTGAGCTCTCAGGCCATAGAGAGTCCGACAGGCTCTAGACTCTCGTCTTTGGACCTGACGGCATGCTCCGGATCTAAGGCTGGAGCGGTGGTTGGGGCTGCAAACCCTTGGAAGATCAAGTCTCCCAGGGTATCAGCGACATAATTTAGATTTCCAAAACTGATCTGATGACCAGGGGCATAGCTGTCGATCTGCTCTAGATGGTCAACCGAGTTGGCCCGTAGTGCGAAGCCCCTGAATACAAAGATCTGGCCGGGGAGAAAAAATCTCCTTTGTGGCAGCGTTGTTGTAGATGATTGATGGAGACATCGAGCCTTTCGACGATGGCACAGTGGAACTCTCAATGAAAGCACCAATGTCGGTGTCAAAACCGGAAGATCTCGGGTAGGGGTCCCGAACTGTGCGTCTAAGGATCAAGGTAACAGGAGACAGGGGACACGATGTTTACCCAGGTTTGGGCCCTCTTAATGGAGGTAATACCCTACGTCCTGCTTGATTGACTTTGATGGGTATAGGGGTTACAAGAGTTGATCTACCACGAGATCGTAATGTCTAAACCCTAGATGTCTAGCATATATGATTATGATTGCCTCTATGGACTAAACCCTCCGGTTTATATAGACACCGGAGGGACCAAGGGTTGTACAGAGTCGATTTATTGAGGAAGGAATCTTCATATCCGAACGCCAAGCTTGCCTTCCACGCAAAGGAGAGTCCCATCCGAACACGGGAGAAAGTCTTCTGTCATGTATCTCCACGGCCCATTAGTCCGGCCCATATCACATAGCCCGGACGCTCGAGGACCCCATAATCCTGGACTCCCTCAGCCCCCCTTTCCCTCTCCTACTCCTTCTATTTTCCCCCTTTGCTACTTCGGAAAATGAAAAAGAAAAGGGATTCCTACTAGCACTTGAGAGTCCTAGTAGGACTCCCCACATTTGGCACGCCCCTAGGGGGCCTGTTGGGGAACGCAGTAATTTCAAAAAAAATCCTATGCACACGCAAGATCATGGTGATGCATAGCAACAAGAAGGGAAGAGTGTTGTCCACGTACCCTCGTAGACTGTAAGCAGAAGCGTTATGACAACGCTGTTGATGTAGTCGTATGTCTTCACGATCGACCGATCCTAGTACCGAAAGTACGGCACCTCCGCGATCTGCACACATTCGGCTCGGTGACGTCCCACGAACTCACGATCCAGCAAAGTGTCGAGGGAGAGCTTCGTCAGCACTACGGCGTGATGACAGTGATGATGATGCTACCGGAACAGGGCTTTGCCTAAGCACCGCTACGACATGACCGATGTGGATTATGGTGGAGGGGGCACCGCACACGGCTAAGAGATCAATGATCAACTTGTGTGTCTATGGGGTTCCCCCTCCCCCGTATATAAAGGAGTGGAGGAGGGAGAGGGACGGCTCTGTACTATGGCGCGCCCTAGGGAGTCCTACTCCCACCAGGAGTAGGATTCCCCCCTTTCCAAGTAGGAGTAGGAGAGAAGCAAGGGAAAGAGAGAAGAGAAGGAAGGAGGGGGCGCCGCCCCTCCCCCCTAGTCCAATTCGGACTAGGCCTTGGGGGGCGCGTGTCCTGCCCTAGGAAGCCCCTCTCTTTTCCCTAAAGCCCAATAAGGTCCATATACTCCCCGGTGGGTTCCGGTAACCACCCGGTACTCCGGAAAATGCCCGAACTCATCCAAAACCATTCCGATGTACAAACATAGGCTTCCAATATACAGATCTTTACGTGTCGACCATTTCGAGACTTCTCGTCATGTCCGTGATCAAATCTGGGACTTTGAACTACCTTCGGTACATCAGAACACATAAACTCATAATATTGATCGTCACCGAACGTTAAGCGTGCGGACCCTACGGGTTCAAGAACTATGTAGACATGAACGAGACACGTCTCCGGTCAATAACCAATAGCGGAACCTGGATGTTCATATTAGCTCCCACATATTCTACGAAGATCTTTATTGGTCAAACCGCATAACAATATATGTTGTTCCCTTTGTCATCGGTATGTTACTTGCCCGAGATTCGATCGTCGGTATCTCAATACCTAGTTCAATCTCGTTACCAGCAAGTCTCTTTACTTGTTCCGTAAAGCTACATCCCGTAACTAACTCATTAGCTACATTGCTTGCAAGGCTTATGGTGATGTACATTACCGAGAGGGCCCAGAGATACCTCTCCGACAATCGAAGTGACAAATGCTAATCTCGATCTATGCCAACTCAACAAACACCATCGGAGACACCTATAGAGCACCTTTATAATCACCCAGTTATGTTGTGACATTTGGTAGCACACAAAGTATTCCTCTGGCATTTGGGAATTGCATGATCTCATAGTCAGGAACACGTATAAGTTATGGAGAAAGCAATAGCAACAAACTAAATGATTATCGTGCTAAGCTAACGGAAGGGTCAAGTAAATCACATCATTCTCTAATGATGTGATCCCGTTAATCAAATGACAACTCATGTCTATGGTTAGGAAACATAACCATCATTGATTCAATGAGCAAGTTAAGTAGAGGCGTACTAGTGACATTTTGTTTGTCTATGTATTCACACATGTACTAAGTTTCCGGTTAATACAATTCTAGCATGAATAATAAACATTTATCATGATATAAGGAAATATAAATAACAACTTTATTATTGCCTCTAGGTCATATTTCTTTCAGTCTCCCACTTGCACTAGAGTCAATAATCTAGATTACATTGTAATGATTCTAACACCCATTCAAATCCGTATGTATCTTGCAAATCTCTATGTCTCCCTCCTTGACTTGATCGCGGATGGAATTGAAGTGTCTCTTGATGTGCTTGGTTCTTTTGTGAAATCTGGATTCCTTTGCCAAGGCAATTGCACCAGTATTGTCACAAAAGATTTTCATTGGACCCGATGCACTAGGTATGACACCTACATCGGATATGAACTCCTTCATTCGCTGCTTCCGAAGTAGCTATGTACTCTGCTTCACATGTAGATCCCGCCACGACGCTCTGCTTGGAATTGCACCAACTGACAGCTCCACCATTTAATAAAAACATGTATCCAGTTTGTGACTTAGAGTCATCCAGATCAGTGTCAAAGCTTGCATCGACGTAACCGTTTACAACGAGCTCTTTGTCACCTCCATATACGAGAAACATATCCTTAGTCCTTTTCAAGTATTTCAGGATGTTCTTGACCGCTGTCCAGTGATCCACTCCTGGATTACTTTGGTACCTCCCTGCTAAACTGATAGCAAGGCATACATCAGGTCCGGTACACAGCATTGCATACATGATAGAACCTATGGATGAAGCATAGGGAACACCTTTCATTTTCTTTGTATCTTCTACAGTGCTCGGACATTGAGTCTGACTCAACTTCACACCTTGTAATACAGACAAGAACCCTTTCTTTGCCTGATCCATTTTGAACTTCTTCAAAACTTTATCAAGGTATGTGCTTTGTGAAAGTCCAATTAAGTGTCTTGATCTATCTCTATAGATCTTGATGCCCAATATATAAGCAGCTTCACCGAGGTCTTTCATTGAAAAATTCTTATTCAAGTATCCTTTTATGCTATTCAGAAATTCAGTAGCATTTCCGATCAACAATATGTCATCTACATATAATATCAAAAATGCTACGGAGCTCCCACTCACTTTCTTGTAAATACAGGCTTCTCCAAAAGTCTGTATAAGACCATATGCTTTGATCACACTATCAAAGCGTATATTCCAACTCCAAGAGGCTTGCACCAGTCCATAAATGGATCACTGGAGCTTGCACACTTTGTTAGCACCTTTTGGATTGACAAAACCTTCTGGTTGCATCATATACAACTCTTCTTTAAGATATCCATCAAGGAATGCAGTTTTGACATCCATTTGCCAAATTTCATAATCATAAAATACGGCAACTGCTAACTTGATTCGGACGGACTTAAGCATCGCTACGGGTGAGAAGGTCTCATCGTTGTCAACTCCTTGAACTTGTCGAAAACCTTTTGCAACAAGTCGAGCTTTGTAGACAGTAATATTACCGTCAGCGTTAGTCTTCTTCTTGAAGATCCATTTATTCTCTATGGCCTGCCGATCATCGGGCAAGTCAACCAAAGTCCACAATTTGTTCTCATACATAGATCTCATCTCAGATTTCATGGCCTCAAGCCATTTTGCGGAATCTGGGCTCATCATCGCTTCCTCATAGTTCGTAGGTTCATCATGGTCAAGTAGCATGACTTCCAGAACAGGATTACCGTACCACCCTGGTGCCGATCTTACTCTGGTTGACCTACGAGGTTCGGTAGTAACTTGATCGGAAGTTTCATGATCATCATCATTAGCTTCCTCACTTACTGGTGTAGGGATCACTGGAACTGATTTAAGTGATGAACTACTTTCCAATAAGGGAGAAGATACAATTACCTCATCAAGTTCTACTTTCCTCCCACTCACTTCTTTCAAGAGAAACTCCTTCTCTAGAAAGGATCCATTCTTAGAAACGAATATCTTGCCTTTGGATCTGTGATAGAAGGTGTACCCAACAGTCTCCTTTGGGTATCCTATGAAGACACATTTCTCCGATTTGGGTTCGAGCTTATCAGGTTGAAGATTTTTCACATAACCATCGCATCCCCACACTTTAAGAAATGACAACTTGGGTTTCTTGCCAAACCATAGTTCAAAAGGTGTTATCTCAATGGATTTAGTTGGTGCCCTATTTAATGTGAATGCAGCCGTCTCTAAAGCATAACCCCAAAATGATAGCGGTAAATCAGTGAGAGTCATCATAGATCGCACCATATCTAATAAAGTGCGGTTATGACATTTGGACACACCATTACGTTGTGGTGTTCCAGGTGGCGTGAGTTGCGAAACTATTCCGCATTGTTTCAAATGAAGTCCAAACTCATCAGTCAAATATTCTCCTCTACGATCAGATTGCAAAAACTTGATTTTCTTGTTACGATGATTTTCCACTTCACTCTAAAATTCTTTGAACTTTTCAAATGTTTTAAACTTATGTTTCATTAAGTAGATATACCCATATCTGCTAAAATCATCTGTGAAGGTGAGAAAATAACGATATCCGGCGCGAGCTTCAATGTTCATTGGACCACATACATCAGTATGTATGATTTCCAATAATTCTATTGCTCGCTCCATTGTTCTGGAGAACAGAGTTTTAGTCATCTTGCCCATGAGGCGTTGTTCGCAAGTACCAAGTGATTCATAATTAAGTGATTCTAGAAGTCCATCATAATGGAGTTTCTTCATGCGTTTTACACCAATATGACCCAAACGGTAGTGCCATAAATAAATTGCACTATCATTATCAACTCTGCATCTTTTGGCTTCAATACTATGAACATGTGTATCACCACTATCAAGATTTAGTAAAAAAAGACCACTCATCAAGGGTGCATGACCATAAAAGATATTACTTATATAAATAGAACAACCATTATTCTCTGATTTAAATGAATAACTGCCTCGCATCAAACAAGATCCAGATATAATGTTCATGCTCAACGCTTGCAGCAAATAAAAATTATTTAGGTCTAAAACTAATCCTGAAGGTAGATGTAGAGGTAGCGTGCCAACGGCGATCACATCGACATTGGAACCATTTCCCACGTGCATCGTCACCTCGTCCTTAGCCAATCTTCGCTTAATCCGTAGCCACTGTTTCGAGTTGCAAATGTTAGCAACTGAACCAGTATCAAATACCCATGCACTACTGCGAGCATTAGTAAGGTACACATCAATAACATGTATATCAAATATACCTTTCACTTTGCCATTCTTCTTCTCCGCCAAATACTTGGGCCAGTTCCGCTTCCAGTGACCAGTCCCTTTGCAGTAGAAGCACTCAGTCTCATGCTTAGGTCCAGACTTGGGTTTCTTCACTTGAGCAGTAACTGGCTTGCTATTCTTCTTGAAGTTCCCCTTTCCCTTTACCCTTTTTCTTGGAACGGGTGGTCTTGTTGACCATCAACACTTGATGCTCCTTCTTGATTTCTACCTCCGGAGCCTTTAGCATTGCGAAGAGCTCAGGAATCGTCTTCTCCATCCCTTGCATATTATAGTTCATCATGAAGCTCTTGTAGCTTGGTGGCAGTGATTGAAGAGCTCTGTCAATGACACTATCATCAGGAAGATTAACTCCCAGTTGAGTCAAGTGGTTGTGGTACCCAGACATTCTGAGCATATGTTCACTGAGAGAACAATTCTCCTCCATTTTGCAGTTGTAGAACTTATTGGAGACTTCATATCTCTCAGTCCGGGCATTTGCTTGAAATATTAAGTTCAACTCCTGGAACATCCCATATGCTCCATGACGTTCAAAACATCATTGAAGTACTGGTTCTAAGCCGTAAACATGGCACACTGAACTATCGAGTAGTCATCAGCTTTGCTCTTCTAGGTGTTCACAACATCTGGCGTTGCTCCTGCAGCGGGTTTGTCACCTAGCGGTGCTTCCAGGACGTAATTCTTCTATGCAGCAATGAGGATAATCCTCAAGTTATGGACCCAGTCTGTGTAGTTGCTACCATCATCTTTCAACTTAGCTTTCTCTAGGAACGCATTAAAATTCAACGGAACAACAGCACGGGCCATCTATCTACAACAACATAGATATGCAAAATACTATCAGGTACTAAGTTCATGATAAATTAAAGTTCAATTAATCAAAATACTTAAGAACTCCCACTTAGATAGACATCTCTCTAATCATCTAAGTGATCACGTGATCCATATCAACTAAACCATGTCCAGTCATCACGTGAGATGGAGTAGTTTTCAATGGTGAACATCACTATGTTGATCATATCTACTATATGATTCACGCTCAACCTTTCGGTCTCGGTGTTCCGAGGCCATATCTGCATATGCTAGGCTCGTCAAGTTTAACACGAGTATTCTGCGTGTGCAAAACTGGCTTGCACCCGTTGTATGTGAACGTAGAGCTTATCACACCTGATCATCACATGGTGTCTCGGCACGACGAACTGTAGCAACGGTGCATACTCAGGGAGAACACTTATACCTTGAAATTTAGTGAGAGACCATCTTATAAGGCTACCGTTGAACTAAGCAAAATAAGATGCATAAAGGATAAACATCACATGCAATCAATATAAGTGATATGATATGGCCATCATCATCTTGTGCCTTTGATCTCCATCTCCAAAGCACCGTCATGGTCACCATTGTCACCGGCTTGACACCTTGATCTCCATCGAAGCATCATTGTCGTCTCGCCAACTATTGCTTCTACGACTATCGCTACCGCGTAGTGATAAAGTAAAACAATTACATGGCGATTGCATTTCATACAATAAAGCAACAACCATATGGCTCCTTAAAGTTGCCTATAACTGTGTTACAAAACATGATCATCTCATACAATAAAATTTAGCATCATGTCTTGACCATATCACATCACAACATGCCCTGCAAAAACAAGTTAGACGTCCTCTACTTTTTTGTTGCAAGTTTTACGTGGCTGCTACGGGCTGAGCAAGAACCGTTCTTACCTACGCATCAAAAACCACAACGCGGTATAGTGATTGCTTTTTGATCTTCAGAAAGAACCCTGTTCATTGAATCCGATTCAACTAAAGCTGGAGAAACGGACACCCACTAGCCACCTGTGTGCAAAGCACGTCGGTAGAACCAGTCTCACGTAAGCGTACGCGTAATGTCAGTCTAGGGCGCTTCATCCAACAATGCCGCTGAATCAAGAATCAACTAGTGACGGCAAGCAATATGTATATACCCATGCCTGCAACTCCTTTGTGTTCTACTCGTGCATATAACATCTACGCATAAACCTAGCTCGTATGCCAGTGTTGGGGAAGGCAGTAATTTCAAAAAAAATCTTACGCACGCGCAAGATCATGGTGATGCATAGCAATGAGACGGGAAGACTGTTGTCCATGTACCCTCGTAGACCGTAAGTGGAAGCGTTATGACAACGAGGTTGATGTAGTCGTACATCTTCACGATCAACCGATCCTAGTACCGAAAGTACGGCACCTCCGCGATCTGCACATGTTCGGCTCGGTGACGTCCCACGAACTCACGGTCCAGCAGAGTGTCGAGGGAGAGCTTCGTCAGCACGATGGCGTTTTCACGATGATGATGATGATGCTACCGGAATAGGGCTTCGCCTAAGCACGGCTACGATATGACCGAGGTGGATTATGGTGGAGGGGGCACCGCACACGGCTAAGAGATCAATGATCAACTTGTGTGTCTATGGGGTGCCCCCCTCCCCCGTATATAAAGGAGTGGAGGAGGTGGAGGGACGGCTCTCTACTACGGGGCGCCCTAGGGAGTCCTACTCCCACTGGGAGTAGGATTCCCCCCTTTCCAACTAGGAGTAGGAGAGAAGGAAGGGAAAGAGAGAAGAGAAAGAAGGAGGGGGCACCGCCCCTCCCCCTAGTCTAATTCAGACTAGGCCTTGGGGGGGCGCGGCCTGCCCTAGGCAGCCCCTCTCTCTTTTCCCTAAAGCCCAATAAGGCCCATATACTCCCCGAGGGGTTCCGGTAACCTCCCAGTACTCTAGAAACTGCCCGAACTCATCCGGAACCATTCCAATGTCCAAACATAGGCTTCCAATATATCGATCTTCACATCTCGACCATTTCGAGACTCCTTGTCATGTCCATGATCAAATCCGGAACTCCAAACTACCTTCGGTACATCAAAACACATATACTCATAATATCGATCGGCACTGAACGTTAAGCGTGCGGACCTTACGGGTTCAAGAACTATGTAGACATGACCGAGACACATCTCCGGTCAATAACCAATAGTGGAACCTGGATGTTCATATTGTCTCCCACATATTCTACGAAGATCTTTATCGGTCAAACCGCATAACGATGTATGTTGATCCCTTTATCATCGGATGTTACTTGCCCGAGATTCGATCATCGCTATCTCAATACCTAGTAAAATATCATTATTGGCAAGTCTATTTACTCATTCTATAATGATACATCCCGTAATTAACTCATTAGCTACATTGCTTGCAAGGCTTATAGTGATGTACATTACCAAGAGGGCCCCGAGATACCTCTCCGACAATCGGAGTGACAAATCCTAATCTAGATCTATGCCAACTCAACAAACACCATCGGAGACACCTGTAGATCACCTTTATAATCACCTAGTTACGTTGTGACGTTTGGTAGCACAAAAAGTGTTCCTCTGGTATTCGGGATTTGCATGATCTCATAGTCATAGGAACATGTATAAGTTATGGAGAAAGCAATAGCAACAAACTGAACGATCATCGTGCTAAGCTAACGGATGGGTCAAGTCAATCACATCATTCTCTAATGATGTGATCCCGTTAATCAAATGACAACTCATGTATATGGTTAGGAAACATAGCCATCATTGATTCAACGAGCTAGTTATGTAGAGGCATACTAGTGACATTCTGTTTGTCTATGTATTCACACATGTACTAAGTTTCCGGTTAATACAATTCTAGCATGAATAATAAACATTTATCATGATATAAGGAAATATAAATAACAACTTTATTATTGCCTCTAGGGCATATTTCCTTCAGGGCCGGCCTCCTCCTCCTCCCTCCTTTATATAAGGGGGCATGGGCACCCCAAAGCACAATAGAGAATCTCTTAGCCGTGTGTGGTGCCCCCCCCCCCACCCTCCATAGTTCAACACCTCGGTCATATCGTCATAGTGCTTAGGTGAAGCCCTGCGCCGGTAACTTCATCATCACCGTCGCCATGTCGTCATGCTGATGGAACTCTCCCTCGGCCTCAACTGGATCAAGAGCTCGAGGGACGTCATTGTGTTGAACATGTGCTGAACACGGAGGTGTCGTACGTTTGGTGCTAGGATCGGTTGGATTGTGAAGACGTTCTACTACATCAACCGCGTTACAAAACGCTTCCGCTTTCTGTCTAGGAGGGTACGTGGACACACTCTCCCTGTCTCATTGCTATGCATCTCCTAGATAGATCTTGCGTTATCGTAGGAAAATTTTGAAATACTACATTCCCCAACACCCACCTATATATATGTAGGGAAGGGGCGCCTAGAACACACAACATCTATTGTTAGCCATGTGTGGTGCCCCCCTCCACAGTTTACACCACCGATCATATTTTCGCGGTGCTTAGGCGAAGCCCTGCGAGGATCACTTCACCATCACCGTCACCACGCCGTCGTGCTAACCAAACTCATCTACTACCTTGACACCTTACTGGATCAAGAAGGTGAGGGACTTCACCGAGTTGAATGTGTGCAGAACCTGGAGGTGTCGTACGTTCGGTAGTCGATCGGTGGAGCACGAAGAAAGTTCGACTACATCAACCGCGTTCTGAAACGCTTCCGCTTACGGTCTACGAAGGTATGTAGACACACTCTCCCCCTTATTGCTATGCATCTCCATGGATAGATCATTGCGTGTGCGTATAAATTTTTTTGTTTTCCATGCAACATTTCCCAACAGTGGCATCATGAGCCAGGTCTATGCATAGATGATATGCACGAGTAGAACACAAAGAGTTGTGGGCAGTGATAGTCATACTGCTTACCACCAACGTTTTATTTTTATTCGGCGGTATTGTGGGATGAAGCCGCCCGAACCAACCTTACATGTCCACGCACATGAGACTAGTTCCACCGGCAGACATGCAACTAGTTTTGCATAAAGGTAGTTGGCGAGTGTCTGTTTCTCCTACTTTAGTTTAATCGAATTTGACTGTGGTTGGTCCTTGAAGAAGGTTCAAACAACAAACTTGATGAAACACTGTTGTGTTTTTTGCCGTAGGTAAGAACGGTTCTTGCTAGAAACCCATAGCAGCCATGTAAAACTTGCAACAACAAAGTAGAGGACGTCTAACTTGTTTTTGCAGGGCATGTTGTGATATGATATGGTCAAGACATGATCTGATATACATTATTGTATGAGATGATCATGTTTTGTAGAAGTTATCAGCAACCGGCAGGAGCCTTATGGTTGTCTCTTTATTGTATGAAATGCATACGCCATGTAATTGCTTTACTTTATCACTATGCGTTAGCGATAGTTGTAGAAGCAATAGTTGGGGAGACAACCACAATGCTATGATGGAGATCAAGGTGTCAAGCCGGTGACGATGGAGATCATGACGATGCTTTGGGGTTGGAGATAAAAAGCACAAGATGATGACGTCCATATCATATCACATATTTTGATTGCATGTAATGTTTATCTTTTATGCATCTTATTTTTCTTGGTACGATGGTAACATTATAGGATGATCCTTCACTATTTTCAAGGTAAAAGTGTTCTCCCTGAGTATGCACCATTGCTATAGTTCATCGTGTTGAGACACCACGTGATGATCGGGTGTGCTAGACTCTACGTTCACATACAACAGGTGCAAGACAATTTTGCACATGCGGAATACTTGGGTCAAACTTGATGAGCCTAGCATGTACAGACATGGCCTCGAAACACTGGAGATCGAAAGGTCGAACGTGAATCATATAGTAGATATGATCAACATAGAGATGTTCACCATTGATGACTACCCCATCTCACATGATGATCGGACATGGGTTAGTTGATTTGGATCATGTATCATTTAGATTACTTGAGGGATGTCTATTTAAGTGGGAGTTCGTTGGTAATTTGATTAACTGAACTTAATTTATCATGAACTTAGTCTTATAGTTTTGCATATCTATGTTGTAGATCAATAGCTCACGATATAGCTCCCCTATTTTTGATATGTTCCTAGAGAAAAATAATTTGAAATGTCATAGTAGCAATGATGCGGTCTGGGTCCATGATCTAAGGATTGTCCTCATTGCTGCACAGAAAAAGTATGTCCTTGATGCACCGCTAGGTGACAGGCCTATTGCAGGAGCAGATGCAGACGTTATGAATGTTTGACAACCTCGGTATGATGACTACTTGATAGTTTAGTGTGCCATGCTTTATGGCTTAGAACCGGGACTTCAAAACCGTTTTGAACGCAACAGAGCATATGAGATGTTCCAAGAGTTGAAATTAGTATTTCAGACTCATGCCCGTGTCGAGAGGTATGTGACCTCTGACAAGTACTTTGCCTACAAGATGGAGGAGAATAGCTCAACCAGTGAGCATGTGCTCAGAATGTCTGGGTACTACAATCGCTTGGATCAAGTGGGAGTTAATCTTACAGATAAGATAGTGATTAACAAAGTTCTCTAGTCACTATCACCAAGCACTACAAAAAAGACACATCCGTGACATTTTGGGCCGAACGAAATTTTTTTCTGTCATCCTTATGACACTTCTATGACGATAATTGTGAAAAAACCCGGTATCATCATAGATGTGGTGGGGTCCTACTTCTATGACAAAAAATCATGATAGAAAATGGCCATTTCGTCCTGGGCGGGCCAGAGACGCAGTTGCATGACATTCTTTGGGCCGTCCATGATGGAAAAACCGTGGTAGAAGCGAGGGCGAGGAAAATATCGGGGTGTTCCCGGTTACGGTGGGTGGTCGGGGCCGAGCGATGCACGTTTCTCTTGTACACACACGCGCGTGGGTGCTAGGCGTTGGGCTCTAACTGAACCCGAGTGAGGCGTTGGGCTCTAACTGAACCCGAGCGATTGCACTGCAGGCTACGCGTTACTGAACCCGAGCGATCGATCGATGGTTGTTAACTGAACCCGATCGACGGATTCCTTCGCTACTGCTGCTAACTGAAGCCGATCGATGCAGCCTCTAGATGAATAGTGAGCATTGCAGGGGGGTTTGAATGAATAGTTCCTGGTGGGGGTGGATGAACAGGACCCTATGGTGTTGCCTCTGGATGAATAGTACCCTGATCGATCGAGCCGGTTGGGGCTGGATGAACAGGACCCTATGGAGGGCAGGATGAATAGGACCACCCCGTGGAGGGCAGGATGAACAGTAGACGGTGGAGGGCTGGATGAATATATAGTAGCCCGTGGAGGGGTGGTTGAATAGGAGCCCGTGGAGAGGGTTGGCTGAACAATAGCCGGTGGAGTAGCGCGCGGTGGAGACTGGATGAACAGGAGCCCGTGGATGAACGGTTGCAGGTGGAGGCTGGAGGAGGTCGACGGTGGATGAACAATAGCCCGTGGAGGCTGGAGGGGGTCGACGGTGGAGATGAACAGGACCCCCGTTTCGACCGTAGCGCTCCAACACAAGTCTGTTTCCTCCGTTTTGCGGTACTCCACACACCTCCCGATCAACAGGACCCCTGTTTCGACTATAGGAGGTCCGTTTCCTCTGTTTTGTGGTATGCCAGACCCCTCCTGATGAACATGATCCCGTTTCGAATGTGGCCGGTCGAACACAAGGCCATTTCCTATGTTCTGCGGTACGCCAGGCCTCGTTTCCATCGGTTGTCCCGTCCAAGCCCTCCCGATGAACACGATGACGCATTCCGTTCCGACCTAGCCGGTTGGCTCCCCATGAACACGGCGACGATGTTGTTTCTCTATTCTGACCCAGCCATGTACATGAGCCCTGGCCGTACATATGCGCGAGTAGGCGTTCGAGACCCTGCCCGTATGTACGTACATGGCCATATTTTCTTTCTTGCACATTGGCCGCCGTACGTACATGTACATGCTACGTGCAAGCCTCTACTACGACACGTGCACGCATCTACATCGACCAGTATGTACGTACATGTTCGCGACCAGAATGACAACACTATGTAAGCTTCGACCAGGTGGGTCCCGACTGTCAGGCACTTCCTTGCATGCGAAGATGTAGCTGGTGGGTCCCAGCAGTCAGGGGGGTGAATCATTTTTTTTGCACGGACGCACTTCCTTGCGTGCGAAGATGTAGCTGGTGGGTCCCAGCAGTCAGGGGGAAACATTTTTTTCGTGAAATATGGTGGCCCGTCTGGTGGGTCCCTGCTGTCAGGTGGAGGAATAATTATTTTGTGTGTTATAAAGAGGCACTTCCTTCCTGCGGCCGTGGACCCAGCTGTCAGCCTCTCCACGTACAGTCCACGTCCGATGGAAGCCGTTCCTTGACACGTTGACCACGCCGCGCCGAGAGCACCAGGGCAGTGGACGACGACGAGGCCTAGGAAGGGGACGACGCGGCAGTGGAAGCCCGCGTGGAGAGGAGTACTAGGGTTCACTGGTTCGGCTGTGGTGTGAGGCTGCCGTCGCCGCAGGGCCTGGCCAGTGATGGGAATAGTAGGGGGCGGTGAGGCCTCCATGGTAGCACAGCCGGCCATGGGAGGCAGGAGCATGTGACACGACCGGCGCTGCTTTGGACGGCTGGAGCAAGAAGACCAGAGGTTAAAGAAGCACTACGGCCATTGGATGGACATCGTACTGTCACTGTTGCTAGAATCTTTCATATTGACTAAGTTGACAAAGCACTCCGTCCCCGTCAACTTAGTAGGCTCACAAGTCAGCCTCCCACCAAGGTGGGTCCCAAATAGCAGGGGGTATTAATTTTTTGTGCGTAATAAGGAGGCACCTCCGGTGGGCCCGAGCTGATAGCGGGGGGAACGTTTTTTCACGAAATACGTTGGCCCGTCCGGTGGGTCCCAGTAGTCAGGGGGGAAACGTTTTTTTCGCCAAATATGGTGGCCCATCCGGTGGGTCCCCGCTGTCAGGTGGAGGAATAATTATTTTCCGCGTAATAAGGAGGCACTTCCTTGCAGCTGCCGTGCACCCAGCTGTCAACCTCTCCACGTACAGTACTCTTCCGATGGAAGTCGTTCCTTGACCACGTTGACCATGCCGCGCCAAGAGCACTAGGGCACACTGGCGGAGCTACAAGAGGGCAAACATGTGCCCTGGCCCGCCCATGTTTGGAGCAAAAACGAATTCTATACATGAGCAGTATGCTCAGCTTATTAGCCCAGTCTAGGATCTATACGTGAGGGCAAACTCTTCCTCAGCATGGCCCGCCCAACGAGTTCTTTGTAGCTCCGCCACTGCCAGGCCGGTGGACGACGGCGAGGCCTAGGAAGGGGACGATGCGGAGCCGGGGAAGATGCGGCAGTGGATTCCCACACAGAGAGGAGTATGAGGGTTCACTGGTTCGGCTGCGGTGTGAGGCTGCCGTCGCCGCAGAATAACAGGGGGTGTGGGTGAGTGGAGGGATGCCCTGGCCAGCGATAGGAGTAGTAGGGGCGGTGAGGCCTGCGCGGCAGCACAGCCGGCCACGGGAGGCAGGAGCAGGCGGCACAACCGGTGCTGCTTTGGGCGGCTGGAGCAAGAAGACCAGATGTAGAAGAAGCACGACGACCGTTGGATGGACATCGTACGGTCACTGCAGCTAGAATCGTTTATATTGACTAAGTTGACAAAGCCCTTGGGATGCGTCAACTTAGTAGGCCCACAGGTCAGCTTCCTAAATGGTGCACCCCAGATGTCAGGGGGAGGAATCATTTTTGGGGCGGGTGAAGCTAGAATATCCGAGATTGAAGAAGAAGCACAGCATCCGTTGGATGGACATCCAACGGCCACTGCTGCTAGAAGCGTGTGTTGACTATAAGTTGACAAAGCCTTGCATACGCGTCAACTCTTCTTTTTTTAGGGGACACGTCAACTTAGTAAGGCCACAAGTGTGTGGCGGAGAACTTATAGCCCGTTTGAGATTTGTAAGAATGTGCAGCCAATTTTTGAATTCTAATGGAATTTACTACAGCCCATTTATAGTTTGTTAAAAGTACACCCCATTTCAACCAACCGTTCAAAACAGAATTCAATAAAATTTCCCACATTTTGATGGGATCCGAAATATTTTGATCCCAAAATTTCTAGTAAAATTAAATACAATTTCAATATAAATTTATATTACGTAAAAATCCAACGAAACATTGCGCTTGCAACAATTAATGAAATTAAATTTTTCAATATCCAAAAATAATATTTTATAAAGTAATTACGTGTTTGGTGCATTTTTTATAGTTACTGCCCAGTTTTTATAATTACATCCCATTTATTATTTCTTAAAGCCCATTTTCTTGTTAAGCCTAACGCATCCCTCCTAAGAAAGATTTGCAGCCCAGCGGGGCGGAGAATAACAACTTGACCTTTCCTGGGTATTCCTAAAAAAAGTATAGCTGGCCTAGCCATTTTTAGCTTGAAAAAATTAATATCTAAGCTGGATATCTGGCCTGGACTAGACGGGCCACAGCCCGCCCAGTTAATAGCTGCAGCGATGTTTTCGTTGTTGTTCAGAGGAGAAAAATTAATATCTGGGCTAAACATTGCTCAAGAAAAACTCTGCAGTGCTCACACCTCAAAAACACAAATACTGCTCGAGCTGCTTGGTCCCAGCTGTCGGCCGCTTCTTGTGCAATTCTCTCGTTTATTGACTATATAGGTTGACAATGCTGTGGGACCCTCATGTCAAGAAACCAGGAGGAAGCAAAAAAATATTATTTTATATACTAATAAGGAGGCACTTGCGTACGTTCGGCTATGGCCCTGGTGGGTCCCCACTGTCATCCTCTCCAAGTAAAGTCATCTCCTCATCCTCATGTCCGTTGACCATGTTGACAACGCGAGACGGAGGCGCCACGGCGAGCGCAACAACTCGAAGGACGGCGGAGAGGGCCTCGCGGGCCCTACGTATGGTCTGATATAGCGCCCACTGCTCATTCGGGAAGCCAGGATCATAGGGCCACATGTCCGCGACGGCAATGTCGTTCCCTTGTTTACCAGTGCTCGATGAGGAGATGGAGGTTGCAGCACAGGTCCTCCTGCGCTGGTAGCTCTTCCACCATTAGGGCGTCGAAGTGCGGCCGCACCTGCTCTATGGTGAACACGGCATGAACCGGCTTGGACAGTGGCGCCGGCTCCTAGTCGGAAGCTACGTCCATCGTCTGATTGTCGTTGCGCAGCTCGGCGAGGTAGCTGGCGAGCCAGCATGTCCGGCTGCTAGACCGAGTCTCACTGCCCTGGCCCATCCAGACCACCTCCCTCGCCCGTGCGCGCTTTCCACCCGAAACGGTCATCGCCGCCCGCCCCACTTCCTGGTGCATGCGATTGCTCCGCCTTCAAATGACACAAGCGTCGTCCGTCCGTCCTTCTGCCGCCCACATTAATGATATGCGGTTGCCGAGGCGGCTACTCCGGTGCCACACGTCCATCCCTCCGCCGCCCACCATTGCTATATAAACTGCTGCATCGGCCATAGCCGCAGTCATACGCATCCGTTCCTATTCTCATGTCCACACCACTACTGCCCACCATGGCTTCCTCGCGCTCCAGCGCTCTTCGGGACGAGCGGACGACGGACCACAAGGAGATGGCAGCCATTGTTGTCGAATGGCTAGCCGGCAGGCAGCCGGAGGACGACGACGTCCCAATGGAGAACATGGTAGTCGACGATTCGGCACCAACCCCCTCCTCCACGCCATCCTCGCCGGTGCATTGCACCATGACCATTGGCGAGGCCCGTGCCCAATATATGGACACGGTGAGGCAGAAGCGTGAGGAGCTGTTCCGAGAGGCGCAGGACGACGCCGCCTACAACCACCATCTCCTCCAGGAGCAGATCGCCGCAGAGCGGGCGGATCAGGAGGCGCTGCTCGACTCGTACTGCTCCGCCCGCGAGGGCCGCCTCGAGCGCTGGCGGTACCGCATGCGGGTGGCGGAGGCTGCGGCCGCCTACAAAGAGGGCGATGAAGCGGGCAAGGCGTTGTTTGGCGAGACCGAGGACGAGGCAGAGGACAATGCCGGCTCCGACGAATCCCCGCTCCGCTGGCGTCGACGAGGCCCCGCGACGCCAACAACGAGGAAGAGGACACCGCCGGCTCCGCCGAGGCCCCACCCTGCCTGCAACGAGGGGGAGGATTTCCCCCGCTCCGCCGAGGCACCGCTCGCCGGCAAGGAGATAGAGGACATCGCCGGCTCCGCCGAGGCCCCGCCCCGCTGCCAGCGAGGCCGCGCCACACAGAAAACAAGGAAGACTAGAACACGGTAGGTCACCGCCGCTCGGGTCCAAGTAAGGCCACCGCTGCTACCCTCGGTTGAAGCCAAGCTAGGCGGGTTGACCACTGACGGACGGTTAGCTTCTTGGCGGTGACGTGGAGTCGGAGAGCTATGTTGGAGAAGGACGCTGCTTCTACTTAACTGCTGGTGCAGTTGGCTGACTGACCTGTGGGCCAACAGGCATCTGGGCCACATGTCAGTTACGCAACTGCACCTGCAGTTAAGTCACTGGAGCTTCTGTTTGGCTCAGCAGGACACAGGTGGGTAGCTTCGGTTAATTAATTATACCTCCAGCGCACCCCTTTTTAGTTGAAGAATGTATGAAATGTAATGAAATCCGGTATGTTTATATGAAATTCGACTGTGTATGAATGAATTTATTTCGATTAGTTCCTATTTTGTATACACACTTAGCCATTATTATGCAAGGGTCCAATGATGTAATATATATGTTCCTATTATGCTGAGGAAAAGAAAAAAGGGAAACTGGTTATAGCAGTAGCGCTTTAGTGAAAAAGAGCTACAGCTAGTCAAGGTAGCAGTAGCGGTTTCTGCAGAAAATCGCTATAGCTGCTCGTAATAGTAGTAGCGCGTTTCGTGTAAACGCGCTACTGCTACGTCCACTTAACCCAAAATTCTCCCTCTCCCTTCTTCATCCCGCCTCTTTTCCCCCAAATCCCCACTCTCTCTTCCCCGGCCCCGTCGCACCGCCGCGCCCGCCCCCGACCTCGGCGTGCTCGCCCCCGACCCCGGCGCGCTCGCCCTCGACCCCGCCGCCCCCGACCCCGCCGCGCCCGACCCCGCCGCGCTCGCCCCCGACCCCGCCGCCCCCGACCCAGGCGCGCTCGCCCCCGGTGCCGGCTCTCGCCCCCGACCCGTCGGCCCTCGCCTCCCTCCTCTGCTTCCTCCCCTCCCAACCTCGGCCGTCGTCGGGCCTGCCTCCTCGCCCTGCACCCTCTGTAAACCACCCCCTCTCTCTCTGCTAGATAGGGTTAATTTACTTAGGTTTTAGTTATGTTAATTAGGTTATCTATTTAGTTATGAATTTAGATAGATTTCAAAATTTGCTGAATTTATATGCAAATTTGAACTGGACATGTGATATGTGGATATGTCATGTTTTGGACATGTCATGTTTTGGTAAATGATCCGAGTTGCCTATGTTACGCCGGAATGTTGATTCATTTCCGTTCCGGTGAATTTCAGGCGCTCGATATGTCCATTTTCTAGCAAAGGTCATGCTGAATTTTCCCGTGAATAAAGGCATGATTTGTGCTACATAGTTGGCATATCGAGTGCTGGCACATAGATTTCTTTTTTATCTCATTTCTCATTTATTCATACTTTTAGAAATAAATGAGGACACTTAATCATAGGAAACATGTCGAACAACAAAGAAACTGGGCCTTCTGACCAAGATGCAGACGAGATGGATTATGAGGGTGAACAAGACTACCTCGACTTTTTGACTGCTAAGCAAGGTTTGCAGGTCCGCCTCGATGATGGTACTGACGCCGACACCGACACCGACAGCGCCGGCACCGATGGCGGTGCCGAGACCGGTGGGGAAGGTACCGCCGGGGAAGATACCGGCGCCGATGTCGGTACCGAACGGAGGCATAAGAAGCCGAGGATACGAAAACCTAACAAACTAGGGATTGGACAACTTGTGATCACAAAGATGGCACCTGGCAAGTTTGAGCCGTTAGAGCCGGAAGAACCTCGCAAGTGCTATGGGAACCAAGTAGGATGCATCCTACGGGAATGCGCGAGCATCAATGACGATGACTTAAGGAGTAAAGAACATTTGACACAGTTGCTCCTAACGAAGTTGCACAAGAGATTCAAGTTCCCCGATCGGGATGATAACATAGAACAACCGTGGGATGATCCGAAGATGAAAAAGATTAACAATCACGCCATGGGCACATTCAGCAATGATTTGGCCTCCTGGAAATCGAGGGTGAAACAAGCTATTGAGGCTGAGGAACCCCTGTCCAAGATTCTGGAGGAAAATCCGACACTTACGGAAGAGGAGTTCGAAAAGTTCAAGGACACTTGCGCTACTGAGGACGCCAAGGCTAAGGTTGCGGAATTCAAGAGCCTTCAGCAAAGGAACACGAGGAAGCATCGCCTCGGAAGCCGTGGCTACCTCGGTAAAAGGCCCATAAGGGATAAGGAGGACGCGGAACGTGAAGCCGCGGGTCTCCCAGACCCCTTCGAGAAGCTAGTTACTTGAGGTTCACGCTAGCACGAGAGAGGACTCGTAACCGCCATCTCATGTACTGCATAGTTCCGCTCTCACTCATAGTGATAGCTCTTCTCGCGTATACCTTTGTTTAGATGGATGATGTTGTAGTTGCAAGTATTCGATACTTGCCTGTATCGCTATTTTTGAGATGATGACAAGATACCACTTTGTGTTGGATGATGATTATGACGAGACTATTTGTATGTATATGCTATGATTACATTTGTGGTCTCGCAGGCATTTGTATGTGTATCATGATGACATTTGTATGTGCTAAAGATTCTTCTATAAAGCCTGTTCAAATACAAAACAAATATGCCGAAAAAAACAAAAAACAACTAAAATTAGCAGTAGCGAGTGGAGAAAAGTTAGCAGCAGCATGATTGTAGCAGTAGCGCGCACAGGGGAAGCGCGTTATAGCTATTAGCAGCAGCGAGGTTCCTTTAAGCGCGCTGCTGCAACACTTGTGTAGCAGTAGCGCGGGTGGACCAGTGCTACTGCTATACGTTAGTTGTAGCGCCTTATTAGTAGCGCCGGCCCCCGCGCTAGTAAAAGGCCGAAAACCCGCGCTGCTGCTAGGCTTTTCCCTAGTAGTGTTTCTAGTCTGCATACAAGTTTTGTCTATAGTCAAAGTATATCTACTTTGACCAATCTTATATAAAAAAGTATGCACTTTCACAATGTGCAAAGTAAAAAGGAACAGAAGGAATACAAAGAGTTTGAGCAGCTTTTTAGTGTTCCTGTACATTGCAATCAAACACACAGGCCTGGTAATTCATAGAGAACATTCAAAACAATCTATGATTATGCATCTCAGCGATTCACACGTCAGAGCCAATATTTACTTCACAACTAAAGAATAAAGAAAAAATGGATCGACGCTGCTGACGGCAAAGGGCATCCCATTTGAAAATATCAAACGCATGTCTTCTTGCTAAAATCAATGAGCAAATTTGACAAGGTTTTCCCATTCCAAAATATCAAATGCCTACGACTGTGGAATGGGCAGGGTTTGCCATCAGTTCGGACATTGACATGGCACCTCATGCTAAATAAACCAGCTATTCTTTTTGTGCAGTTCCACCAAAATCAACCAAATTCGCGCGTAGCTTGTATGATTTCGCCCTTATATGTTGCAACACCTTGAACTTATCGGCAGCTCCTTTCTTGTGGTGGAAATGAATGATTCGATGTATTCATGAACATTTTGTGCAGTTCCGATTGAAATCATGCTGAGCACCCTGTTTGTGCAAATACAAAAAAAGTGATTAGTATAAAGCAAAATGTACTATGAATTGACAGTTTAAACAGGCACCGACATGGTCCATGTAGAGCACACTTTTCAAAAAATGGAACTCACCGGAAAGAATCCTAGAACAACATTGTGCTCGCGCATCACAGCAAGAAAATGGAGATTTGTCAGTCCTTCCGAGTTGAAGTTAGTTTGGTCTTGTGGGGGTAATGTAACCATCCTTCAACTGCTCCTTCTGATGAGAAGATAGACAAGGCTTCTTCATCCTGGCATAATCGGAACTAGTCACTTCACGTACTCCATATTCTTCTTCAGTGGAGGATGATCCTGTTGTGCAAAGACAAGAGGATAACTAAATGCTAGCATCCCTGTTTGCTTGAAAAAAAGGAAAGGAAATATTTAAAATAGCACAGATGAAGCACTTCTCAAGGACAATACCACTTTTTGTTGATAGTATCTAAACAGTAGCACAACACCAATAGAGATAACAAAGCTCAATCATATGGATGAAATCAGTGGGCGAGTACCAACCTTTGTCAAGAGGCTTATTGTGTAGAGTACACAGATGAAGCACTTCTCCAGAACCATCTGTTGCTATCTACTATGGTGGCCATGCTTACTATATACTCCTCGATTAGATTAATGTTTCCAACATATTATTGTGCAGTTCCACTAAAATATATGGTATCTTCAAAGAAGATCCCTGCTTGCACAAGTAGAGATAATTACGTATTACATTAAGAGTGGCATCAAATCAGTGGCAAAACAATTGATCGTTCCAGCCATAGCAATAAATTAAGATGCAAAACTATATCATTACCTGTGTCATCACAGTTCCAGTGCTTAATTATAGCACCAGGAGTTGATTTTTGTTTTTCTTCCGCTTGTTCTTCCCCTTCATCACTTGGTTCAATAACAGACAAGCTTTGCCTTCAATGTAAGATTTGGCATGTCAATTAGGTTGCACAAGTATAGCACTAAACAATGACATTAATTTTCTGATGAAAGTGGCAAAATACAGGCCAGCAGTTGTGAAATATCCTTATCTTACCTCAATGGGATATTGCGGTGCACATACAGATTGGAAGTCTTGTCTCCATTTGTGCAGTTTAGTAAAATCAAGCAACATTACCATACAATTAGCACAACATATGAAAGCACACTGCAGAATCATGTGAAAGAAGGCTAGTACGGACCTCTGATGACGCGAAATTCAAACAACTCACAAGAAGAAGATCTGAACCAAATTTGCCAACACGGATAGGAAGTAAGATCTCCTCTTGTGCAGTTCCACTAAGATCAAGCAATAAACCAACATTGTCGGTGTGACATTTTGGTTGAACCGCACAAAACACTCTTAAAACAATAGTGTTTTGTGCAGTGCAACAAAATGTCACAATGGCAATGAGGTGAAGTAGATAACCCTGTTTACACAGAGGTGCAAAGGAAACAACTAGTGGTCAATAACGGTGGATGACATAGAAGCCAACAAAAAGAAGCATCTACCTTACCTAAATGGGAAAGAAAGAAAGACTGTAGCATTTCTCAAACGGTGGCATTGATTAATATTAACAGAGATATTATATTAACAATAAAATTTGTTAAACATGTAATTTGCTTTTAACTGTGGCATTGCATCAATTTTCCAGCAGCATTATTAGTGGGTGCTTGTTTACAGGGACATTTTGGTGGAGGGACTAAAAAGACTCCGTGTCAGTCCCATCTAAACCAAACAGGAGGGACTTTTAGGGACTAAAAGTGGGCATTTGGGACTAAAGAAAGAAGACCCTGAGGGAGAGTCTTTTTGGGACTTTTTCCAACAGTTGCCCCTGCCACGCATCGCACCTTGTCTCTATTAGTTCATTACTAGGGGTAACATGGTCTTTTAGCATGTCATTTAATAACCTCTATTCCATGTTTAGTCCCTGGAACCAAGCAGGTGGGGACTAGGGAGTTTTTAACCAAACAGGGCCTTAGATTAACAACAGCTAAAGAGTTGCACGAGACAGTGGATGCACCAACACCATGTGCATCTACCGATGTACTGGGGTGATGCACAGTCTGTTGCAACAAAGAACAAACAACCAAGGAGCATATTTGTGTTGGTCCCAGTTTTGTTATCTTTAAACACCTTTCCCTATGTGAGCACAGCAAATCTAGTCCTGCTGAAACTCTACATCCTTGTCCCCCAAAACAAAAGATCAGTTCGTTATAGATGTGCATACTGCATTTGTCATTGTTTTCCCTTTTCGACCAACGTAGGTGCTGGATAGCCAGTCTGTACTAGTACTTTCCCCACTTCCTTTCCTCTATGAACCACGTCCTAGATTTATGCTATACAACTTTCCCCACTACTTTCCCCCATTCTTGTCCTCTTTGAACCACGTCTTAGATTCATGCGATACAACTTTCCCCACAACTTTCCCCCTCCCTTTCCTTTTTGAACCACGTCCTAGATTCATGCTATACAACTTTTCCCACTACTTTCCCCCATTCCTTTCCTCTTTGAACCACGTCCTAGATTCATGGTATACAACTTTCCCCACTACTTTCCTGTTTGATCCAACACCTAGATTCGAGTACAGAAGTGGAAAAGGCCCACATGCAGCTAGAGCAATGCATGTGGAATAAGTAAATTATACCTTAAGGTTCTTAGGGTGTGGTTCGGTGGGCGACCAGAGGCCGTTCGACCCACACTATGTACGACGGCGAAGAAGAAGGGGTCGGAGGCCCTCCTGCCCCGCCGCTGGGTGAAAGTGAACAGCTGCGCCGGTAGTGGATTCCCTCCTCCCTCACCGACGGCGACAGCGTTAAGCCTCCTTCCCTTCCCGGTGGACGGATCCGGCCGGCTCTTTGACCAGCAATGAGGGGAGAGAGAGAGGCCAACAAAGTCTTGTTTAGATATGGAGAGGGTGAGAGAGTGTGAAGAGAGCAACTACAAGGAGACCGGTAGTAAGGGGAGAGAGAGAGAGGCCAACAAAGTCTTGTTTAGATCTAGAGAGGGTGAGAGAGTGTGAAGAGAGCAACTACAAGCGCTGAGGCTCCGACATGTATATATATACCGGAGAGAGTGTGAAGAGTGCAAACCCTAGAAAACAAGCACTGAGGCTGCAGCTTATGCGTGATGAGGTGATTATACGGTCACTACGAGATCGTATAGCTCCGTATCCATCCATTTTGACCAATAGTACGTTACCTCTCTCCATGTAGTATGTTGGGTCCCGCTAGTCAGAGGGTGAAACAAACAAATTAATAAGAAAAATTAAAAGCGTCGGCGGTGTATCTTACCTCACACATCTCGCTACTGCTCGGGAACACTATCCAATTGATGCCTTTGTTCCCTCACGTACTATTTTAAGTTAATCCTTATTATAGCATGCACACATTTTGGGCACTTGTATTCGACCTAAGTCAGTGTGCCACCGTATCTCGTATGACTCCCTCCATCTAGGTGTAATAAGTCACGTTAGAAGGTGCAGCGGGACCAAGGTGCAAGCAGATTGGAGGAGAAGGAGGAACTTGACCGGTCATTCCTCCAATCAAAGCCCTGATTTCTGTCTCTAAACGCAACAATTAATCCAAACAACTAAGAGATGCCGTTTTAACTAACATGCAGGGCCACGTATTAACTCGCATGCAAACTAACTTTGATTTCTTGACTGATCAATGCGTAGTTGCGCTCCATGCATTGGGTTTCCGGGGGAGATAACACGGCAGAGTAAGGAGCGTTTTGTTACATTGCTTTGGCTGGTCATAGTGGTGAGCAACTTGGACTAGTACAATATGCATATGTTACTAGTCTATGTTTTTTTGGAAGCCTACTAGTCTATGTTACTACTACACGAAGTTTGCCGTCAGAAGTGAGCCGATCTGGCTCTCCTGAGCTAGCAAGGTTTTTCTAGCCCACCCAAGCTAGTTGGCCCACAAAAGCAAACATATTTTAACAGTTACAAACGCCTAACCTTGCCCGGCTATGCTATAAGTTGTCCATGCTAAGGATCCAAATGCTCCCTAAGTAACAACGCTCGCTAGCAACGAGGCCAGGAGGGGATTGAGATGCGCAGTTAATGGACGACGCCTAAACATTTTGGGAATATCTGATTTCCGTAGGATGAATTAACACCTAGACGGAGGGAGTACTACTCCTCAGCCCAGGTTTGATGGAATATTCGTCACCTCTTCTCTCCTTGTACGTACTCCATTTGTATCTCACTTCATGTGGCTTCGCACTCGCACGATTTTCCTATTCTATGAACCTGTGTGTGCGTGTGCGTGTGTCTATTTAACATCATGGGTGTGTTAGAGAGAGCGACAAATCGACCTACTCCTACAGAGAGATGGTGTGTAGTGTACGATTTTAGCCGCCAGAGTCGGTGAATCCTCTCATTTCCGGACGTCCGGTAGGGACAGGCGGACAGCTGCCATGCCCACTCCTGACCAGCCTGGCCCACCCAAAGTCCCTCTGAGGGAGTCCTGGATTAGGGGGTCTCCAGACAGCCGGACTATATCCTTTGGTCGGACTGTTGGACTATGAAGATACAAGATTGAAGACCTCGTCCCGTGTCCGGATGGGACTCTCCTTGGCATCGAAGGCAAGCTAGGCAATACGGATATGAAGATCTCCTCCCTTGTAACCGACTCTGTGTAACCCTAGCCCCCTCCGGTGTCTATATAAACCGGAGGGATTTGGTCCGTAGGACAACATACAATCATACCATAGGCTAGCTTCTAGGGTTTAGCCTCTACGATCTCGTGGTAGATCAACTCTTGTAATACTCATATCATCAAGAACAATCGAGCAGGACGTAGGGTATTACCTCCATCAAGAGGGCCCGAACCTGGGCAAACATCATGTCCCCTGTGTCCTGTTACCATCTGCCTTAGACACACAGTTCGGGACCCCCTACCCGAGATCCGCCGGTTTTGACACCAACATTGGTGCTTTCATTGAGAGTTCCACTGTGTCGTCACCGTAAGGCCCGATGGCTCCTTCGATCATCAGTAACGATGCGGTCCAATGTGAGGTTTTCCTCCCCGGACAGATCTTCGTATTCGGCGGCTTCGCACTGCAGGGCAATTCGTTTGGCCATCAGGTCAGGTTCGGAAACTTAAACTACACTGCCGACATCCGCGGAGACTTGATCTTCGACGGATTCGAGCCCGTGTTAGGTGCGCCGCACAGTCACAACAAGCACGACGTAACTTTGTCACCGGACAGTGTTCCGGAGATCGCATCTGCAACTACTCCGGCCTTCAATCCGGAGCCAATTGCGCCATCCGAGAGGGGAGGGATAGACCCCGCCATGGAGGCCGCACTCTCAGTAGCAATAGAGCCGGATACTGACTTCACCCCTTACGAGAGCCGTGTCACCGAACCATTGGATTCACCTTCGGCCACGGACTCCGAGCCACTCACAGTCGTGCCCGTCGAATCCGACTGGGCGCCGATCATGGAGTTCACCTCCACGGATATCTTTCAACACTCGCCCTTCGGCGATGTGCTAAATTCATTAAGGTCTCTCTCCCTGTCAGGAGAACCTTGGATGAACTATGTTCGGCTAGAATGGGATGCGGACGACGAAGAAATTCGCTGCCCACCCACCACCCACTTAGTAGCCACTGTCGACGATTTAATCGACATGCTCGACTTTGACTCCGAAGACATCGATGGTATGGACGAAGATGCAGGAGACGAGCAGGAACCACCACCCACAGGGCACCGAAACGCTACCTCATCATACGACATATACATGGTGGACACCCCTAAAAAGGCAATGGCAACGAGACAGCGGAGGATGACCCCTTGAAGAAGCCACCCAAGCGTCGATGTTAGCGGCGCCGCTCTAAGTCCCGCAACAGCAAAAGTAGTGATACCGGCACAGGAGATAATAACACTCCGGATAGTGCCGAAGACAACCACAATCCCCTCCAGCATGATGTAGATCCGGAGGATGAACAAGCTAGCCCTCCAGAGCGGGCAGCAGATGGAGAACCGGAGGAGGACAATTACATGCCTCTCTCCGAAGACGAGGCGAGCCTCGGCGACGAAGAATTTATTGTGCCTGAGGACCCCGTCGAGCATGAGCACTTCAAGCGCCGGCTTATGGCCACAGCAAATAGCCTGAAGAAGAAGCAACAACAGCTTCAAGCTGATCAAGACTTGCTAGCAGACAAATGGACCGAAGTCCTTGCGGCCGAGGAATACGAACTTGAGCGCCCCTCCAAGAGTTACCAAAACGCAGGTTGCTACCTCACCTCGAGGAGGAAGCATTGAAACCTCATTCACCATTGCACGATGCGACTGACCGGCCACCGCGTGGCCGAGCCATGGAGGCGTTTCAGCCTAAAGTTCAGCCTGCACCCCGCTGCCACTCAATCAAAAATACCAAGGCCCAGGGCAACACATGGGACCTGCGAGACGTATTGGAGAGTAAGGCAAAACTTACAAGGTCAATATACGGGTCACGGACACGCGCGCCAACACGGGACGATGATTGTCGCACCGGATACACCAAGAGCAAATCCGGTCGGGCCGAATACAGCAGACAAGACTCATATGAACTGCATCGTGATATAGCCCGGCACAGAGGCGCCGCACACCCCCTATGCTTCACTGATGAAGTTATGGATCACGAATTCCCGGAGGGTTTCAAACCTGTAAATATCGAATCATATGATGGTACAGCAGATCCCGCTGTATGGATTGAGGATTTCCGCCTTCACATCCACATGGCTCGCGGTGATGATCTACATGCCATCAAGTACCTCCCACTAAAACTCAAAGGACCAGCTCGGCATTGGCTGAATAGCTTGCCAGCAGACTCCGTTGGCAGTTGGGAGGATCTGGAAGACGCATTCCTTGACAACTTCCACGGCACTTATGTGCGACCACCGAATGCTGATGACTTGAGCCATATAACTCAGCAGCCAGGGGAATCGTCCAGACAATTCTGGACTCGATTCCTGACTAAGAAAAACCAAATTGTCGACTGTCCGGACGCAGAGGCACTAGTGGCATTCAAGCACAACATCTGTGACGAGTGGCTTGCCCGCCACCTTGGCCAGGAGAAGCCGAAGTCTATGGCAGCCCTCACGACACTCATGACCCGCTTTTGCACGGGCGAGGATAGCTGGCTGGCTCGTAGCAATAACACACTGAGGAATCCGGGCACTTCAGATACCAAAGATGCCAACGGCAAACCACGACGCAACAAACACAAGCGCCGCAAATATGGTGATAAAACCAATAATACGGCAGTTAATGCCGGGTTCAGGGTCCCAAAGCCCGGTCAGCGGAAAGGGCCGCCCAAAAATACAAATTCGAGTCCATCCAGTCTGGACCGCATACTCGCTCGCCAATGCCAAATTCATGGCACCCAGAAACGCCAGCCACCCATACCAACAGAGAATGTTGGGTCTTCAAACGAGCCGGCAAGGCAGGCGCCAAACACGAAGAGGGGTCTCAAAGCGGCGATAGCAACGACGAGCCCAGATTTCCGAACAAAGGAGGGCAAAAGAAATCCCCCCAACTCAATCAGTGACTATGGTAAATACCACCCAAACGGCCCACTTGGACCAGATATACACCCTTAAGGATGGCGGCCCAACGGAACTCGCTGTCCCATAATATAAGCTAGGGCCAGTCACCTTCAACTACACGGATCATCCGATCAACGCCAACCGGGGCAATCCAGCCGCACTAATCCTCAACCCAATAGTAAACGGGTTCCACCTCACTCGGGTCCTTATGGATGGAGGTAGAAGTTTAAATCTGCTTTACCAGGATACAGTGCGCAAGATGGGCATCGATCAGTCAGTGATCAAGCCCACTAAGGCCACTTTCAGATGCATCATACCAGGTATGGAGGTCAGCTGTACAGGCGCCATTTCCCTCGAGGTAATCTTCGGATCATCAGACAATTACCATATTGAAGAGTTAATCTTCGAAATCGCCCCTTTCCGCAGTGACTATCAAGCACTGCTCGGGCGAACCGCGTTCGCTCGATTCAACGCGGTGCCACGTTATGCCTACCATAAGCTCAAAATGCTCGGTCCACGTGGTGTCATCACGGTTCATGGCAAGGCCGAATTTTCTTTCGACGCCAACAAATACATCACTGCCTTAGCAGCAGGAACACCGAGCAGCACCTTGCAGCCGAACCTCGAGTCGACACCTAGGCTCCCGGACACCGTCGAGGGGCTGCGAACTACTTTGCGGAAGGATACTCCAGCTCGTCCAGGGTTCAATTAAACACTCCGGGAAAGGGCACGACAGGCCGAACTCAGCGGCTCAACCGCCCTCCGGCACGTAAACATTTCTTATATTTCCTTTGCAGGTTCACCTTTGCACCGACCAAGACGGACTCCACAGATGCAGCTCGACCGCGTCTGGGGTCCTTAGACATCCCCCGCAGCGACCGTCCGGCTACAATACGGACCCGCACTCAACCTCTTCCCCTGGTCACAGCAGGTTCCGCTATCACAACTCCTTTTTTTATCACATTACTTGTACCATACGCATAGACGTATTATTTATACAACATGTGGATTCATATGATGTTTACCTGCTGGTTATTTCTTATCGAAATCATTTCGTCAAATGGCATCCGAACACAGCGGTATGACCTAAATATGCCAGGGGCTTCGTCTTCCCCGTTACACAGCAATAAAAGTCCGAACACCTTCACGGAAGTTCGGCACCCTGAACTTATAGCATTATATGCATCAGCTCCGAATCATGTCTTGGGTCAATAGTTGGGTTTGCCCGGCTCCTATGTTTTGGTACCTTACATTCCGCTATATCGGCTAAGGTAGCACTGGGAGAACTACTGCGATTGTGTCCCGGTTCTTCCGGACGAGCACCTCAGTAGAGAAAGCCGAAAACTGACTGTCATGATACGGCGAGAGTTGGTCAGCTGTTCGAGCGGTCACAAAATCTTTAAGGATTTCTCCCGCACAATGCCATAACCAATGCAGTGTGTGAAGGATTGGCTTTTTCTTTGATCAGGCGCTTATAGATCCCCTAGTACGGTCTTCCAAACACAAGGGTTGCACCGACCATATTAAAGCTCCTATGGCTAAGTGAGAGTGATAAAGCCCTATAGTCCGATTGCCTGGTTTGTTGTGCTGAGCACCTCCCTTGGAGGACCCAAAACTAGGATAAAGAGTGCCCGGGTTCATCCCGAACACCCCCGTACTCCTTACGTGGGGGCAGAAGCCGACGACTGGCCAACTCTCAGCCTTAATATACAAACGGCCGCACAGGAGGGTAAACTTTTATATAACAGTTGGCATATCAACGACCTTGTTTAAACATTACAACGGACAATATGATTCGCATTCAGGGAAATATAATGTCCTTGGTACATAGCTCCGCCGCAAGGTAGGATCCTTTCAGGACACTCTTATAATACGATTTGGGCTTGCGGTGTTCCTTCCCCTCTGGCGGTCCTTCGGTCACCAGCTTTTCGGCATCCATCTTCCCCCAAGTGCACCTTTGCAAGGGCGAAGGCCATTCGTGCTACTTCTATACATACCGACCGCTTGATGACGTCAAGTCGAGGGCAAGCGCTTATAAACCGCCTTACGAGCACGAAGTAGCTGCTTGGAATCGGTTCGGCAGGCCATAGCCGGATAACCACATCTTTCATGGCTAGTTCTGCTGCCTTATGCAGTTCGATCAGCTATTTTAGTTGATCAGCAAAAGGCACCGGATAATTCGGCACCAAATACTGAGACCAAAAAAGCTTATCGGCGGTGTTCCTTCCTTCGGCTCGGTAGAAGTGAGCGGCATCTGATATACTATGCGGCAGCTCGGCAAATACACCTGATAAGTCCAGATTCACAATCAGAAACATAGTTTTTTCCTTCCAATATTTTCTTTACATGGGAAAAGCTTACCTGTCGCGATCTTCCTCGCCTCTTGGATCCCCTGCAGCACGCTTTGGGTTTCCCCCTGGGCGTCGCTCGTGGCTTGGCGCGCCTTGGTGAGTTCGGACTCTTTCTCCGTTAAACTCTGCTCCAAGGCCTTGCATTTACTTACGGCCTCTTGCAGCCCCTGCTCAGCTTTAATAACTCTGGCTTCGTGTTTCTCACGAAGAGCCCGCTCTGTGGCCGCCTTTTTCTCGGCCTCGGCAACGGCCCTTTTGAGGGCCCCGACTTCGGTCATAACTCCTAGCACAAATTATGCGGCTTATTTCATACTAAACATTTATCTCACAATAAATGCACATAATACTGATGCATACCTTGTTTATCCCTCAACTGCGTTTGCAATCGGCCAATTTCTTCTCAGGCCAGCTCCAGACTTTGGTTCAGTCCGGCAATCTCCGCAGTGTGAGACGCAGCAGCCGCTACAGGTATCTGCTTGAAGCGGGAGAGAAATCAATGTCATTTAGTAAGTCTTCCTGAGATCATGAATTCGATCCCCTGTCCGGTTCTTCCGTTCACCGAACAGTGTATCGGGGGCTACTATCCATACTATGACACTCTTCAATAACTCATATAACATACCTCAAAGCCTTTTATAAGACTGATACAGGCTTCGTTCAGTCCACTCTCGGACGACTGAATTTTCTCAATCACCGCGCCCATCAGGGCACGGTGTTCATCAACGATGGAGGCATCTCGTAGCGCCACCAACAAAGCATCCGACACTTCTGGATGGGCAGAGGTTGCCGGCGGAATCTTTTTCCCCACATCTCTGGCCCCTGCGGTTCGACCTCCAGGCGCCGCCTTCACGGTTTCTTCCTTTTCTCCTTGGATGGGGTCCTTTCGGGACGAGGCCTCGGTGTTTGGCACCTGTTTGGAGGAAGGGTCCTTCGGGGGAATCCCGCTCTCCACAGCGTTTGAGCTCAGCAGGTCCTCCGATGAGGATTGTTCGGTACGGGACCTTGCCGGACTACAAGAAATATACGGCTTAGGTTAAAATACTAAGCCACGATGAGTCCGGACGGTTAAACATATTTGGATACTCACGAGTTCACCAGGGGCTGGGCCCTGGGATCCCATGCCGGGCCGCTGTCGGCGGTGGCAGGAGACTCCACTTGACGAGGAATCCTTCCTATTTTGGGTAGTTCGGCCTCCAAGGATGCGGAGGTCGTCCTCTTCCTTCTTCCCTCCGCAGGGGATTCATCTCCCTCCTCCTTTTCGTCCTCTTCGAAGGCGGAATGGGCATCAGAGCCTTCGGGTATTGTGCCCGAAGTGCCGCGACGACGAAGGCCGCCCCGGGTCTTTTTAGCCCCCTTCCCGGCCGTCTTCTTCGGCACCTTGTAAGGCGTCGGGACCAGCATCTTCATCAGAAGTGGGATGGCTGGGTCTTCAGGCAGCGGGGCCGGACAATGGATCCGCTCCACCTTCTTCGTCCAGCTCTGAGAAAGTTGAATAAACATGCGTCAAGCGCGCCCATTGGGTCATGCGGATGGAAAAGTTTGATAAACTCACCGAACTTGCAGGACGGGACAGTTGGTACCTGCGGTCTTCGGCGGAGTCCGGCCACGATTTGCTGGACTTAAAAAGCACCTTCCAAATGTCCTCGTGCGACGAGCCAAAGAGCCTTCGCAAGGTTTGGTGCATGGCCAGATCAAACTCACATAGATTGCGAGTCCGGTGTTGACAAGGCAGTATCCGCCGGACTAACATCACCTGGGCTACATCGACAAGTTCAATGTTCTTATCTCCCATATCTTTAACGCGCGTCTGGAGCACCGACAGTTCATCGGACGAGGACCAATCCAGTCCTTTCTTGACCCAGGACGTAAGCCGCAGAGGGGTGCCAGATCGAAACTCGGGAGAAGCAGCCCGCTCCTTGCCGCTCGGCTCAGTGATGTAAAACCACTGTTGTTGCCACTCCTTGATAGAATCATTAAAGGTTCTTGTTGGCCATATGACGTTGGGCATCTTGCTCACCATAGCGCCCCCGCACTTGGCATGCTCGCCGCCCACCACCTTGGGTTTCACATTAAAGACCTTCAGCCATAAACCGAAGTGTGGCGAAACACGGAGAAAAGCCTCGCACACGACAATGAATGTCGAGATGTTGAGGAAGGAATTAGGGTACAGATCGTGAAGATCGATCCCATAATAGTACATGATGCCGTGAACAAATGGGTGGAGGGGAAATCCTAGCCCACGGACAAAGTGAGGGAGGAATACAACCCTCTCCTGGGGTTCCGGAGTGGGGACGATCTGTCCCGCCGTTGGGAGATGGTGGCCGATCTTCTTGTCCAGATACCTGGCCTCCCAAAGCTTTTTGATATCCTTCTCTCGGACGCTAGAGGCCATCCATTTGCCTCCTGCTCTGGATCCAGACATCTTTGGAAGACCTCTTGTGGGTAGAGGAGGTGAACGCTTGTGCGTTGGAGCCTGAGCAGAATGGAATGAGTTGGGAAAAAGGTATGGGTGAAGAGGGTGAATTCTTGCCCCTTTATAAGGGCGGAAGAGGCGATGCGCCTCCCCCCTTGCTTGGTAAAACCTCTTATTCCCTAAGCGCCGTAAGTAATAGCGCGGTTGGGTTACCCGCGTCCGTATTTTTGAGAATCCCGTGATAAGGGGGACACGATCTCTGCTTTGACAAGACGTGTCGAGAAAACCGCCCCGCAATATGTGTGGTGTTGGTTGAGAAAAACGGTTCGAATAAAGACCGGGCCATGACATGATATCATGTTGTCAAAACATGTCAGCAGATTGGATTTGTGGAAATGGTATTCTCTCTACGGTGGTATGCGGAACTTGTTCTGTAGAGCCGAACACTATCCTTGTGTTCAAAATCTTCTATGGAGTATTCGGAGGAGGAACCCGCCTTGCAATGCCGAAGACAATACTGCACGCCGAACTCATCGTCATTGAAGCCTGGTTCAGGGGCTACTGAGGGAGTCCTGGATTAGGGGGTCTCCGGACACTCGGACTATATCCTTTGGCCGAACTGTTGGACTATGAAGATACAAGATTGAAGACCTCGTCCCGTGTCTGGATGGGACTCTCCTTGGCGTGGAAGGCAAGCTAGGCAATACGGACATGAAGATCTCCTCCCTTTTAACCGACTCTGTGTAACCCTAGCCCCCTCCGGTGTCTATATAAATCGGAGGGATTTGGTCTGTAGGACAACATACAATCATACCATAGGCTAGCTTCTAGGGTTTAGCCTCTACGATCTCGTGGTAGATCAACTCTTGTAATACTCATATCATCAAGAACAATCAAGCAGGACGTAGGGTATTACCTCCATCAAGAGGGCCCGAACCAGGGTAAACATCGTGTCCCCTGCCTCCTGTTACCATCCCCCTTAGACGCACAGTTCGGGACCCCCTACCCGAGATCCGCCGGTTTTGACACCGACACCCTCCATCGCCCGCGCGCGCTTCCCTCCCAAAACAGTCAGTGCCGCATTCATGCCCGGACAGAGCGGACGTGACCTCTCATTGGCGCCTGTGTTGAAGGGAGAAGCGGATTCAAGAGTGATGGTTGCTTCGCCCGTCCAACTTACTGCTGGGTCTATATGATTTGATGGCTCATTGTCATTATTACTGAGGTGGTAGGACTGCTAGATGTCCCATGCTTTTGGTGAAAGGAGGTACTACTAGATTACAATTTTCTCCATTCTTACGGCGGAGGAGTGCAAGAGCAGTGAAAACACACAGGCTAAGTGATTACATGGCCCACCTCACACTATCACCATATTTTCTGGACACCGTGCGATACCTAACTCTTTACATAGTACTCCCTCCGTTCCTAAATATAAGTCTTTGTGGAGATTCCACTAGGTGGACTACATACGGAACAAAATCAATGAATCTGCACTTAAAATGCATCTATATACATTTGTATGTGGTTCATGGTTAAATCTCTACAAAGACTTATATTTAGGAACGGAGGAAGTACTTGTATAGTACGTACTGTAATTTATCAGCGAGATGGTACAATGCGGTATGTGTGATTCAAGATTACTGGGACTAGTTGATGAGACCTAAACTCATCACAAATACAGTACGTAGAAGCCAGTAGAGGTATGTGCGGGGCAAAGAAGTAGAGAAATATCCACATGGAGTGATGTGGGCAGTTGGAGCAGTGGTGCAAGCCAGCTGTAAAGGGCGTTGTACCTGAGGGATGTCAGGACGTAGCTCAACCTAGAGGAGGGCGGCAGGAGGAGGCAACTACCCACGTCGCGGCAGTGAGCAATGGACGAAGGCAACCTCACCGGCTTTGTGAGAGAGAATGGAGGGGACCCCTGATCGGGACGTGCCGACAGTGGGTTTTCGCCGTCGGCGAGGGCGACCGCATCTACACTAAGCATCCACCCCTTCCCCCAGCGGACGTGATCCGCCGGGATGTTAGAGATGTGGCCATAGTGGTTTTGTGCGAGAGAGTGTGAAAACTGAAGAGAGCAACCCCAGCAAGCAACCGTGTAGGCTCGTCCTGCCTATGTATATACTGGAGCGGTTTCCTTTTCTCTCCATATGAACCTATTTATATTGTGTACGTGCCACTAAAGAAGAAAAACTTTATTTATAAATGACGCGGCACCTACTACTCGTTCTCCTATAAACCTTGCGCTTGGCTTCTCCAAACTATTAACCTTGCGATTGGCTCTTCGCCTCTTCGGGAAGTCGAGCAATAATGGTACTGCAGTATATATCGTTCTGGCTATATGAGACCGAATGAATTGATGCACGTCCACCACGTGGCGAGGGTCGAGGGGCGAGGGTGAGTGTGTACTATTACGTATGTTTCAATATGGACTACATACGGAGCAAAATGAGTGAATCTACACTCTAAAATACGTCTATATACATCAGTGTTTGGAGTATGTACTAGTAGTTCATATTGAAATCTACTAAAGCAAATATATTCCAAACAATATGATAATCTCTCTAACCAAGGTAGGGACGAGGAGTAAATGGATGGAGTACTAGTAAAAATTTCTCCTCGTCCTGTGAGCCACCGCACGCGTGGACGAGGGAGCGGGCGTACTAAGCAAGCTTCTCCTCGTTCTATGGGTTGACCGGACACATCAAAAGTACTCCAATGTATAGAGCCTTGCCTCTAAGGTAGGCCCCACATGGTTTGCCTCTTTTTTAACATAATGCGTCAAGTCGCAATTTGTTTGTTCACCTGTGGTAGACGATCCTCCGTCCATCTAGTGGACAACCAGTACACATGTCAAGTTACCACGTGGGCTGCCTTTTCATACAGAAATGAGCTCCACCGTGTACCCGCGCAGGTGTGGTTGGGAAAGAGACGGGAGTACATGCGCCGTGCGTGCACCTCTTCTCTTCGTGCACGTCCCCCACCTACGTGGGTGTGTGTGAGAGATACAAACCTAGACAAATGGCTTGTGCGTTCGTGAATGTATTTGTGGGAATATGTGTCAATGAAATCTCAAACAAATTTTTGCATGCAATGTGTGTGAAATGGAGGCCTATCCATATCATATATAGAGGGTCGGGCGATCCACGAGAAGAGAGGGAGGGGTCATAAATATTGATAGAGTCGAAGAGAGGATCAAGTGGGTGGGTGCGAGATCGATGAAGAGAGCCACCGAAATTTTGTGTGTGTGCAAGTCAAAGATATAGGGCGACTGACCTAGCTACCGGAACGTCGGAGGGCACAGGTCAAGTTTGTGTGTGGCAGGGAGACATGACTAGAGCGCTCGATGTATCGGTGTGTGTGTGTGTGTGTGTGTGTGTGTGTGTGCGAGGGAGTGGGGGGAGGGGTAGGCAGAGGCCTAACTATAGAGGTAGAACGACTCGTATATGTGTTGAGAAGGAGAGACCCAGCTATGTCTTGAGCGAGATCGGTCGACGTCCATACATAACTGAAGGACGGGAAATAGGATGGGACAGAGAGAGAGAGAGAGGAGAGAGAGCGAGGGAGGGAGAGGAGTAGAGTGCTGGATAGGTGATGGAGTTGCTTCTCGAAGATGGTGGGAGAGGCCTACTAGACAAACTGGGGGTGGAACTGCAATATTATCAATAAGAGTGGGTACTAGGTTGCATGCATTATACACGTAGCGAAATATTTTAATTGAACATAACATGAATTCAAAGTTTTGAATGACATTTGTAGTGCGAATTGATTTGGTACAGCACACATTAGGCTTGTCCGGAAATTTCAACCCGCGCCTTGTTAGCCCGAAATATTTAAGATATATCTTTGTCTCGTTGTGCTCCAACAACTCCCTCCATCTCAACCCGCGCTTTGCTATTCCAAAATTACAACGCGCGCAAAAATTCCCACCTTCTGTGAAATCCCGACACGCGAAATGCCCGTGATACCCCTGAACCGAAAGAACCGCCTCAAATCGGTGGGGGTACTTTCGTAACTTACCCCACATTTCGGACAAGCGCGTCCATAAGACATGGTTCCCCACTCCCATCCCATCCGCCCACCCATTCGTACACCGAGGCCGGGGAAAACCCGCGAAGTCCCACACCCTCCTCCGTCCGCCACCTAACCGGAGCCTCTTCCCCGACAACGTCGTCCACAGTAACACCTCGACGTCCCTCATCCACCATACCGGATGAGGATCTATCGTCGATCTAGTCGTCCCGCCGGTTCAGCCACCCCGTCCTCCACCTCCAAGGAGCTGCCCCGATGTTCCCTCGTCTTTTGCGTCACCTCCATTCCCACACCGTCGTCTTCACCTGGACCACCGGAAGAGCATCATCATCACCGTTTCCTCGGATGAAGCTACGGCCTAATCGGCGCCACCAAAGAGGTTGTAGACTAATCGCCGCATTTTTTCTTGATTCGATCTCACGGTGCTGCCGACGCTCGGTCCTGAGCCGACACAGCGCGGCTCCATCCACGGCGACGTCACCGGCCACTTCCTCCATGGCGTCGCTCCCTCGATGGCGGCGTCCACATAATTAGGAGCTGCTGCTGCTTTAGCTCTCGCTCGCGCTGCTGCCCTGCTCTTGCTCTCGGTCCCCTGCCTGGTCTGCTCTTGCTCGCGCTGCTGCTCTCGCTCTTGCTTGCGATGCTGCTCCGATTTAGCTACACTTCAGTCGACTGAATCGACTTTTGGGTCAGTCAATTTTCAGGGGGTGGGGGGCTCGCCAGAGTAAAGGAAGAACCAGCTGTAGCAGGGAGGGGGCTCGCCGGAGAGGTACCCCACTATCTATCTTAGGGTTCAGGGTGGGGCGGTGGTCACCGGCGGTGGTGGGGCGGTGGCGTGGGGATCGCCGGAGAAAAAGCTCGGCACGGGGGGGGGCCTACAGGGATGGCGGGGGAGGCGGCGGACCGGCAGTGGGGAGTGTTTTTAGGGTAGGCGGGGCGGCGCACCGCCGGCCGCGAGCGGCGGGGGCGGCTGTTTGGCCGGTGGTGGCTGGCGGCTCAGGGGGGTGCAGGTTGAAGATGAACTGCAGGCCCTTGATTTCATATCCAGCGGCTGCAAAATCGACTGGCCAGAGATGAAAAAGTCAGTCGACTGACGTGTAGCCTCACCTCTATTGCATTCAATTTCGACAGTAAAATTCAGTTTCGACAGCAAAATTCAGTTTCGATAGTTAAGTTCAGTTTCGACAGTTAAATTCAGTTTCAACAGTTAAGTTCAGAGATGAGCGGCTGATGTATACACCTAGCACTTTGTGGTTATGTATTTTACGTCATCTATTGGAGATGCTATTAGAGTTCCACTCAGGTTAACGTTGTCTCTCTTGTCCTGCTTCAGCCTCGGCGTTGTACAACTCACCGGAGCTGCTCCAATGACGAAACCCTCCATCACAGCGGAGCAGTACCTCGGGCTCCATCTCCAGACACCTAAGATCTTCTTCCCCTCCTCCATCAGCCAAGTCAGCCGGAGCATCCTCACCGGCCAACCCAATCACGCTGAGATCGACATGGCTTCGCCAAAGAGGTTGTACACTTGTTGCATCTCTTTTTTACTCTACATGTTATATATATTGTCCACTGAGCACACAGAGTAATGGGAAATACGATCATTTTATCCTACTATATGACAAGCAGTGAGGTACCAGGCAACTTAGCTATCCGTGATGGACTCTCTTGAACGCCATCATTATTTATATCTGCGTGTTTGAGCTGTGCATTTGTCGATGGCCCTGGGAGTTGAGCTAGTAGGGCAGTGGCCTGGGTCCAAAGTAATAGAAGTAGCACAAAAACATTTTTTTAGTGTAGGCTTTTCCTTGCTCAAGCCTGCCTACTGGAATCACCAGTTCTTGAAAGGAAAAGTGAATGAAAAACATAGGAATTGGAAAGTTTCGTATGGTACTACTTTTCATGAATTTGGTGCAAAGGAATGGAGCAAAGGAAAATTGTAGGATTTGTTCCTTTAGTGTCTCCTTGAAAGAAAACCGTAGGAATTTTAATTTCCACTTGTCCTCCTTTTCAAATTCCTATTCATGAAGCACAAGACTAAGAGATAGTAGCATAATAGCATTATAACGGTACATTTTCTTGTGGTTTGACTTAATCTCACCATCCTTCTTTGCATCCTGTGATCTTCCAATTCTTGTGAACCAAACACCCAGATTGGCAGAAATCCTCTGTTTTTAAATTCTCTGTTTTGCACGTGCATTCCTATCCTATTCCTGTCTATTTCCTATCCCTGCATTGTTAGAATCCTCAAATTCAAACAAGCCCTTACACCATTACTTCCATTACAGATATGTGTCAAAGAAAACCTTGTGTGGTTTGTCCTGCTCCCGCGGTGTTGTGTTCCACCCTAGCTCAGCTGCTCCAACGACGGAAGGGTTCACCATAGCAGGGATCCGCTCTCCAGAGTGTCTTTCGCCGCCTCAGATCTTCTTCCCCGCCGCCGGCAGCCACGACAACTGCATTACCATCATCAACTGAGCAGATGACCTTGAGGACTACACGGGTCCGCAAGAGAGGTCGCACTCTTCCATGTCTGCTTACGTTATGCATCGCTTAATATGATGACATGCTACTTCATCGTCGTGTTCACCTATTATACTTCGAGTCAGGTCCAAACTTATGCTGAAACTTGAGTTTTTAAATGGTTGTGGGGTACATATTGGGGCAGTAATCGGTACTATCTATCTACTATCTGGTTAATCTCGGGTGTCTACTATGAGTTTCATGTTGGGTGCAAACAAACATTAAAGGAGCCATTATCTGTATTTTTTAACTAAAGCTATTATCTGCCTGCTATCATTGGTTTTGGGTCTATCCACAGTTTGCTACCATCACTCTGGATTTGTGCATGCACTCCTTACATAATATCACTATGTTTTATTCCTATGCATGTCAGTTATTGTACACAATGGAACTGAACATGTAGAGCAAAAGAGACGAGCCTTGCGTGGCAATAAAATTTCATGCAGACGTTGCTCCATGGTGGGTGCAAAGGCAGCCCCCATCCACCCATTTCGGATCGTAATCAAGAGGAAGATAACTGTTCTAAGGGGGATTCAGAAGCAGAAGACCACTCCTATTTACCCCATGAGGTCTTTGCTCTAACTTGGCATGCTGATGTTGGTTATATCATGCATATGGTGCCTTGCATTGCTTACATTATACATCAAATATGTCAACTGCTTAGTTTAGACATGCTTTGTGTGAATGCCATCTGTTTAGTTTATTCATCGTTTATGTGAATTATGCAATGCCATCTTGTTTAGCCAGGCATCATATATGTGAATTTTGCAATGCCATCCTACTTAGCCAGTCATCTTATATGTGAATTATATCAGACCATCTTTTTTTTGTTATGTATTACATTTGTCAACAATGCTAGTACATTCAACTACTCTTCATGTGCATCAGCCATTTGACATGGTGATGGAAAACTATGGAGTGAAAACAAGGTCTTCAGAGCAGACTATGCTACCTGACAAAGTGCATATCTCGCTGGTTACGGATAATTCCTCGGAGGAGGATTCAGAGACAGATGACCAGTCCTATCCCCCCCCCGAGGTGTATGCTCTAATTAACTTGGTAGGGTTATGTTGCTCATATCATGCGTATGGTGTCTTGCATTGCGATGTCATTTGATTAGTTTAGACATGCTTTGTGTGAATGCCACCTGTTTAGTGCCTAATTACCATAGATGTGAATTGTGCATTGCCATCTTGTTGCAAGACATTATATATGTGAATTATGCAATGCTATCTTGTTGCAAAGGCATTATATATGTGAATTATGCAATGCCATGCTGTTGAGCCAATCATCATGTATGTGAATTATATCATGCTATCATTTTTTGTATTACGTGTTCCATTTGTTGACAATGTTTGTATATTCAACTACTCTTCATGTGCATCAGCCATTTGAAGCGGTGATGGAAGTATCTGGAGTGAAAACAAGGTATTCAGAGCAGATGATGCTACCTGCTGAAGCAGACATCTTGCTGGATACAGAGAGCTCCTCAGAGGAGGATTCAGAGACTGAAGACTAGTCCTATTTCCCCCCTGAGGTCTATGCTCAAACTTGGCCAGGTTATATTACCCATGTCATGCATGTTGTCTTGCATTGCTTAGTTTTTACATCATATATGGATTGCCATCTGCTTACTTGCTTACTATATAAATCATATATTTGAATTATATCATGCCATCATGTTTACATACACAACATCTATCTAAATTATGGCATGGCAACCCATTTAATAAAGACATCATATAGTTATATCATCTCATCCTGTTTAGTGTTTACAGTCATCATATTTTGAATTATGTCATTCTATCCGGGAATTATATCATGCTATCATGTTTCCATAGGCGGCATGTATGTGAATTATGGCATGCCAACCTATTTAATAAACACATTATATAGTTATATCATGTCATCCTATTTACATAGTCATCATATTTTGAACTATGTCTTTCCATCTTTTTTAGTTAGCCATCATAATGTGAAATTGTATCATGTTATCATGTTTAGTTAGCCATCATATATGTGAAATTGTGTCATGCTATCTTGTTTGGTTAGAAAACATAAATGTGAATTATTTCATGCCCTCTTTTATTCCCCACTATCCATTGCACATGTCTATCATATAATGTCTGTACATTCAATTACTTTTCTTGTTTATCAGCCATTTGAATTGGAGAGGGTGATGGCAGTATCTAAGGGAGTAACAACATGGTCTTCAGAAAAGATAGTGCTACCAGTTAATGCAGATAGAACCACGGTTGTACTTGCCCAAGAACCAGCCCCACCACACATAACCCAGACTCTCGCAGATTGTACCCCTACCCAGTTGGACAGAGAACCAGCTACACCCCTTCTAACCCCAACCCCAGCAGATAGTAACCCAGTTCCAGTTGACACAACACCATCTCCACCACAGAGCAACCAAACATGAGCAGTTAGTAAGGGAACTGCAGTGCCCAAAGCACGAGGACCACCACTCTGAATCCCAACTCAACGCTTAAAGGAGAAGAAGAATTGTTCTTAGGTCAGGTTCTGTAGCTATGGTTCATACTCCTTTGCACTTGCATCACTATATTGACTCTGACGAACTATTTTCAAATTTGAAGGATGGAATTGAAACTCCAATGGGGCAACAAGTATGTTTCAAACTTGTTTCTTTAACTGGTTTGCTGTTGTAACTTGCTCTATATTGATTTCAGTTTCAATTGAACAAATAGTTATGTTCTCAGGTCATGCACATTACAAGTGTCTCTATAGTTTCCCACACTTATATTCTGTCTATTCTGCTTTGTCTTGAACAAATATTATTTGAACTGTGTCTCTATCTTGATTTGGCAACAAAAACTAGAATGATATAGAAAATAAAGTGACCATGGTACATAGATATATGTTTGTTTCATGTTGTTATCCTGTGCACTTTACTACTGAACTGATTTACCAAATGAGTTTCATATACAACATGGTAAGCATGTGACGTGTCTGCTAGTTTCTCTTTTAGAATGCGGACAAAATACTGGAGAACAATACCCCTATTATGCAATGGTGAAGGAAGTAATGTAGATAAGGTTCAATATAGTGAGACATCCCTGTTAGTCTCCAACAAAGCTGATAAAAACTACCTTGACGGCGGTGAGAGAACCCAGAAGTCTTGTCTTGATGTAGTGTTCGAGTTACTGGCCACTACTGTTGGCACAAGCTCTTCGAAATCGCTGCCTGAATCAGTTCGTCTTCTTGAGTCTCAGCTTCAAGTTGAAAGACATCGATCAGATGTGTTGCGACAGGAAGCTGAAGGACTGAGGAAGTCCTTGCAGAATTCAGATGCATACTTTCTAGTGCAACAGCAAGCGCTGGAGGATTTAAGCGCCAAATAAGAGAAAGTTAATAAGCTTGCTAAGCATCTTGCCAGCATTATGGGTACCCAGGATATTGTTTCTTGAGATCTTCTGAAGTGGTTTCAGTTCTGGACTTGTTTTGCTGCGGCGTTTATTTGCACTGGTCGCCAACTTTGACAACCAGTGTATATGATATGTTGCATTGTTCCCTATATTTGCACTGGTGGCGAACTTTGATGCCCAGTGGATGTAATATGTGTAATAGCCGTGATAGCCTAGCGTAAGTTGCTTGCTTATTTATTTCCTTGTTGTCATGTTTATTTGTTTGCTTGTAGTTAGTGCTGTTCTTTTTCCGCAGTTTGCTTATGGCTGCAATAACCTATTTTTTTAAACTAGGCCACAATAACCATGGGCTACATATTTACTGTAGTGACACTGGGCCTTCTACGGGGCGTAGAAACAATGGGCCTTCTACGGGGCGTAGAAACAATGGGCCTTCTATGGGCTGTATCATCAATGGGCCTTCTACGGGCTATATCATCAATGGGCCTTATACAAGTCGTATGATCGATAGCCCAAACATGGGCCAATAACATACCACTTTATGGTCGTAAACGGGCTAGAGTTAGAATCATCCGTTCATGAGCTGACCATAATGGGCCGTCGTTAATCGGGTCGTTGTTAATCGTCCGTATTTGATGACGCTATGAAAACGGCTCAATGTATTAACAGGCCACAAACGGGCCGACTGTAAGCACGGGCTGAATTTGGCCCACAAGTAGAAAATGATAGTAACGGGCCGTAAGTAACCGAATGTTGGGCCCAAGAATAAATGGGCCCTGAGAAGGCCGAAAGATAACATGGGCTGGAAACGGCCCAACGGAATAATGGGTCGTTAATGGGTATAAAGTGATACACCGTTCATTACGGGCCAGTTTTACCACGGGCTGTTAATGGGTCGAGGGTTACTAAGGGCCTCATATGGGCCAAAAGACGTCATGGGCCATACATGGGCCGGAAGTTAAAATGGGCTGGAATTATATTGGACGGCCCAGATGACGCTATTGGGCCTAATTCGGATAGGCCGTAAATGGGCCCTGGGTTAGCGGGCTGTAAATGGGCTATATGCGAACAGGCCGTTAACAGGCTTGTCGTGGGCCGGCCTGCCACCTTTTGACCAAGTCAAACGGGTCGACCTTTTCACAGGAATGGGCCTCTGTTGGGCCATGCCACGTGTCGACGTATCATAGGCGCTTTGGGTCCAATGAGTGGATGACATATGTCCCAACGGTGAGCCGACACGTGTTTCCTCCAGCCAATGATGATTTTACACATGGAAAATCCCTATTGGTCGGGGCTGTTAACGGGTTATCGGATCCAAAACCAGACCCGATAGCTTAACAGCGTTCTGTTATGGTGGATGCCATGTGTCGGTCACCCTTGACGAAAGCACTTCTGTGACGCGCGATTTATCATCATGGAAGTGGACACTTCCGTGATGATAATTTTGGTAATGTCATGGAACACTTCTACGACAGCACAGGTATGACTATCTTGATTCTGTCACAAAATTGTCATGGATGTACATGCATGATAGAAAACGTGACCTACTGTGACAAACACGTATCATCACGGAAGTGTATTTTTTTGTAGTGAAGCTACTAGAACTTCTTGATGAACTATAATATGCAAGGGATGATGAAAAAGATTCCCGAGTTCTTCGCGATGCTGAAATCGGCGATGGTAGAAATAAAGAAAGAGCATCAAGTGTTGATGATTAACAAGACCACTAGTTTCAAGAAAAAGGGCAAGGGAAAGAGAGGGAACTTCCAGAAGAATGGCAAGCAAGTTGCCGCTCCCATGAAGAAGCCCAAAGTTGGACCCAAGCCTGAAACTAAGTGCCTCTACTGCAAACGAAATGGTCACTGGAAACGGAACTGCCCCAAATACTTGGCGGATAAGAAGGATGGCAAAGTGAACAAAGGTATATTTGATATACATGTTATTGATGTTTACTTTACTATTGTTCCTAGTAGCCCCTGCGTATTTGATATCGGTTCAGTTGCTAAGATTAGTAACTCGAAACAGGAGTTGCAAAATGAACAGAGACTAGTTAAGGGCGAGGTAACGATGTGTGTTGGAAGTGATTCCAAGGTTGATAAGACACCATCGCACACTCCCTCTACCTTCGGGATTAATTAGTGTTGGACCTAAATAAATGTTATTTGGTGTTTGCGTTGAGCATGAATATGATTGGATCATGTTTATTGCGATACAGTTATTCATTTAAGTCAGAGATTAATTGTTGTTCTGTTTACATGAATAAAACCTTCCATGCTCATACACCCAATGTAAATGGTTTATTGAATCTCAATAGTAGTGATACACATATTCATAATATTGATGCCCAAAGTTGCAAAGTTGATAATGATAGTGCAACATATTTGTGGCACTGCCGTTTAGGTCATATTGGTGTAAAGCGCATGAAGAAACTCCATGCGGATGGACCTTTTGGAATCACTTGATTATGAATCATTTGATAATTGCAAACCATGCCTCATGGGCAAGATGACTAAAACTCCATTATGTGGAACAATGGAGCGAGCCAATGACTTACTGGAAAATAATACATACCGATGTATGCGGTCCGATGAGTGTTGAGGCACGCGGCGGGTATCGTTATTTTTTGACCTTCACAGATGATTTGAACAGATATGGGTATATCTACTTAAAGAAACACAAGTCTGAAACATTTGAAAAGTTCAAAGAATTTCAGAGTGAAGTGGAGAATCATCGTAATAACAAAATAAAGTTTCTACGATCTGATCGTGGAGGCAAATATTTGAGTTATGAGTTTGGCCTTCATTTAAAACAATGTGGAATAGTTTCACAACTCACGCCGCCTGGAACACCATAGCGTAATGGTCTTTCTAAACGTCGTAGCCGTACTTTATTAGATATGGTGCGATCTATGATGTCTCTTACCGATTTACCACTATCATTTTGGGGTTATGAATTAGAGACACCTGCATTCACGTTAAATAGGGCACCGTCTAAATCCGTTGAGACGACTCCGTATGAACTGTGGTTTGGCAAGAAACCTAAGCTGTTGTTTTTTAAAGTTTGGGGTTGCGACACTTATGTCAAAAGTCTTCAGCCTGATAAGCTCGAACCCAAATTGGAGAAGTGTGTCTTCATAGGATACCCTAAGAAAACAATTGGGTACACCTTCTACCACATATTTGAAGGCAAGATCTTCGTTGCCAAGAATGGAACATTTTTAGCGAAGGAGTTTCTCTTGAAAGAAGTGAGTGGGAGGAAAGTAGAACTTGATGAGGTAATTGTACCTTCTCTCAATTTGGAAAGTAACACATCCGAGAAATCCGTTCCCGTGATGCCTACACCAACTAGAGAGGAAGCTAATGATGATGATCATGAAACTTCATATCAAGTTACTACTGGACCACGTAGGTCGAACAGAGCATGTTCCGCACCAGAGTAGTATGGTAATCTTGTCCTGGAAGTCATGTTACTAGACCATGGTGAACCTACGAACTATGAAGAAGCTATGATGAGCCCAGATTCCGATAAATGGCTTGAGGCCATTAAATCTGAGATAGAATCCATGTATGAGAACAAAGTGTGGACTTTGGTGGACTTGCCCGATGATCGGCAAGCCATTGAGAATAAATGGATCTCTAAGACGAAGACTGACGCTGATGGTAATGTCACCGTCTATAAAGCTCGACTTTCATGAAAGGTTTTCGACAAGTTCAAGGGGTGGACTACGATGAGACCTGCTCACCTGTAGCAATGCTTAAGTAAGTCTGAATCATGTTAGCAATTGCCGCATTTTTTATTATGAAATTAGGCAAATGGACGTCAAAACTGAATTCCTTAATGGATTTCTTAAAGAAGAGTTGTATATGATGCAACCAGAAGGTTTTGTCGATCCTAAAGGAGCTAACAAAGTGTGCAAGCTCCAGCAATCCATCTATGGACTGGCGCAAGCATCTCGGAGTTGGAATATACGCTTTGATGAGGTGCTCAAAGCATATGGTTTTATACAAACGTTCGGTGAAGTCTGTATTTACAAGAATGTGAGTGGGAGCTTTGTAGCATTTATGATATTATATTTAGATGACATATTATTGATTGGAAATGATATAGAATTTCTGGATAGCATAAAAGGATACTTGAATAAGAGTTTTTCAATGAAAGACCTCGGTGAAGCTACTTATATATTGGGCATTAAGATCTATAGAGATAGATCAAGATGCTTGATAAGATTTTCAATGAGTACATACCTTGACAAGATTCTGAAGGAGTTCAAAATGGGTCAGTCAAAGAAAGGGTTCTTGCCTGTGTAACAAGGCGTGAAGTTGAGTAAGACTCAAAGCCTGACCACGGCAGAAGATAAAGAAAGAATGAAAGTCATTCCTGAAGGAAATATGCCCTAGAGGCAATAATAAAGTTGTTATTTTATATTTCCTTATATCATGATAAATGTTTATTATTCATGCTAGAATTGTATTAACCAGAAACTTAATGCATGTGTGAATACATAGACAAACAGTGTGTCCCTAGTATGCCTCTACTTGACTAGCTCATTAATCAAAGATGGTTATGTTTCCTAGCCATAGACATGTGTTGTCATTTGATGAACGGATCACGTCATTAGAGAATAATGTGATGGACAAAACCCATTCGTTAGCTTAGCATTATGATCTTTTGGTTTTATTGCTATTGCTTTCTTCATGACTTATACATGTTCCTTTGACTATGAGATTATGCAACTCCTGAATACCGGAGGAACACCTTGTGTGCTATCAAACGTCACAACGTAACTGGGTGATTATAAAGATGCTCTACAGGTGTCTCCGATGGTGTTTGTTGAGTTGGCATAGATCGAGATTAGGATTTGTCACTCCGTGTATCGGTGAGGTATCTCAGGGCCCTCTCAGTAATGCACATCAATATGATGCTTGCAAGCAATGTGTCTAATGAGTTAGCCATGGGACGAGTAAAGAGACTTGCCGGTAACGATATTGAACTAGGTATGATGATACCGATGATCGAATCTCGGGCAAGTAACATACCGATGACAAAGGGAACAACGTATGTTTTTATGCGGTTTGACCGATAAAGATCTGCGTAGAATATGTAGGAGCCAATATGAGCATCCAGGTTTCGCTATTGTTTCTTGACCGGAGATGTGTCTCGGTCATGTCCACATAGTTCTCGAACCCGTAGGGTCCACACACTTAACGTTCGATGATGATTTGTATTATGAGTTATGTGATTTGATGAACCGAAGTTTGTTTGGAGTCCCGGATGAGATCATGAACATGACGAGGAGTCTCGAAATGTTCAAGACATAAAGATTGATATATTGGAAGATTATGTTTGGACACCGGAATGGTTTCGGAAAGGTTCAGGCATTTTCTGGAGTATCGGGGGTTACCGGACCCACCCCACCCCCCCCCACCCCCGGGGAGTTAATGGGCCTTCATGGGCCCTAGTGGAGAGAGGAGGCGGCGGCCAGGTGGTGGCGCCCCCCCCCCAAGCCCAAACCGAATTGGACTAGGGTTGGGGGGCGGCCCCCCTTTCCTTCTCTCCTCCTTCCCCTTCCTTCCTTCTCCTAGTGGGAATAGGAAAGGGGGGGCCGAATCCTCCTTGTACCGGGAGTCCAAGTAGGACTCCCCCCATGGCACGCCCACCCTTGGGCCGGCCATCTCTCCTCCCCCTTTGTATACGTGGGAGGGGGCACCCCAAAGGTACACCAAGTCTTCTCTTAGCCATGTGTGGTGCCCCCCTCCACAGTTATACAACTCGGTCATATCATCGTAGTGCTTAGGCGAAGCCCTGTGCCGGTAACTTCATCATCACCGTCGCCACGCCATCGTGCTGAGGGAACTCTCCCCCGGCCTCAACAGGATCAAGAGTTCGAGTGACGTCATCGAGCTAAATGTATGTTGTACATGGAGGTGTTGTTCGTTCGGTGCTTGGATCGGTTGGATCGCAAAGATGTTCGACTACATCAACCGCGTTACTAAACGCTTCCGCTTTCAGTTTACGAGGGTACGTGGACACACTCTCCCTGCTCGTTGATAGGTATCTCCTAGATAGATCTTGCATGGTCGTAGGTAAAAAAATTGAAATAATGCGTTCCCCAACAATGGCATCAGAGCTAGGTCTATGCGTAGACGATATATGCATGAGTAGAACACAATGAGTTGTGGGCGATAATAGTCATACTGCTTACCACCAATGTATTACTTTGATTCAGCAGTATTGTTGGATGGAGCGGCCCGGACCGACATTACATGACCGCGTTCATGAGACTGCTTCTACCGACGTGCTTCGCACACAGGTGGCTGGCGGGTGTCTATTTCTCCAACTTTACAATCAAGTTTGAGTATGGCCGGTCCTTGTTGAAGGTTAAAACAGCACACTTGATGAAAAATCATTGTGGTTTTGATGGGTAGGTAAGAACGGTTCTTGCTAGAAGCCCGTAGTAGCCACGTAAAACTTGCAACAACAAAGTAGAGGACATCTAACTTGTTTCTGCAGGGCATGTTGTGATGTGATATGGTCAAGACGTGATGAGATATAAATTGTTGTATGAGATGATCATGTTTTGTTAAAGTTATCGGCAACTTGCATGAGACTTATGGTTGTCTCTTTATTTGCATAAGATGCAAGCGCTATATAATTGCTTTACTTTATCACTATGCGATAGCAATAGTTGGCGAGACGACCATGTGATGACACGTTGATATAGATCAAGATGATGGAGATCATGGTGTCATGCCAGTGACGATGGAGATCATGACAATACTTTAAAGATGGAGATCAAGGCACAAGATGATGATGGCCATATCATGTCACATATTTTGATTGCATGTGATGTTTATCTTTTATGCATCTTATTTTGCTTAGTACGGCGGTAGCATTATAAGATGATCCCTCACTAAATTTCAAGGTATAAGTGTTCTCCCTGAGTATGCACCGTTGCGACAGTTCATCGTGCTGACATACCACGTGATGATCGGGTGTGATAAGCTCCACGCTCACATACAACGGGTGCAAGCCAGTTTTGCACATGCGGAATACTTAGGTTAAACTTGACGAGCCTAGCATATGTAGATATGGCCTGGAACACTGAGAGCGAAAGGTCGAACGTGAATCATATAGTAGATATGATCAACATAGTGATGTTCACCATTGAAAACTACTCCATCTCACGTGATGATAGGACATGGCTTAGTTGATATGGATCACGTGATCATTTAGATGACTAGAGGGATGTCTATCTAAGTGGGAGTTCTTAAGTAATATGATTAATTGAACTTTAATTTATCATGAACTTAGTCCTGATAGTATTTGCAAATTATGTTGTAGATCAATAGCTCACGTTATAGCTCCTCATTTATTTATTTTTGATATGTAATGTAACGCCCCAGACACACCCGCCGGTGGTCGTTACTCCTGGCGAGATCTAGACTGGCCCCACAGATCAATACTAGTCTTTTCTGCGCACTTTGTCCTCACTCGTGCGCATCCGGGAGCAACTTCCCGGTTGGTCACCCATCCTGAAACTACTCCAAGCTAAGCACGCTTAACTTTGGAGTTCTGTCCGAATGGGCTCCCGGAAAAGAAGGAATTCCTTATTGATATGAGTAGTCTATCATCCCTAATAAGCCAGGCTATCACATACACCCCCACTCAGAGGAACCGACGTCTTCGTCGGGCCACAGGAACGTTCCCTCTTGGCACATACGTCTGTGCATCCAGTTCAGTACATGTGCCATGCCGGGTGCCACGACGGGTCACAAACGTCATGAACAACATGACCACGCACCTGTCCGCAACCATCCGTGTAACCGCGAGGGTCGGCTCTGATACCAACTTGTAACGCCCTCGATGCGGCTATATCTCCTACGTGTCGAAGCACGACTTAGAGGCATAACCGCATTGAAAGCAATGTCGCAAGTGAGGTAATCTTCGCAAACAACCCATGTACGTAAATAAAGGGGAAAGTTACATAGTTGGCTTACACTCGCCACGTCACACAAATACATAAATAAGTCATTACATTCATCCAATACACTCAGGGTCCGACTACAGTACCAAAATAAAGATCAACCCCCAAATGCGACAAAGTCCCCGATCGCCCCAACTTGGCACCACTACTGATCATCTGGCAAGGACATGTAGTAACAGCGAGAGTCTTCATCAAACTCCCACTTGAGCTCGGTCATATCATCTGGAACGGTATCATCTGTCTCTACATCTGGTTTGGAAGTAATCTGTGAGTCACGGGGACTCAGTAATCTCGCACCCTCGCGATCAAGACTATTTAAGCTTATAGGTAAGGTAAAGGTATGATGTGGAGCTGCAGCAAGCGGCTAGCATATATGGTGGCTAACATATTCGCAAAAGAGAGCGAGAAGAGAAGGCAAACGCACGGTCGAACAACTGTGATCAAGAAGTGATCCTAGAACAACCGATGTCAAACATTACTCCAACACCGTGTTCACCTCCCGGACTCCGCCGAGAAGAGACCATCACGGTACACACGTGGTTGATGCATTTTAATTAAGTTAAGTTCCAGGTTTTCTACAACTGGACATTAACAAATTCCCATCTTCCCATAACCGCGGGCACGGCTTTCGAAAGTTCAAATCCCTGTAGGGGAGTCCCAACTAAGCCCATCACAAGCTCTCACGGTCAATGAAGGATATTCCTTCTCCCAAGACAATCCGATCAGACTCGGCATCCCGGTTACAAGACATCCTCGACAATGGTAAAACAAGTCCAGCAACACCACTCGAATGTGCCGACAAATCCCGATAGGAGCTGCACATATCTCGTTCTCAGGGCACACTCAGATGAGACATCCTACGAGTAAAACCAACCCTCAAGTTGCCCCGAGGTGGCCCCACAGTCTACTCGGTTGGACCAACACTCAGAGGAGCACTGGCCCAGGGGAGTTTAATAAAGATGACCCTCGGGCTCCGAAAACCCAAGGGAAAAAGAGGCTAGGTGGCAAATGGTAAAACCAAGGTTGGGCATTGCTGGAGGAGTTTTATTCAAGGCGAACTGTCAAGGGGTTCCCATTATAACCCAACCGTGTAAGGAACGCAAAATCCGGGAACATAACACCGATATGACGGAAACTAGGGTGGCAAGAGTGGAACAAAACACCAGGCATAAGGCCGAGCCTTCCACCCTTTACCAAGTATATAGGTGCATTAATATAAACAAGATAATATTGTGATATCCCAACAATAAACATGTTCCAACAAGGAACGATCTCCAATCTTCACCTGCAACTAGCAACGCTATAAGAGGGGCTGAGCAAAGCGGTAACATAGCCAAACAACGGTTTGCTAGGACATGGTGGGTTAGAGGTTTGACATGGCAATTTGGGAGGCATGATAAGAAAGTGGTAGGTATCGTAGCATAGGCATAGCAAAAGAGCGAGCATCTAGCAAGCAAAGATAGAAGTGATTTCGAGGGTATGGTCATCTTGCCTGCAAAGTTTTCAGAGTTGCCTTGATCCTCGTAAGTGAACTCAACGGGCTCCTCGTTCATGAACTCGTCTCCCGGCTCTACCCAAACAAGAACAACAAGCAAAAGGAGCACAATCAACCACGTGCAATGCTCAAGCAACATGATGCAAACATGGTATGATATGTGGGATGCGATATGTGATGCATATGCATGATTTGCAAAGGAATGATTGAACCTGGCCTCAACTTGGAAAACCAAGAGTTTCACTGGAAAGGTGAGTTGATTTCGGTTGAAATCGATATAAAGATCACCGGAATCGGATACACGGTTTGAAAATGGCAAGCAAAACAAATATGACACCGGTCTGCGATAATCAGCAAGTAGTCATCTAAATGCATCAATAACAACATGCTACAGCACTCCAACATGACAACAAAATACATGGCAGGGATCCACTCATAATGCTTGACAAAAGATGAACACTGAGCTACGGCTAATTCATCCATTAGCAGGTTCAAACAAGCATGGCAAAAGTGCAAAAGATAACAGGTTACAGACTTGGTGAAATAACAACAAATCAGAAATTTATCATCAGGAAGCAACCTTTAGAGCATGAAAACTACATGCTACGGGAACATATCATGGCATGAAACTATTCAAAGAATATAACAAAAGTCCCTTAGTGACCATGAGCCAAAAGGGGTCAGAAAATACAATTGCAAGCATGTGAACATAGCAAAAACATAAACAGATTCAGGCTTAGCAGAAAAACAGAGCGTGGCAAACACAGATCATGATAGCAACTTGGCATGCTTGTTCCACTCATCACAGTGCACAAAGGGACATGGCATAAATACTAGCATGTAGAAGGAAAGAAAATGAAGTTAGCCATGTGCCAAACAACCTCATAGCATGCTTAAAATAAATCACACAAAAATGACAAAACAGCATCATGAGGTAAAATGACATGTTCATGAACTTGCTCAAATGCAGAAACTAATGCCATCACTGGATTGGTGGGATTTTTCTACCCCCAAAAACATATATAATATGTGGGGGTTACTGTAGAAAAATCCCCACAAATGCAATAAGTTAAACACTGCCTAAAAAGGTAGCTGACAGAAATGGCATTTTCCTTATTTGGAAACATCCAGAAATGGACTTGCCTGAACTGGAATAAGGTATCTTTCCCGAAATGGAAAGCGCTGGAATAAAGAAAAAAATAAAAGAAATGAGAGGAGGGGGTGAGGATGACATGTGGTGTCCTTTGGAGTGTTAGTATGGCAGGTGGGGCCTTGCTGTCATACTCACGCATAATGCAAAAAGGGGGGGTTAACAAAAGTCCCTTAGTGACCATGAGCCAAAAGGGGTCAGAAAATACAATTGCAAGCATGTGAACATAGCAAAAACATAAACAGATTCAGACTTAGCAGAAAAACAGAGCGTGGCAAACACAGATCATGATAGCAACTTGGCATGCTTGTTCCACTCATCACAGTGCACAAAGGGACATGGCATAAATACTAGCATGTAGAAGGAAAGAAAATGAAGCTAGCCATGTGCCAAACAACCTCATAGCATGCTTAAAATAAATCACACAAAAATGACAAAACAGCATCATGAGGTAAAATGACATGTTCATGAACTTGCTCAAATGCAGAAACTAATGCCATCACTGGATTGGTGGGATTTTTCTACCCCAAAAACATATATAATATGTGGGGGTTACTGTAGAAAAATCCCCACAAATGCAATAAGTTAAACACTGCCTAAAAAGGTAGCTGACAGAAATGGCATTTTCCTTATTTGGAAACATCCAGAAATGGACTTGCCTGAACTGGAATAAGGTATCTTTCCCGAAATGGAAAGCACTGGAATAAAGAAAAAAATAAAAGAAATGAGAGAAGGGGGTGAGGATGACATGTGGTGTCCTTTGGAGTGTTAGTATGGCAGGTGGGGCCTTGCTGTCATACTCACGCATAATGCAAAAAAGGGGGGGTTTAAACCGCACCAAGGGAGGATCGAACCCAGGTCTCCATGGAGTGGCCTTTGCCACTGGGCTAGGCGCTCATAGTTGGCATAAAGAAGACCGGACACCTTATGTACTAGCACGAGGTCTGGCTAGTCTCCTCTACGCATACAGAAAAGAAAACGACGACGATGCTGGCGAGCGAGGTGGCCGTATCCGGTGAGGTGGTGTGCCGGAGGGGGTGTGGACACAGAGGGGGGTGTAGCGCGTGCATGCGGAGCTGCTGTGAGAGTGCGCGCGTTGGGTTCAACTCGAGCACGAGCTCATGGCGAGCTTGGCTTGGTACCGTCGGTGCAGAGTCCAAGCGAGCGACCTCTGAAGCTGGCGAGGCGAGCGGGCTGCGAGCGTGCACACGGGCAAGCATGGCGAGGAGAACGCAGCTAGGTGGGAACCGGAGCACAGGGGCACGCGGGCGCGCTGCAGCAAGTACACACAACAAAACTGCAGACTTCGCCGGAGCACCGTGAGCACAGCAAAGACACGGATCGATTGAGCCTCACGGGGTCCTATATGCCATGGAAAGAAAAGGGAGAGGTTGGTGCATTACCCAGCTCACCCTAGGACACAATGGGGTCGGCGGAGACGAGCCGGAGATGACGCGAGGGAGCGCTGAACTTGGTGGGGCTACTGTCCGCGAAGCAGAGGGAGAAGATGTCGTGGTAGTCGATCCAGGGGCCGTAGAGGTGCATGCGTGAAGAAGAGGGCGGAGAGGTACTTGACGGTCCTCTCGACGGCAACAGGCAGGTCGGAGGCGTGACATGGACGGCTACCCCGAGCTCGAGCTCGAGCTCGCTCGGGTCATGGTAGGCAGGGCGACGGCGAGGCGCGTGGCGCTAACCTAGGTGGCAGAGAGGAAAGAAGAGGAGGGGGGTCGGTCGAGGGGAGACCCTAGGGCACCGGGGACGTCTTCTATAGGGTCTAGGGACGAGCTCCGGCCGTCAAATCATCTGGCGTGCCGACGTGGCTGCTCTGGATGGCCTGCCGTACAGGAGGACGAAGCTCCTGTACGCGTGGGCTGTCTGGGCTGCGGTGAGGGTGGATGGCTGGGCCGGGTGTGAGAAAAGGCCCAAGTGGCTGTGCTGGGAAGGTCCTCTCCTTTTCCTCTAATATCCTAAACATTTAAAATCACAATTGAAGAAAGGAAAAGGTCAGGGAGGTAGGAGATGTATTTGGCAGAAACAAAAAATATCCCCGAGCTCCTGGAAATATGCCCTATTTAAATAAATTGGTATGGACAATTTTAGAGGTAGAAAAATAAAGCAAGTTTGAATAAAATTCAAACTTGATGCATTTTTGAACCCAACCAAAACAATTCTAAAAGAGGTGAAATTTGGCAGGGGGTTTCTAGACATGTAGCAAGATTTATATGGAGAAGATGAACATTTATAGAGGAGGGAAAGACGGCACTTCCAAAAAGAAAGAAGGAAGAAAAAGGAGGAGAGGTGATGATGCATAGAGGTGGTCATGTACGGATCACACATGGGTCAAGCAACAATATAACATGCATGAAACACACAATGCACATGAAGGGGATGATGAAATGCAACATGACAAGAAGCACAAATGCAACACTAAGATGAGGCCAATGATGCAACATGATGGCAAGTAAAGACAAGACAAGGCAAGAAAGGAAACAAGGCAAACCCAAAATGAAACCCACAAGGAGGAAAAACACTTAGTATTGAACATGACAATGCTGGGTACATCTCCAATTATGGAAGTTTTACATCTCGGGTGTTACAACACTCCACCACTACGAGAGGATCTCATCCTGAGATCTAGGACTGGAAAAACTCCGGGTACTCAGAACAGAGGTGATCCTCACGTTCCCAGGTGGCTTCACGGTCGGAATGGTGTGACCACTTGACTTTGAGGAATTTGATTGACTTGTTGCGAGTCTTGCACTCAGTTTCTTCAAGTATAGCAACTGGGTGCTCACGATAAGACAGGTCTTCTTGGAGATCAATGTCTTCGAAGTTGACGGTGCGGTCAGGGGTCTTGAAGCACTTGCGGAGCTGAGAGACATGAAACACGTCGTGCACGTTTGCAAAGTTGGAGGGAAGCTCAAGTTGATAGGCGAGATCGCCTCTTTTGCTTAAGATCTTGAAAGGACCCACGTATCTAGGGGCAAGCTTCCCTTTGATACCGAAGCGACGAGTACCTTTCATTGGAGAGACGCGGAGGTAGACATGGTCTCCGATCTCGAAAGCCAAATCACGATGTTTGCTATCATAGTAACTCTTCTGGCGCGATTGCGCGACTTTGAGATTATCATGAATGACTTTGCACATCTCTTCTGCCTCTGTGATCAAGTCATTGCCAAGAAGTTGACGTTCACCAGTCTCTGACCAGTTAAGAGGAGTACGGCACTTCCTGCCATAGAGAATTTCAAAAGGGGCCTTGCCCGAACTCGCTTGGAAGCTGTTGTTGTAGGAGAACTCGGCATATGGAAGAGAATATTCCCACTTCATGCCGAAAGAGATAATGCAAGCCCTGAGCATATCTTCAAGAATTTGATTTACTCGCTCGACTTGGCCACTAGTTTGAGGATGAAAAGTTGTGCTGAAACGGATGTTGGTGCCCATGGCCTTCTGAAAAGAATCCAAAAACTTGGAGGTGAAGATGCTGCCACGATCTGAAGATATCAACTATGGAATGCCATGCAGAGAGACAATACGAGAGGTATATAGCTCTCCCAATTGAGCTGCTGTGATGGATTCTTTGATAGGAAGGAAATGAGCCACTTTAGTGAGTTTGTCGATGACAACGAAGATAGCATCATTGCCATGCTTGGACTTTGGAAACCCAGTCACGAAGTCCATCTCAATGTGGTCAAACTTCCATTCTGGAATGGCAAGAGGTTGGAGGAGACCAGCTGGTCGTTGGTGTTCTGCCTTCACTCTTCTGCAGACATCACATTCATTCACAAACTGAGCAATCTCGCGCTTCATTCGAGTCCACTAATACGACTGCTTGAGGTCATGGTACATCTTTGTACTTCCAGGGTGGATAGAGAGGAGTGAATTGTGAGCCTCGTTCATAATGATGTTACGAAGGTCACCTTTAGGCACAACAATGCGATCCTCGAAGAATAGAGTATCCTTGTCATCAAGGCGATAGCACTTGTACTTAGGTTGACTCTTGGCAATCCTGTATGCGTGGGCGTTACATGTACCTAGAGAAAAATAAGTTGAAAGATGATAGTAGCAATGATGCGGACTGGATCAGTGATCTGAGGATTATCCTCATTGCTACACAAAAGAATTATGTCCTTGATACACCGCTAGGTGACAGACCTATTGCAGGAGCAGATGCAGATGTTATGAATGTTTGGCAAGCTCGGTATGATGACTACTTGATAGTTTAGTGCGCCATGCTTTACAGCTCAGAACGGAGACTTGAAAAACATTTTGAACACCACGGAGCATATAAGATGTTCCAAGAGCTAAAATTTGTATTTCAGACTCATGCCCGAGTAGAGAGGTATGAGACCTCTGACAAGTATTTTGCCTACAAGATGGAGGAGAATAGCTCAGCTAGTGAGCATGTGCTCAGAATGTCTGGGTACTACAATCGCTTGAATCTAGTGGGAGTTATTCTTCCAGATAAGATAGTGATTGGCAGAATTCTCTAGTCACTATCACCAAGTTACTAGAACTTCGTGATGAACTATAATATGCAAGGGATGAACAAGACAATTCTCGAGCTTTTCGCAATGCTAAAGGCTACGGAGGTAGAAATCAAGAAAGAGCATCAAGTGTTGATGGTTAACAAGACCACTAGTTTCAAGAAAAAGGGCGAAGGGAAGAAGGGGAACTTCAAGTAGAATAGCAAGCAAGTTGCTGCTCCGGGAAGAAGCCCAAGTCTGGACCTAAGCCTGAAACTGAGTGTTTCTACTGCAAAGGAAATGGTCACTGGAAGCAGAACTACCCCAAATATTTGGCGGGTGGCGGATAAGAAGGATGTCAAAGTGAACAAAGGTATATTTGATATACAGATTATTAATGTGTACTTTACTAGTGTTCATATTAACCCCTAGGTATTTGATACTGGTTCAGTTGCTATGATTAGTAACTCGAAATAGGAGTTGCAAAATGAACAGAGACTAGCTAAGGGCAAGGTGACGATGTGTGTTGGAACTGATTCCAAGGTTGATAAGATCACCATCGCACACTCGTTTTACCTTCGTAATTAGTATTGAACCTAAAATAAATATTATTTGGTGTTTGCGTTGAGCATGAATGTGATTGGATCATGTTTATTGCAATACGGTTATTCATTTAAGTCAAAGAATAATTGTTGTTCTGTTTACATGAATAAAACCTTCTATGGTCATACACTTAATATAAATGGTTTGTTGAATCTCGATCGTAGTGATACACATATTCATAATATTTATGCCAAAAGATGCAAAGTTGATAATGATACTGCAACATACTTGTGGCACTGTCGTTTAGATCATATTGGTGTAAAGCGCATGAAGAAACTCCATGCCAATGGACTTTTTGAATCACTTGATACTTGCGAGCCATGCCTCATGGGCAAGATGACTAAGACTCCATTCTCCGGAACAATGGAGCGAGCAACATACTTGTTGGAATCATACATACTGATGTATGCGGTCCGATGAGAGTTGAGGCTTGCGGCAGGTATCGTTATTTTCTGGCCTTCACAGATGATTTGAGCAGATATGGGTATATCTACTTAATGAAACATAAGTCTGAAACATTAGAAAAGTTCAAAGAATTTCAGAGTGAAGTGGAAAATCATCATAACAAGAAAATAAAGTTTATGCTATCTAATCATGGAGGTGAATATTTGAGTTACAAGTTTGGCGTTCATTTAAAACAATGTGGAAATAGTTTCACAACTGACGCCACCTGGAACACCACATCGTAATGGTGTGTCCAAACATCATAATCGTACTTTATTAGATATGGTGCGATATATGATGTCTCTAAACCGATTTACCACTATCGTTTTGGGGTTATGCATTAGAGACAGCTGCATTCACGTTAAATAGGGCACCATCTAAATCCGTTGAGACGACATTGTATGAACTATGGTTTGGCAAGAAACCAAAGCTGTCGTTTCTTAAAGTTTGGGGTTCCAATGCTTATGTGAAAAGGTTTCAGCCTAATAAGCTCAAACCCAAATCGGAGAAGTGCGTCTTCATAGAATACCCAAAGGAAACTGTTGGGTACACCTTCTATCATAGATCTGAAGGCAAGATATTTATTGCTAAGAATGGATACTTTCTAGAGAAGGAGTTTCTCTCGAAAGAAATGAGGAGGAAAGTAGAACTTGATGAGGTAATTGTACCTTCTCCCGAATTGGAAAATGGTTCATCACAGAAATCAGTTCCAGTGATGCCTACACCAATTAGTGAGTGAGGAAGTCCTGGATTAGGGGGTCTCCGGACATGTCACATCCTAGTTAGCCATGCATTAGAGTGTTGCATCATGTTTACTCTTTCATCAGAAACTTGAAATGGGGATCTGTGAAACCCTCAGAATCTTTTTGAAAATGATCCAAATAAAAATTTCTCCAAAAAGGTCCAAGAAAATGCTCATGTTGCTCTCTGAAAATATTGGACAGAGATGAAAATCAAACCAATATTTTTAAGAGCTCACAGGTATTTATTTTGGGCATTTGGAATTAATGCATAATTATTTGCATTGGAAATATATTATTATATATATTAATATATGTCCAAATATTATGCCATTTATAAAGGAGCTCTGGAATAATATATATAGCTCCTGCAAAAATTGGCATAAGTTAAATAAATGATTTAATATATTATTTAAATCAAAACAAATGTCAGAAATTAGAAAAACAGAAATAAATAACAGGAGGAGCTTACCTGGGCTCCTCCACTGTGCGGCCCAGCCAGCTGGCCGGCCCAGCCAGCAGCCGGCCCAGCCCACCTCCCTCCTCTGTCGTCTTCGTCCCGACAGAGGGAGGGGAGTGTGGCCGGCGCGCGCGCGCGCCACCGCGCCACGCCACCTCTCTCCCTGCCTGCCTGCCCTCCCCTCCTCGCCTCGATGCCCTGGACGACGCCACGCCTCCCCCCTGCTCTCTCTCACTCTCCCCCGGCTCTTCCTTCCTCTCCCTCGCTCTCTCTCTCACACGGCCGAACACCACCGTCGCCGCCGTTCGCCATAGCAGCCATCTCCGGCCACCCCTCGCTCCCCCGACTAGCTCAGAAGCTCCGCCACGACCCCCTCTTCCTCCCCACCGCTCCACAGCTCCCCGGAAGCCCTGCATCGCCGCCACGTCGCCGTTCCCCTCTTCGGGCTCCGACCATCGTCGCCGTCGAATTCGTCGTCTCCAGCGCGTCCCCGAGCCCGCTAACCATCCCTGCAGCTCCGCGGTGAGCCCCCGGATCGTTTCCCCCTTCTCCCCTGGTCTCTCCCGACCTCTAGGCCCTAGCCCCACCTTGGCCGAGAGCTCCACGCCGCCGGCGATGTCGCCGTCGTGGCCACGGTCACCGTAGCACCCAACCGAGCACACTATCGTGCTCCACACCTCACTAGGAGTACGCAGCACGCACTAACGCCTCCCCAAACCCCCTGCAACACCGATCCCGACCGCACCCGAACTCCGGCGGCCGCAGCCGAGCTCGCCGCCGTCGACTCCGGCCACCCCAGGCCCAGCCACGGCCACCGTTCGACGCGCGGGAGCAAGAGCTTTCCAACGAGCCCAAGCACGGCCTCTCCCGTGCCCTATAGCGCGATTCCGCGTCGCGCCGCCGTCTCGGGCCTCGCCGGCGTCACGTCGCCGGTGGGTTTGACCCACTTTGACCACGGCAGGACACCCCCTGAGTCCCTGACAGGTGGGCCCAGCCCTGTAGCTAATTAGGATTAGCGCTAACCACTGTTAGTTAACCCCCTGACACTGACTAGTGGGCCCCAGCGCCACTAATTAGTAATTAGGATTAAATTAACCCTGTTTAACCCCCCTGTCACTGACGTGTGGGCCCCACACGTCAGGTTTGACTTCAGCCAGCCGCAGTTGACCACTGACGTCATGCTGACGTCATGCTGGCGCAATAATTATAATTTCTGGATTTAATTTAAATCAGGAAATTCCAGAATATTATTTAAACTTCAAAAATTCATAACTTTTATTCTGTAACTCCAAATTGGACAAATTATATATGAAAAATGATCAGAAAAATCCAATCTATCCATCTGTACTATTTTCATGCATGATCAAACAAGTTAAATTGATGTTTTAAGCAGAACAAGGAAAAGCACTTTAAAAGGCCATGTTTGAGTTTGAAATTTGAATCTTTGATTCAAATTTGTTCAAACCCTTCTGGTTTTAGTTGCATTAGCCCAACACACTCATATTGCCATGTTTCATGCATGCATCATATTGTTGCACATTGTTTGGTGATGGTTGTGTATCGGTGTCCTTTGCGACAGGTTCTGCCTCCGAGGAGTACCGTGATTACCCTAACGAAGAACCGTATCAGTGCATCGAACCATCAGGCAAGCAACCAACCATTTGATCATATCGATACAATCCCATGTTCTCGCTCCTGCTCTCTTTTACTGCATTAAGACAACGCGTTTCAAACTGCTGTGTGCTACGGTAGTTGAACCCATTTCCTCTGCATGACCTGTCATTGCCACAGTAACTAGATGAAACCCACTAGCATGTGTAGGAGTTGATTGAGCCATATGTATGTGTTGTTCCTACCTTGCTATGCCTGCTATGCTTAGAGTCGTGTCAGGTCTGGTTCATCTGGGTGATGGGCTAGAGTGAAATGATTATGTCGGTAATGAGAGTGGTGTGGTGAACACGATTTGGTAAAGGTATCGATGAGAGGCCATGTAGGAGTACATGGTGGGTTGTTTCATTGAAGCCGACCTTAAGCACTGAGATCTGTATATGTGATTTAAGATACAGCTACTACCATGCATTGGGCCCTGAAATATGACCCCGCTCGACTTCTTATTCACCCTAGCTCTCTGTCCAGGAGTTGCAAGTAGTTTCTGGTGTTTGTAGCCTACTGGAGGCCGTGGACAGCGCTGACCGTAGGGGTGGGCTGTGATGCGGTAGGTACGTGGCCGGGTGTACCGAATACCCGTTAGGTATCTCGGGAACCCTGTTCACATCGTTCGGGGCCGTATGGGAAACCTCGGCCGGACTCCCTGCGGATGGAACCTGAATAGGCGATAAACCTGGACTAGAGGCTTAAGTGTTTAGGTAGGTCGTGGTCTACACCCACGTCGGCTTTCGCTTGAAGTCTGCCGAGCACATGTCGTGTGCAGACGCTAAGTGGTGGAAACATGTATGAAGAAGTACACCCCTGCAGGGTTAACATGATCTATTCGAATAGCCGCGTCCGCGGTAAAGGACTACTTGGTTGCCTATACAGTTCATAGACAAGTAAATGGAAACTACTAAAAGCCTCAAGATAAGTGTGAGTGCCGAGGATGGCTCTTCCGTAGGAAGACGGAGGTGGATCCTCGGTAGTGTATTGAAGTGGTGAGTAGTGGACTCGTGTGCGCAAAACCATTTCAAGTTGGAGTATCGTAGGATAGCCTAGCCAAGAGTCAAAGCTGGCTTGCTGCAATAACTCCACCAACCCTTCTTGATACTATGCATGTATGTAGGATCTGATGTAAGTCTTGCTGAGTACCTTTGTACTCATGTTGCTATAATCTACATTTTTACAGAAGACGCTGCAACCCCTTCTGATGGGTTCTATGTAGACGTTGACATCAACGAGTAGGCTAAAGACCCAGGTGGTGACCCTGAGCTTGTGAAGGACCACGTAGTATAGCTAGGCTTTCCAAGCCTCTTTTATTTTACTAGTTGTCTGTACTCAGACAAGTTACTTCCGCTGCTGGTTTGTATGACTGTATGACTTGTATGTTGGGTCGTGAGACCCGTACCTTGGTGTATGTTATGTATGGCTCCCTGAGCCTTAAATAAAGTACTTGTGTCATAGAGTCATGTTGTGATGCTTCGTTGTATTTGCACATATCGAGCATATTGTGTGTATGATTGAAATGCTTGGTATGTGTGGGATCTGACTATCTAGTTGTTTATCTTTAGTAGCCTCTCTTACCGGGAAATGTCTCCTAGTGTTACCGCTGAGCCATGGTAGCTTGCTACTGCTCTGGAACACTTAGGCTGGCCGGCATGTGTCCTTCTTCGTTCCTGTGTCTGTCCCTTCGGGGAAATGTCACGCTTTGAGTACCGGAGTCCTGTTAGCCCGCTACAGCCCGGTTTACCGGAGTCCTGCTAGCCCAGTGCTACAGCCCGGACCCACTTGCTGATGACCGACACGTTCGAAGCTGGGTCATGGATGCCTGTCCCTGTAAGTCTGTGCCACTTTGGGTTTACGACTAGTCATGTCAGCCCGGGCTCCTTATCATATGGATGCTAGCGACACTATCATATACGTGAGCCAAAAGGCGCAAACGGTCCCGGGAAAAGGTAAGACGACACCCGTGGGGATACCGTGCGTGAGGCCGCAAAGTGATATGAGGTGTTACCGGCTAGATCGATGTGACATCGAGTCGGGGTCCTGACAGCGTTGGCATCAGAGCCGGACTGCCTGTAGGTTCTCCAAGCCAAACTGGTCGATGTTGAGTCTAGAAATTCTTTAGTTATATGTAGGGGAATTGTTTGTGGGTTGGAACGTAAGGCTCTTTTTACTCCTTTATCTTATGACATTCTGATCTGAGTCAGTCCATTCTTCCACCGGGGGTTAAGGAATTAGGATCTGTTCTCTCTATCAGGATCACGAGTTACTAATCAGTAGTACCTTATAAGTTTGATGGTTACAAGCCTAGTTCAGTTCTACTACCACCTTATGTTGTTAGAATGGTTTCAGAACTTTGATATGATGATGTTGAGTATGTACGAAATCCTTTGTCAAATGTCTCAAATCCTTCTTGAGCATTTACAGCTGTTATGCTGCCGAAATTTTGCTAGAAGTTCTAATGCCTTTGCATTATGATTGTGCTTTCAGATGGCCACTCGCGACCTCAATCAAGTGGTTCGCCTGACTCGATGCCTAGATGTACCCGGCCATACTGCTAAGTTGGTCAGGGTAATGACTGAGGCTGGATACCGCTGGTATCCCGAGTACACGGTCGAAGAGCAATTCCGGGACTTCAATCAAAGCCAGTATCTCTGCACTGTCAGGATATTTCCATCTTATCCTGGATCCACCGAGCCTCTTCACTGCTCCTATGGACTCGGGGTTACTATTGAGATGGCTGTGCAGGACGCCGCCTACTCTATGATGACCATTATGCGAGTCAGATCTGGTTTATTTCGGGACTCTGATTTCCGGTATATGCCAGGATCACTTCCGGGAGCACAAGGGTATCTCCAGGCTATCTATGCTGACCCCACTCAGGAGGATTCACGGACTCGCACCACTGCTGAGATGCTCGAGGATAAGGACCGTGAAAATCGGGCCTTGAGGTTAGAGCTCTTCAATACCCGTGCTGACCACTGGGCCACTTTGACTCGGTTCGCACCGGCGGTGCAAGCTGGATATTCGGATATGCGCGATCTCTATCCTGTGAGATCTGCTCTGCCGGACGTGATGGTTTGGCGTGATGTAGGAGGCATCACCCCACCTCGCGGTCCCCGCAGGCCACCGTTTGTTGGTCCAAGGCCTCATCCTAGCCCCTATGGTCCACAAGCTCCGCGAGACCGTCTGTTTCCGGATGATCATGTTGAGCTTCCAGGCTATGGAGGTGACTTCTACGAGGACTACTACGGATCGGTCTGAGTTAGTGGTAGTATCACTAGTTCGCACTAGCTGTGTCTTCTATCGTCCCGCGTGACTCGTGGGATATGACCTAGTTTGTACTCTTTCCGGAGGTGTAGAAAAATAATGTATAGGAGCTTGGAATGCCTCCGATGAGATGTAATCCTCTTTTCACCGTAATAGTACTTTGTTTGGTCTTGTACTAAACCCTGTATGGTGTGTATGACGATGGAATAAAAGAAGCAGTTTCTGTATCTACCATGTCATACGGATGATCATCTTGCATTCCGAGTTATTCCTTACATTTTGTATCCTATGTTGGAATTTTATCATCCTGACTAAATCATTGTCTTGTTTACCTAGGATGGTCAACACGCGCGCTAACCCTGCTTCTCAAGAGCAGGCCGAAGGCAGTGAAGTCAGGGATGCAAATCTGCCTCATCCTCCTTCACTAGCCGAGGTTATGATGGAAGCTGAGAGAAACAAGCGGGAGACCAACCGTTTGTTGGAGCGTATTGAACAGAATACAGCACACCATCAGAGGACTAACGTGGTGTCACTCAGTGATTTTATCAAATTGCATCCACCCACGTTCCACCACTCCGTCGAGCCTCTCGACGCTGATGACTGGCTTCGCAGTATCTCTCACAAACTGCGTTCCGCGCTGGTAGCGGAGGCTGACAAGGTCACCTTTGCTGCATATCATCTTGAAGGCCCCGCCAGTCTATGGTGGGAGAATTATGGAGCTATGCGCCCAGCGGGCCATGTCACTACTTGGGCTGAGTTCAGCGAGGCTTTCCGTGAACATCACATTCCGGAGGGTCTCATGGACCGTAAACGTGAAGAATTTTGCAGTTTCACCCAAGGCCGACTTTCTGTGGATGCCTATAGCAGGGAGTTTGGTAATCTCGCCCGATATGCAACTGAGGAAGTGTCTACTGACGCCAAGAAGCAAGCAAGGTTCCGTAAGGGCCTTAGTCCTGAGCTTCGCCGCGACCTCCGTCTGCATGAGTGCACATCTTTTCAGAAACTTGTCAACAAAGCCATCAGTGCTGAAACTGGTCAGACTGACTATGACGCAACACGCAAGCATGGCCGTGACATGGGTTCCTCATCCGGTGCTGGTCCTCAGAAGCGCCGCGTGTGGGTGCCCAACACCGCCCTGCCACCCAGGTTCACACCGAGGCCATCTTTCCAGGCGCCTCGCCCCGTTCAACAGTCTGCACCGACCAAGCCCTATGGGGGTCCAACCAACAATGCTCCTCCACGTACCAGTTCCGTGACTTGTTTCAAGTGTGGGGAATCTGGCCACTATATGCGTGAGTGTCCCCAGACTAACCCCAATCAATCTGCTAAAGCTGTTGGCCGTGGCAAGCCGACAGGGAAAGTGTTCCACGCCAAGCCGGTCACCGCTTCACGTGGCCATGTTAACTGTATCTCTGCCGAAGAAGCTCAAGAGGATCCCAACGTCGTTCTCGGTACGCTTCTTGTTAATTGCCACCCGGCATCTGTTCTTTTCGATACAGGAGCCTCTCATTCTTTTATATCTGAAAACTATGCTCGCTTGCATAACGTCGCATTCGGTGATATGCCAACCTCTATGGTAATTCAAACTCCGGGATCCAAATGGCAAACCTCTAGAGTAAGCCATGGAAATGAAATCCAAGTCGACAGACTTGTTTTTCTCGCATCTTTGATAGCCCTTAAATCTTCAGATATTAATATCATTTTGGGTATGGACTGGATGTCAGCTCATCAAGCCAAAATTGATTGCTTCTCTAGGACTGTTCAACTCACCCATCCTTCGGGGAAGATAGTCAATGTCTTGACCCGAATAGCCAAGCGACAATTATATTCTCTTAACGCCAGCCCCTTTGCCAGATCTTGAGGACGTGCCGGTAGTCTGTGACTTTCCGGATGTCTTCCCAGAGGAATTGCCAGGTGTTCCACCTGACAGGGATGTTGAGTTCGTAATAGATCTCATTCCAGGAACCGTTCCGATTGCTAGAAGACCCTATAAGATGGCACCCCTAGAACTAGCCGAGCTTAAGAAACAACTCGATGAGTCCTTGAAAAAGGGTTTCATCCGACCTAGCTCATCTCCGTGGGCTTGCCCCGTCCTATTCGTTAAGAAGAAGGATGGTACGGACCGGATGGTTGTAGATTACCGACCTGTCAATTTGGTCACAATCAAGAACAAATATCCACTTCCCAGGATCAACGACCTGTACGATCAGCTCGCTGGATCCTCAGTCTTCTCCAAGATGGATTTGAGGTTGGGCTACCATCAAATCAAAATCAGAAACGGGGACATTCCTAAAACGGCCTTTGTTACTCGTTATGGCCAATACGAGTACACCGTCATGTCCTTCGGTTTAACCAACGCTCCAGCCACCTTTTCTCGGTTAATGAACTCAATCTTCATGGAGTATTTGGATAAATTCGTCGTAGTTTATCTCGATGATATACTCATCTACTCCAAGAACGAGGAAGAACATGCCGAACATTTAAGGCTAGTGTTGAAGAAACTTCGAGAGCATCGCCTTTATGCCAAATTTTCTAAATGTGAATTCTGGTTGTCAGAAGTGACCTATCTGGGTCATGTAATATCTGGTAAAGGTATTGCTGTTAACCCTGAGCGAGTTCAAGCCGTCCTTAATTGGACTCCACCTGAATCGGTCAAGCAAGTTCGGAGTTTTCTGGCTTAGCGAGCTATTGCCGTCGCTTTGTCGAGAACTTCTCCAAGGTTGCTAAACCTCTAACCGAACTCCTCAAGAAAGATAAAAAGTTCGAATGGACTCCACAATGTGAGCACAGCTTTCAGGAACTGAAAAGACGCCTGACCTCTGCTCCCGTGCTGGTACCGCCAGACTTCTCCAAGGACTTTGTTATCTACTGCGACGCCTCGCGACAAGGACTAGGTTGCATTCTTATGCAAGATCGACACGTAATTGCTTACGCTTCACGGCAATTGCACCCACATGAGGAGAATTATCCTACTCATGATCTAGAGCTTGCAGCCGTAGTCTATGCACTTAAGACCTGGCGACATTACCTCCTCGGTAACCGTTGCGAAATATTCACTGATCACCAAAGTCTGAAGTACATTTTCACCCAACCGGATTTGAATCTCAGGCAGAGACGTTGGGTTGAATTGATCACAGACTTCGACTTAGGAATAACCTACACCCCAGGGAAAGCCAACGTCATGGCTGATGCGCTAAGTCGTAAATCTTATTGTAACAACCTGATGTTACAACAAAGTCAACCGCTTCTCCATGAGGAATTTCGGAAGCTTAACCTTCACATTGTTCCTCAAGGTTTTCTTTCCACCTTGGTGGCAAAACCTACTCTTACGGATCAAATCATCGCTGCCCAAAAGCGAGATAAGGGAATATCTAAAATCAAAGAGAACATTGCTAGCGGAGGTGCTAGTTGTTTCTCCACAAATGACCATGGTGTTGTGTACTTTGAGAACCGTCTAGTGGTTCCCAAGAACCAGCATCTACGGCAGTTGATCCTTAAGGAGGCTCATGAATCTCCTCTCACCATTCATCCCGGTAGTACTAAGATGTATCAGGACCTACGCCAGAGGTTCTGGTGGACTAGGATGAAGAGAGAAATTGCTCAGTATATTGCAAATTGCGACGTCTGTCGTCGTGTAAAAGCAGAGCATCAACGGCCTGCTGGCACCCTTCAACCCTTAGCTATTCCTGAATGGAAATGGGATAAAATTGGTATGGATTTCATTACCGGTTTTCCCAGGACCAAGAGAGGGAATAATGCTATTTTCGTCGTGGTCGATCGTCTTTCCAAAGTAGCCCATTTCTTACCTGTTCGTGAGAGTATAACCGCTAGTCAGCTGGCAGATTTGTACATCTCCCGAATAGTGTCTCTCCATGGTGTTCCTTTGGAAATTAACTCGGATCGAGGAAGTCTTTTCACCTCTCGATTTTGGGAAAGTTTCCAAAATGCTATGGGAACCCGTCTCTCTTTTAGCACCGCTTTCCACCCTCAGTCGAGTGGTCAAGTGGAACGCGTCAATCAGATTCTAGAAGACATGCTTCGAGCCTCTGTTATCTCATTCGGAATGGACTGGGAGAAGTGCCTTCCATTTGCCGAATTCGCTTACAACAACAGCTATCAATCTAGCTTGGGTAAAGCCCCTTTTGAAGTTCTCTATGGACGACGATGTCGAACACCCCTTAACTGGTCAGAGACCGGGGAAAGACAATTCTTTGGCCCGGATATGATTCAGGAAGCAGAAGAACAAGTTCGTATCGTTCGTGAAAAGTTGAAAACAGCCCAATCTCGTCAAAAGAGTCAATATGACCGAAAACATAAGGCTATGACTTTCGAGGTTGACGAGAAGGCTTATCTTCGGGTCACCCCTCTGAAGGGAACCCATCGTTTCGGTATCAAAGGCAAATTGGCTCCTCGTTACATTGGACCTTTTCGCATTCTTGCCAAACGAGGAGAAGTTGCCTACCAGTTGGAACTACCTCCGCACCTCTCCAGAGTTCACGATGTCTTCCACGTTTCTCAACTCAGGCGTTGCTTCTCGGACCCTATCCGTGAAGTGGACCACGAAACGCTTGATCTCCAAGATAATCTTACATATCGAGAGTACCCCATTCGTATCCTCGATCAGGCCGAACGTACCACGCGACGTCATAATATCAAGTTTCTCAAGGTTCAATGGTCGCACCATTCTGAGGATGAAGCAACTTGGGAAAGGGAGGATCGTCTTCGACTCGAGTATCCCGCCTTCTTCCCGGAGGAACCCAAATCTCGGGACGAGATTCTTTTGAGTGGGGGTGAGTTGTCACATCCTAGTTAGCCATGCATTAGAGTGTTGCATCATGTTTACTCTTTCATCAGAAACTTGAAATGGGGATCTGTGAAACCCTCAGAATCTTTTTGAAAATGATCCAAATAAAAATTTCTCCAAAAAGGTCCAAGAAAATGCTCATGTTGCTCTCTGAAAATATTGGACAGAGATAAAAATCAAACCAATATTTTTAAGAGTTCACAGGTATTTATTTTGGGCATTTGGAATTAATGCATAATTATTTGCATTGGAAATATATTATTATATATATTAATATATGTCCAAATATTATGCCATTTATAAAGGAGCTCTGGAATAATATATATAGCTCCTGCAAAAATTGGCATAAGTTAAATAAATGATTTAATATATTATTTAAATCAAAACAAATGTCAGAAATTAGAAAAACAGAAATAAATAACAGGAGGAGCTTACCTGGGCTCCTCCACTGTGCGGCCCAGCCAGCTGGCCGGCCCAGCCAGCAGCCGGCCCAGCCCACCTCCCTCCTCTGTCGTCTTCGTCCCGACAGAGGGAGGGGAGTGTGGCCGGCGCGCGCGCGCGCCACCGCGCCACGCCACCTCTCTCCCTGCCTGCCTGCCCTCCCCTCCTCGCCTCGATGCCCTGGACGACGCCACGCCTCCCCCCTGCTCTCTCTCACTCTCCCCCGGCTCTTCCTTCCTCTCCCTCGCTCTCTCTCTCACACGGCCGAACACCACCGTCGCCGCCGTTCGCCATAGCAGCCATCTCCGGCCACCCCTCGCTCCCCCGACTAGCTCAGAAGCTCCGCCACGACCCCCTCTTCCTCCCCACCGCTCCACAGCTCCCCGGAAGCCCTGCATCGCCGCCACGTCGCCGTTCCCCTCTTCGGGCTCCGACCATCGTCGCCGTCGAATTCGTCGTCTCCAGCGCGTCCCCGAGCCCGCTAACCATCCCTGCAGCTCCGCGGTGAGCCCCCGGATCGTTTCCCCCTTCTCCCCTGGTCTCTCCCGACCTCTAGGCCCTAGCCCCACCTTGGCCGAGAGCTCCACGCCGCCGGCGATGTCGCCGTCGTGGCCACGGTCACCGTAGCACCCAACCGAGCACACTATCGTGCTCCACACCTCACTAGGAGTACGCAGCACGCACTAACGCCTCCCCAAACCCCCTGCAACACCGATCCCGACCGCACCCGAACTCCGGCGGCCGCAGCCGAGCTCGCCGCCGTCGACTCCGGCCACCCCAGGCCCAGCCACGGCCACCGTTCGACGCGCGGGAGCAAGAGCTTTCCAACGAGCCCAAGCACGGCCTCTCCCGTGCCCTATAGCGCGATTCCGCGTCGCGCCGCCGTCTCGGGCCTCGCCGGCGTCACGTCGCCGGTGGGTTTGACCCACCTTGACCACGGCAGGACACCCCCTGAGTCCCTGACAGGTGGGCCCAGCCCTGTAGCTAATTAGGATTAGCGCTAACCACTGTTAGTTAACCCCCTGACACTGACTAGTGGGCCCCAGCGCCACTAATTAGTAATTAGGATTAAATTAACCCTGTTTAACCCCCCTGTCACTGACGTGTGGGCCCCACACGTCAGGTTTGACTTCAGCCAGCCGCAGTTGACCACTGACGTCATGCTGACGTCATGCTGGCGCAATAATTATAATTTCTGGATTTAATTTAAATCAGGAAATTCCAGAATATTATTTAAACTTCAAAAATTCATAACTTTTATTCTGTAACTCCAAATTGGACAAATTATATATGAAAAATGATCAGAAAAATCCAATCTATCCATCTGTACTATTTTCATGCATGATCAAACAAGTTAAATTGATGTTTCAAGCAGAACAAGGAAAAGCACTTAAAGAGACCATGTTTGAGTTTGAAATTTGAATCTTTGATTCAAATTTGTTCAAACCCCTCTGGTTTTAGTTGCATTAGCCCAACACACTCATATTGCTATGTTTCATGCATGCATCATATTGTTGCACATTGTTTGGTGATGGTTGTGTATCGGTGTCCTTTGCGACAGGTTCTGCCTCCGAGGAGTACCGTGATTACCCTAACGAAGAACCGTATCAGTGCATCGAACCATCAGGCAAGCAACCAACCATTTGATCATATCGATACAATCCCATGTTCTCGCTCCTGCTCTCTTTTACTGCACTAAGACAACGCGATTCAAACTGCTGTGTGCTACGGTAGTTGAACCCATTTCCTCTGCATGACCTGTCATTGCCACAGTAACTAGATGAAACCCACTAGCATGTGTAGGAGTTGATTGAGCCATATGTATGTGTTGTTCCTACCTTGCTATGCCTGCTATGCTTAGAGTCGTGTCAGGTCTGGTTCATCTGGGTGATGGGCTAGAGTGAAATGATTATGTCGGTAATGGGAGTGGTGTGGTGAACACGATTTGGTAAAGGTATCGATGAGAGGCCATGTAGGAGTACATGGTGGGTTGTTTCATTGAAGCCGACCTTAAGCACTGAGATATGTATATGTGATTTAAGATATAGCTACTACCATGCATTGGGCCCTGAAATATGACCCCGCTCGACTTCTTATTCACCCTAGCTCTCTGTCCAGGAGTTGCAAGTAGTTTCTGGTGTTTGTAGCCTACTGGAGGCCGTGGACAGCGCTGACCGTAGGGGTGGGCTGTGATGCGGTAGGTACATGGCACGGTGTACCGAATACCCGTTAGGTATCTCGGGAACCCTGTTCACATCGTTCGGGGCCGTATGGGAAACCTCGGCCGGACTCCCTGCGGATGGAACCTGAATAGGCGATAAACCTGGACTAGAGGCTTAAGTGTATAGGTAGGTCGTGGTCTACACCCACGTCGGCTTTCGCTTGAAGTCTGCCGAGCACATGTCGTGTGCAGACGCTAAGTGGTGGAAACATGTATGAAGAAGTACACCCCTGCAGGGTTAACATGATCTATTCGAATAGCCGCGTCCGCGGTAAAGGACTACTTGGTTGCCTATACAGTTCATAGACAAGTAAATGGAAACCACTAAAAGCCTCAAGATAAGTGTGAGTGCCGAGGATGGCTCTTCCGTAGGAAGACGGAGGTGGATCCTCGGTAGTGTATTGAAGTGGTGAGTAGTGGACTCGTGTGCGCAAAACCATTTCAAGTTGGAGTATCGTAGGATAGCCTAGCCAAGAGTCAGAGCTGGCTTGCTGCAATAACTCCACCAACCCTTCTTGATACTATGCATGTATGTAGGATCTGATGTAAGTCTTGCTGAGTACCTTTGTACTCATGTTGCTATAATCTACATTTTTACAGAAGACGCTGCAACCCCTTCTGATGGGTTCTATGTAGACGTTGACATCAACGAGTAGGCTAAAGACCCAGGTGGTGACCCTGAGCTTGTGAAGGACCACGTAGTATAGCTAGGCTTTCCAAGTCTCTTTTATTTTACTAGTTGTCTGTACTCAGACAAGTTACTTCCGCTGCTGGTTTGTATGACTGTATGACTTGTATGTTGGGTCGTGAGACCCGTACCTTGGTGTATGTTATGTATGGCTCCCTGAGCCTTAAATAAAGTACTTGTGTCGTAGAGTCATGTTGTGATGTTTCGTTGTATTGCACATATCGAGCATATTGTGTGTATGATTGAAATGCTTGGTATGTGTGGGATCTGACTACCTAGTTGTTTATCTTTAGTAGCCTCTCTTACCGGGAAATGTCTCCTAGTGTTACCGCTGAGCCATGGTAGCTTGCTACTGCTCTGGAACACTTAGGCTGGCCGGCATGTGTCCTTCTTCGTTCCTGTGTCCGTCCCTTCGGGGAAATGTCACGCTTTGAGTACCGGAGTCCTGTTAGCCCGCTAGAGCCCGGTTTACCGGAGTCCTGCTAGCCCAGTGCTACAGCCCGGACCCACTTGCTGATGACCGACACGTTCGAGGCTGGGTCATGGATGCCTGTCCCTGTAAGTCTGTGCCACTTTGGGTTTACGACTAGTCATGTCAGCCCGGGCTCCTTATCATATGGATGCTAGCGACACTATCATATACGTGAGCCAAAAGGCGCAAACGGTCCCGGGAAAAGGTAAGACGACACCCGTGGGGATACCGTGCGTGAGGCCGCAAAGTGATATGAGGTGTTACCGGCTAGATCGATGTGACATTGAGTCGGGGTCCTGACAGGACAGCCGGATTATATCCTTTGGCCGGACTGTTAGACTATGAAGATACAAGATTGAAGACTTCATCTCGTGTCCGAATAGGACTCTACTTGGCGTGGAAGGAAAGCTAGGCAATACGGATATGGATATCTCCTCCTTTGTAACTGACCTTGTGTAACCCTAACCCTCTCCGGTGTCCGGATAGGACTCTACTTGGCGTGGAAGGCAAGCTAGGCAATACGGATATGGATATCTCCTCCTTTGTAACCGACCTTGTGTAACCCTAACCCTCTCCGGTGTCTATATAAACCAGAGGGTTTTAGTCTGTAGGACAACATACGATCATACCATAGGCTAGCTTCTAGGGTTTAGCCTCTCTGATCTCGTGGTAGATCTACTCTTGTACTACCCATATCATCAATATTAATCAAGCAGGACGTAGGGTTTTACCTCCATCAAGAGGGCCCGAACCTGGGTAAAACATTGTGTCCCCTGCCTCCTATTACCATCTGGCCCAGACGCACAGTTCGGGACCCCCTACCCGAGATCTGCCGGTTCTGACATCGACATTGGTGCTTTCATTGAGAGTTCCTCTGTGTCGTCACCTTTAGGCCCGATGGCTCCTCCGATCATCAACAACGATGCGGTCCAGGGTGAGACCTTTCTCCTCGGACAGATCTTCGTGTTCGGCAGCTTTGCACTGCGGGCTAATTCGCTTGGCCATCTGGAGCAGATTGAAAGCTACGCCCCTGGCCATCAGGTCAGATTTGGAAGTTTGAACTACACGGCTGACATCCGTAGAGACTTGATCTTCGACGAATTCGAGCCACAGGCGGGCGGGCTGCACTGTCACGATGGGTATGACCTAGCTCTGCCCCCGAACAGTACCCCAGAGGCCGCGCCCGCATCAGCTCCGACCCTTAGCTCGGAGCCAACTGCGCCAATCAAGGATGGGTGGCTAGACACCGCCTCAGGGGCTGCAGTCTCAACGGCGATCGAGCCGAACACCAGCCTAATCCTCTGCGAAGCCCGTGACTCCAAGGTGTCGGACTCTTTTCCGGACTCCGAACCGTCCGCGCCCCTGCCAATCGAATCTGATTGGGCGTCGATCATGGAATTCACCACCGCGGATATCTTTCAGCACTCTCCCTTCGGCGACATTCTGAATTCACTAAAGTCTCTCTCTTTGTCAGGAGAGCCCTGGCCGAACTATGGCCAACAGGATTGGGATGCGGATGACGAAGAAATTCGACGCCCACCCACCACCCACTTCGTAGCCACTTTCGATGATTTAACCGACATGCTTGACTTTGACTCTGAACACATCGACGGTATGGACGACGATGTAGGAGACGAACATGAACCGACGCCTATAGGGCACTGGAAAGCCACCTCGTCATATGACATATACATGGTGGATACACCCAAAGAAGGCAATGGCGAGGAGATAACGGAGGATGGCCCCTCCAAGAAGCAACCCAAGCGCTGACGTCAGCGGCGCCGCTCTAAGTCCCGCCAAAGCAAAAGTGGTGATACCGGCACATGAGATAATAACACTCTGGATAGTGTCGAAGACAACAACAATCCCCTCCAGCTAGATTTAGAGCAGGAGGATGGAGGAGCCAGCCCTCCTGAGAGAGCGACAGACAGAGAGGAGGAGGATGACAATTACATGCACCCCTCCGAAGACGAGGCAAGCCTCGGCGACAATGAATTCGCCGTACCAGAGGATCCCGTCGAACAAGAGCGCTTCAAGCGCCGGCTTATGGCTACGGCAAATAGCCTAAAGAAAAAGCAGCAGCAGCTTCAAGCTGATCAAGATCTGCTAGCTGACAGATGGACTGAAGTCCTCGCGGTCGAGGAATATAAACTCGAGCGCCCCTCCAAGAATTACCCAAAGTGCAGGTTACTACCCCGACTGGAGGAAGAAGCGTATGATATGGCTGACCGGCCACCTCGTGGCCGCGATAGAGAGGCATTCCAGCCAAAAAATCAACCTCCACCCCAACGCCATTCAAATAAAAAGGCATGGGGAGATACGCCAGACCTGCGAGACATATTGGAGGACAAAGCAAAGCATGCAAGATCGATCTACGGATCACGAGGGCGCACAACTCTGCGAGACGATAAACGTCATGCCGGATATAGTAAAAGCAAATCCGGCCGGGCCAAACACAGCGGGCAAGACCCATTCGAGCTGCATCGCCATATAGCCCAATACAGAGGCGCCGCACACCCCTTATGCTTCACAGACGAAGTAATGGATCATCAATTCCTAGAAGGTTTCAAACCTGTAAATATTGAATCATACGACAGCACAACAGATCCCGCAATATGGATCGAGGATTTCCTCCTCCACATCCACATGGCCCGCGGTGATGACTTACACGCCATCAAATACCTCCCACTAAAGCTCAAAGGACCAGCGCGGCATTGGCTTAACAGCTTGCTAGCGGACTCCATTAGCTGTTGGGAAGATCTGGAAGCCGCATTCCTTGACAACTTTCAGGGCACTTATGTGCGACCAGCAGACGCCGATGACTTGAGCCACATAATTCAGCAGCTAGAAGAGTCGTCCAGGCAATTCTGGACTTGGTTCCTTACAAAGAAAAATCAAATCGTCGACTGTCCGGATGCAGAGGCCTTAGCGGCTTTCAAACACAACATCCTAGACGAGTGGCTAGCCCGGCACCTTGTTCAGCAAAAGCCGAAATCTATGGCAGCTCTCACGACGCTTATGACCCGCTTTTGTGTGGGAGAAGACAGCTGGCTGGCTCGCAGTAATAACATATCAAAGAACCATGGTACCTCTGATACCAAGGATGGCAATAGTAGGTCACGTCGCAACAAACATAAGCGCCGCATTAACAGCGAAAATACCGAGGATACGGCAGTCAATGCCGGATTCAAAGGCTCTAAACCCGGTCAGCGGAAAAAGGCATTCAAACAAAGTACGCCGGGTCCGTCTAGATTGGACCGTATACTCGATTGCTCGTGTCAAATACACGGCACCCCATGCAAGCCAGCCAATCACACCAACAGGGATTGTTGGGTGTTCAAGCAGGCCGGCAAGTTAATTGTCGAAAACAAGGACAAGGGGCCGCATAGTGATAACAAGGAGGAACCCCGGCAGCCGCACACCTGAGGACAGAAGAGGTTTCCCCCGCAAGTGCGGACGGTGAACATGATATAAGCAACCCACATCCCCAAGAGGGAGCGGAAGCGTGCGCTCAGGGACGTATATGCGTTGGAGCCAGTCGCCCCAAAGTTCAACCCTTGGTCCTCCTGTCCGATCACCTTCGATCGTAGGGACCACCCCACTAGTATCCGTCATGGCGGATTCTCCGCACTTGTCCTAGACCCAATCATTAACGGATTTCACCTCACTCGAGTCCTTATGGATGGCGGCAGCAGCCTGAACCTGCTTTATCAGGACACAGTGCGCAAAATGGGTATAGACCCCTCAAGGATTAAACCCACAAAAACGACCTTTAAAGGCGTCATTCCAGGTGTAGAGGCCCATTGCACAGGCTCAATTACACTGGAAGTGGTCTTCGGATCCCCGGATAACTTCCGAAGAAAAGAGTTAATCTTTGATATAGTCCTATTCCGCAGTGGTTATCACGCGCTGCTCGTGCGAACCGCATTTGCTAGATTCAATGCGGTACCGCACTATGCATACCTCAAGCTCAAGATGCCAGGACCTCGCGGAGTTATTACAGTCAATGGAAACACAGAGCGCTCTCTCCGAACAGAGGAGCACACCGCGGCCCTCTCAGCAGAAGCGCAAAGCAGCCTCTCAAGGCAATCAACTAGTTCGGTGCTTCAAAGCCCGGACACCTTCAAGCGCACTCGGAGCAATTGACAAATAGACCGCTTGGCGCGATCTAAGCTCGCGTAGCAATACGGCGGCCACCCCAATCCCAGCCCAACAGCGAAACTCGTGCCATGCGTACATAATTACGCATTAAAAATACCATGGGCACAGCTGGGGAGGGGGGCAAAACTGCGGCACGCCCCAAGACGCGGCTTAAACCGCACTAGGGGCTTCCCGTTTGGTTATTTTTCTTTTTTCAGGACATTAATCTCTGGAAACACTGTCCGGCAGCACTATTGCCAAACACATGATGCAGCAACCAAGGAGGCAGACAGCTACGTCATACCACGGAATGCCCAGGTGGATTACAGTAACGAGCGAAATATTCGATTTAATATCATTCCTCAACTTTCCCTTGGAAGGGACATAGTCCTACTCTTTGCTTATCACACTATCTGTATCACTCTGCTTTAACACAATTTTTTGAATAAACAATGCATGACATTACGACTATTATTGCATTCTTGTTATATATATACATATATACATCTGGGCTATTCTGTTACGCATAACAGAATATTATTCTGTTACCCTTTTTGAACTGACATGGTTCACAGTTTGGACTGACGTGTTTTTCAACAAGAACTGATCTTCCTGCGTGCACGACGGACGGAAACAGGGGATGCAACGTGGAGCTTCCGGTCGTTCCCCGGCGCGATGCTGCGGGCCATTCGTTGCTAGAGGAGACATGTAAGGGGTTCCGCACGTCCGCGCGCTCAGCTGGATGAGTTTTGCGATCTGTAGTCACCGAAGGTGACGGCGTGGGCATTTTGGCGGCGGACGTGATTTTGGGCGTCAGTGTTCACTGTGGTGTTCGTGAGCCTCAATTTACGTCGTGTTTGTCGTTTTTGATGTGAGAATTATCGGTATGTTATAGTTTTTTGAGATTTTTTTCATCTGTAATTTATGATTACAAGTTTTTGTGTTCTTGGTCGTTTTCCACGCCCGCCATGGAAATCTGTTCTTCTTTTTCTGTTATTTTACTTTCGAATTGGTGTTGCAGGGAGAGATATAAGGACTGTATGAAAAGATTTGTGTTGTCAATTTTGCTTTTTTGAGTTGTTTCTACCCCGGATTCCCATGTTGTTTTGTTGTTGGCGGAGGTTGTGTATGGCGGCTGACTGTAAGCTGCGATTTCGGGTAATCTGGTCAAACTGTGTAATTAAGTTGCGTGTTTTTCAGTGTTGTTTTGAATTGATGCCCGTATGTGTAGTTGGACTGCTGCCGTGTCAAAGTTTTGTTACTGTGTGTTGACATGGGAGCCGCACCGATGGCTCTGCACTTTGATTATAAAGCCCGAGCCCTCTGTCAGTTTCATTCTACGAGCTCCAACCAAAGAAAAGGGAGATGGATCCTGAGCTGGGAGAGGTTACAGAGGAGGAGGGGGACGCCATAGATGTTAGGGCTGTAGTAGCGGAGCAGAGGAGGAGGAGGCGCAGGCGCAGGCAGATGGCGCGACGTGCTGCCGAGGAGGAACTGGAGGCAGAGTTCAACAGACAACTTGCGCATGAGGTGATGGATACTTGCAACTCCAATGAATTGGAGCTTCCTTTCCCAGAGGGCGGGGGAAGGAACCATATTCAGATCATTAGTTGGGCTAGGGCGAGAGCAGCCACGGCTCCACATCTATCCACCAGGGTAAAATGGCGTCGTTTCTTTGATTGTTATGACTGAAGTAGTGAATATTATGTTTTTAAGATTTTTGTTGTGAGGGAGCAGATGTTCGAATGACTAAATGAATTCAACTTTCTTTTTGTCTCTGAATGTGTTGTTTTGTTTGCATATGTTCGACATGTGCACCTTTGAACTGCTTGGTTTTCTGAAGTTGAACTGATTTGCGGTCAAATGTTGGATGGCTTGTGTAATAACTATTTCCTACCAGCTGGCTGCCCATCTGCCTATTTATTATTTTTATAATCTGCGAGTGTCCCTGACTATAAACGTTATCCATCTATGTGTGGTGTGTGGCCAAGTCTTCCCCCTCCCTTTTATTCATTCTTCCAGAATCAGATCTAGGTTCCTCTCTCTTCTCTTCGTTGCCTTTTTCTCTGTTCCTGTGTGTTCGATGGAGGATTGTTCATGCGGATGCCTGGTAAAGATGGCGCGCATAGCTGACGGCTGTGTGTACGAGTCTGGTTTGGAGCTCACTCAGACTCAGCGGCGTGGGCAACTTTCTTGTTTGCTGTACGGCAACCATGGGTTTCGTACACCCTATGTTTGTCGCCTGACGGATGGTGACTTGAAGGAATCATGGGTATGTGTTTCTATTCGTTTTGTTTTCTACTTTCTTGTTGGTTTCTGTTCGAAACCCATGGACTGGATCTGCAGTTTTGTCTTATGAATAGCTTGTCTATATTTTTTTAATTTGGTTTTGTTGGATTTTAACAGTAGGGATTTCTGTGTGTATTTGTTCATTACTTAACAGTATTTAAACCATTTTTTGTATAATCCCTGATCTGTTTATGAATAGATGTTTTTACTGTAGGTGTATTGATATGTATATTTTTCAGTTTAGTCAGTTCACATGTCTAGTTAGTTTTGTGTTATTGTTTTGGTTCAGATTTTTTCCATTTTAGTTTGTTATGCAAATCGTTCCTATATCTGTGTAAAAATTCAGTTATGTCAGGTGTTCATTTTGTTTTGTACTCCCATGTCCATTTGCAGAAAATGTCACCCAGGATCAGGATTGTTGCTCCTAGTTCCGGTGTTCTGAAGATGGAGACTTCAGACAAGAATGGGTATCAGTTGATGGATGTTGCCTACCACATCGACTTTGATGGTTGCATCAACCTAAGTACTGGGTGGAAGGAGTTTGCGGCTGAGTCTGGATTTGAGGATGGTGATGTGGTTATGGTTATGTTCTTGAGAGAAGACGACTCTCTGACGTTCAGAATTTATGTGATGTAGGTTTAAATGTGGCAAATGACGCCGGCTTTGAGATTTGTGTATGGTTGATTATGTTGCAGTATTTTTTCTTTTAAAACATTTGCATGTGAGATGGTTGAATTGTATGGTTTTATCAGAATGGTATGGAACTAGTTATGTAATGTTTTTCCTATTGTTCTGCTCAATTATAAGTGTTTTATTTATACATTCTTTATATTAGTACTGGAACATTTTCTATAGTTGAACTGATGGGCATCCTTTGTTTTGGCTGGTATATTTTTCATGTTCATAACTCGGAGACGGTGCTATACGCTGATGATTTTTTTAGAACCCTTTTTTGTTATTGAGTTTGCTGAACTTACATTCTGTTAATGATAGTACTGCTCTATTTTAGGGTGTCAATTACCAATCAAATTTGTTTGTTGTATAATATTTTTTTCTTACTTTTTTACATGAATTTTGGAGCATGTTTTTTTCTTTTTTATAGATGAATAATGATAGTTTTGCTATTTTTTAAAAAAATTAATCTTCGCTGCACAGTACTTTCTTTTTATTTTTGTACTTGAACCTTATGAATTGTAGTAGTTGAACTTTTTTGTAAATTCGTTTCTGAAATTTTTATTTACAGTCTTATATATATATATATTTTTTACTTCTTACCATTAAGATGTGTTTGAACTTTTTCATAATATTTTTCTTTATTAACTGATTTTTCTTGTGAGTTTTTTATATTATTTTCATTTTTTATTTTTTGTCGTGCGTGATCTACTGGATTTTTGTAATGGGGCGAAGTACTTTGTTGGGCCGTCGGCCTAGGTCGTTGTATTCGGCCCGGATAGCTTCTCTCGCGCGGCTGTGCAGCACGGCATGCGCGTGATCTATGTGTTTAGTCCCACCTCGCTAGTCGAGGGGGCTCTAGACTTGTTTATAAGCGCAGCCGACGCTCACCAGTCAAACTCCTCTGAACACTTACCTGAGCGCTTATACACGATGCTCGCTCTCTCTCTCTCGTTTGACCTGTGGGCCCTGGACGGCAGGCCCTGCGGGTATGCGGATTACTAGGGATTCTCCCATGGGCTCGAGTTCAAGTATCTAGCATTGTCAGGGCCTGCGCCTGTCCTTGGGCGGTCAATTTTTTTTTATTTTTTGGATCTAGTACTTGACTACACCAGTAACTTGGACTGGTACTTTTTTGTCCTTGTTCTGTCAATTTTTTCTTTTTCTTTTTTTTGTTTGTTTGAATATAGTACTGTGGCATGACTTGCCCCCGCACCGAGGGGCATAGTTGTACTGACACATCTTCCTTGTATGGACTTTGCCCCATTATCTATCTTAGGGGTGTGGGTGCGTGGGGTGGGGTGGGGGAAACAGAATAACCGCACTGCGCCTGTCAAACGAGCGCACTACCGCGTTAGCGCGAGGCTGAGCCGGGGGGGAGGGGGTCGGGACCCCCCTCCCCCATCCCGTCGAGGCCGAGCCAGGAACGAGCCATAGCAGGAGATGACGCGGCGTGCCGCGGCGTCGCATGCGGAGGCGAGTCCGTAACATGACTTGCCCCATTATCTTATCTTAGGGGTGTGGGTGCGTGGGGAAACAGAATAACCGCGTTTTCTATCTTTAGGGGTGTGGGTGCGTGGGGGAAACATGACTTGCCCCCGCACCGAACCGTACCGAGGGGCATAGTTGTACTGACACATCTTCCTTGTATGGACTTTGCCCCATTATCTATCTTAGGGGTGTGGGTGCGTGGGGTGGGGTGGGGGGAAACAGAATAACCGCACTGCGCCTGTCAAACGAGCGCACTGCCGCGTTAGCGCGAGGCCGAGCCGGGGGGAGGGGGGTCGGGACCCCCCTCCCCCATCCCGGCGAGGCCGAGCCAGGAACGAGCCGTAGCAGGCGACGACGCGGCGTGCCGCGGCGTCGCATGCGGAGGCGAGTCCGTAACATGACTTGCCCCATTATCTTATCTTAGGGGTGTGGGTGCGTGGGGAAACAGAATAACCGCGTTTTCTATCTTTAGGGGTGTGGGTGCATGGGGGAAACATGACTTGCCCCCGCACCGAACCGTACCGAGGGGCATAGTTGTACTGACACATCTTCCTTGTATGGACTTTGCCCCATTATCTATCTTAGGGGTGTGGGTGCGTGGCGTGGGGTGGGGGGAAACAGAATAACCGCACTGCGCCTGTGAAATGAGCGCACTGCCGCATTAGCGCGAGGCCGAGCCGGGGGGGGGGGTCGGGACCCCCCCTCCCCCATCCCGGCGAGGCCGAGCCAGGAACGAGCCATAGCAGGCGACGACGCAGCGTGCCGCGGCGTTGCATGCGGAGGCGAGTTCGTAACATGACTTGCCCCATTATCTTATCTTAGGGGTGTGGGTGCGTGGGAAGACAGAATAACCGCGTTTTCTATCTTTAGGGGTGTGGGTGCATGGGGGAAACATGACTTGCCCCCGCACCGAATCGTACTGAGGGGCATAGTTGTACTGACACATCTTCCTTGTATGGACTTTACCCCATTATCTATCTTAGGGGTGTGGGTGCGTGGGGTGGGGTGGGGGAAACAGAATAACCGCACTGCGCCTGTCAAACGAGCGCACTGCCGCGTTAGCGCGAGGCCGAGCCAGGGGGGAGGGGGTCGGGAACCCCCCTCCCCCATCCCGGCGAGGCCGAGCCAGGAACGAGCCGTAGCAGGCGACGACGCGGCGTGCCGCGGCGTAGCACGCGGAGGCGAGTCCGTAACATGACTTGCCCCATTATCTTATCTTTATTTTTTAGGGGGAAAACATCGCCATTATGAATTGTTTTTTCTTTTGTACTTTTTTGATAAAAAAATTTGTACTTTTGTGAGTTATTATGTGTACTTTAGCCGTTTTTTTTCACCATCTATATTGATTTTTTTTATTTGTATTTGATTTTTGGTATTATCTTTTGTAACTGGCTAGAGATAGTGGGCTTCGCCACGATTGTGGGCTTTAGGCGTCCGTTTTCTCCCAGTCATCTTTTAACCCTCCCACTCACCTTTTAACCTCCTATCTTCCCCGTTCCGCTCCTCTCCCGTCCCCAAATCGATTTCGTCTTCGTTCCCCTCTTCTTCTCTTCTCGGAGCGGGAGTTGTTACTCCTGTTTCGCCGCGGGAGCGTCGGCCGGAGGGCTCAACCCAAGGGGTGGAGGTCCGGGTGCTCTTTTTTGTTCTTTTTGCTCTGCCATTGACTTTGCTTGCGTCCTCTTATGTTCAGATTTTCTCTCTATTTGTAATCTCTTGCTCTCTTTGCTGTCCCAGGCTGCACTCGCTAGGGTTCCTTTGTTGTTGAACGAGCGCTTGGCGGCAGTGATACTGGATTGCGTGGCGGATTTTGTGTTTGCTGGTAAGAGTTTTGCTTTTGTATGGCGTGCTTCGTTTCTGAAATAGTTCAAATCCATAATTTTTGTTCATGTGTCTTGCAGATCTGGTTCGGTCGATTTTAGGACTGTAGATCTCAATGGGTACATCATCCAGTCCGGACAAATTGAATGCAGGTGATTTTCCCTGTATTTTGGATGATGTTTTAATAGATCTGGTTTTTATGTTGTACAGTTGTTGTCTTATCGACTTTATAAGTTGTATGTATTTTGATATGTGTTAATTTTGTCCTGGATTGTATGGCGTGTATGGTTTTGGCAGTTGATGCAACGTGCAGACAGGATGTAGTACTTATCACCATGTGTATTTTGAACTGCTGTCCTGGCATTTGAATAGGTTGTAGTAGTCAATGAAGAACTAGTATGGTGTTGAAAGAGTTGTGTTTTCTGAAGTTTGTTCTGCAAGTGGTGGGTTCATATTTGTTTTATTCGGTGAACTTGTAGTGTTCACATAGTTGAACTGATTGATTGTTCTTATACTTTTTTTGCTAATTATGATGTTGTTGCAGATGTTGGAGTGTCGGTGCCTCCTGATTCTGACAAATCAGAATGCTTTGATGATCTTGTGAATGTTATTTTTGAGAATCCAAATCCTCTAGAAGAACTTGCGAATTTTGCTGGTGTTTCCCTTATATTTGCTCTATTTTTATCAGCCTTTAATACATATATACGCTTAGTTACATCAGTTGTTCCGTTTTGTTTTGTGTCTGATGCAATGCGCTTTATTTATCTTTTGTGTCTGCAATGTTAATTGTGTTTTAATTTTTTATGTGTGTGGTTATGTTATTGGTTTATGCAGTTAATGACAGCCATGGTGTTCCAGAGGACATTGCTAATGTTGTTAAAGATATTAATGATGGAATGTATTCACTTAACATTGATGATGGTGATGGCAGCTTGCAGTTGTCTGTTACTCAGTCTCAAAGTGTTGATGGCACTGAGCCTGTTACCCAAGTTGAGGATGTTCCTATGCAGTTACAGCTCGAGGATGAAAGGATAAGAAAGAAGAAGTATGAATTCCAAACGAGAAAGGAATTGGAACAGCATCAAAAGGCTGCATGTGTGCCAGAAAGTGATGTTGATGTTGCTCAAGCTCCTAAATGTGTAGGCGATGAAGGTGGTGACGCGGGTTTTTCAACTGTTCATGTCAGATCTCATGGAAGTGACATGCCTGTGAAGACAAACTTGATGCAAACTCGTTTAACGCAAGTGTTTGATCGTGATGGAGTTAAGGAGAAGAAAGCTGTATTGAAGAGGAAGATGTCAGATCGAAATCCTAATGGCACACAGAGGCGTAGTCCACGTGTGAAAGCTGTTTCCCAACCTGGTAATAGCAAAGCTGATGCGGATAGTTTTGCTGTGAAAATTGGTCCAAGCAAACTTGGTGGCTCCTCTGTTCATCGGAGTCCACGAGGTTTGACAAATAAGAAGCCTTCTTCGTCTCCTCTTCAAGAGCGGACTTTGTTGAAAGAAAATAAGAAGCGTAAAGTTCATCCTACAAAAGTGAACAAAGGTGTGAAGAAGCGTGCTCGTGTTGAAGCTGAAGATTCTGCATCTGAAGAAGATGATATTGAAGTTGATTCAGAAGATGAATTTGCAGTGGTATGTGTTTTGTACTGCATGTGTCTTGCTAGTTGTACTTGCAATGATTTAATTGTGTTCGGGCTGGTATGTTGGCCAGGTGAGGCTGGTCATTGTTTTGCATCTATTTTGATTGTGGTACTTATGTTGTTTTAATAGTTGAACTTGTGCAAACTTTTCTTTGTTTTACTTGCCTTCATATGCTTGTTTTGTTTCCTATATTCATTGTTTGCAGTGGTATGTGTTTTGTTGTGCATGTGACTTACTAATTGTAATTGTAATGATTTAATTTGTGTTTGGGGTGGTATGCTGGCTAGGTGAGGCTTGTCATTGTATTGATTAATTGAGGGTGGTACTGATGTTGTTTTAATAGTTGAACTTGTGCAATCTTTTTTTTACTTACATTCGTATGCTTGTTTTGTTTTCTATATTCATTGTTTGCAGTGGTTTGTGTTTTGTACTGCATGTGACTGACTAGTTGTACTTGCAATGATTTAATTGTGTTTCGGCCGGTATTGCGGCCAGGTTAGGCTGATCATTGTTTGCATCAATTGAGGGGTGGTACTGATGTTTTAATAGTTGAACTTGTGCAATCTTTTCTTTTTCTTTTTACTTGCATTCATATGCTTTTGTTGTTTTCTATATTCATTTTTTTAAGGTGTGGCTTTTTTGTTTTCATTTACAGCCTGTTAGCGTCATGAGTTCGGTCAAGCCGGTGGGAGGCAATGCCGGAAAAGTTGCCTTGGATGAAGGTGACCAACGGAAATTGAACTTAACTGTGCGATGTTCGTTGAGAGAGGTTGAAGATTGTGCTAAATTGCTCGAGAGTCGGCATGTGGCTAGGGTTCATGCATCTGGTTTTGGTTCTATCTTCAGGTGGAGGGTGAAGTCTAACATTTCCCGCCCTCTGATGGGAGTTTTGTACCTGAGGATAGATTGTGATACAATGACTCTTGACATGGGTGAGGCTAATAAGAAGCTTCACATCACTAGCAATGGTATACAACAATTATTTGGTTTCCCTTGTGGTGGTCGTTCTGCGCCAAGGCCGTCAGAGGACGGATATGATGACGCTCTGATGAAGTTAAGATCGGAGCTTGACATTAGCAGGGACAAAGATATCAAGACAAAGGATTTGAGGAATAAGCTCAAGGTGCTCGTCAAGGATCCTAGCAAAGATGACCTTGCTCTGAAAGTGTTCTTCATTATTGTGTTTATGAAGGTTGTGTTGCCTGGATCTGCCCCGCGTGTTTCCAGAGAGGCAGCCATGTTTGACGGTCTCGTCTTTGAGGACATGGCTAATATGGATTATTGCCAGATGATGGTTGATGAGCTTAGAAGGGCTGTTGCCAAGTACCAAAGTGGTCATACCATGGGGAAGGCAATCACAGGCTGTGCCATAGGGCCTGTACTAATGTACCTTGACTGCCTTATCCGTGGCAAAACTGCGGAGCCTGACGTGCGAGTCCCCTGCATATGTTACATGGATCCTGCCAAGCTTTCTGATCTGGTTGATGCAGATTTGATAAAAAAAAAAGGCAATGCAGATCCAAAGACTTGGGTGTTTGGGAAGCTTCCGGTGAGTTTTGTTTGTTTTGTCTCTTGCAGACCTTTTTTTATTTTTAGGTATAGCTATTTTTTGCTGTAGTGGACAAGTGTACTGTAGAGTTGTCTGTTTATATTTTGTATGGTTTAGGTATGGATTTTTAGTACTGTTGTTTCGTGTATGGTTGAACTGAATAACTTTGTTCAACTGGCCTGTTGGTAAATACTAACAAATTGGCAATGACAGTTAAAGTTTTATTAGTGGTGTTGATTTTAAATCTGTTAATATCATGATTTATTTTTCCCTATGTGTTGCGTTGATTGATTAACTATTTTTCCCTTTTGTTTGTAGTGGAAAACTCAAGAGGAGGTTGTTTTTTTCCGAGTGTATAAACGGCCAGTCCTGGAGATGCCATCATCTCAGGTTCCGAAGTTTTCATCTCTACCCGATGAGTTGAGGGATGGCCGTGGTGTTGAGGGTGCTGGTTATGCCCCCTGGCCCTAGTAATGCTAGTGCTTCACAGAGGCAGGGTTTTGGTATTGATGTTGCTGTTTCAGCATTGGAGCGCGCTGAGCATATCTTAAGTAATGTGTGTTCTGAGTTGCAAAAGGTCCCAACGACAGTTGAGCGTTTGAGCTGTATCAATGGTATCCTTCCTGAAGGTCATCAATTTAACGCTGAGGAATCTGTTGACTACATTGAGATGGAGAGAATTTTAATCGGTGATATGCGCGACGGTGCCGCTAATCTAGTTCAGAGCTCGGTTTGCCTGTTGAACAGCATGAAGCGTTTCAGAACTATGCAAAACTCTCGCTGCAAGCCATATGAAGAAAGTGCAAATGTTGTTATCAAGCAGTTTGAGCAGGATGAGGCTGCTGCTACCGACAGCAGGGTTGGTGATGGTACTGAGGCTAATGTTTTTGACCACGAAACGAATGATGTTGGCTTTGAGCGTCCTGATGTTGATGTGAGTCAGTCCTTGGTGTTTTGCAATTTTTATGTTGTTGTCCTGATGTCAGTGTTGTAGTTGAACTTCCTCATGTTCATCTATTTATTAATAATTTTCTTTCATGCAGATTGATCACGATGAGGCTGCTGGCACCGACAGCAGGGTTGATGATGGTACTGAGGCTAATGTTTCTGATCAGCGTGCGAACGATGTTGGCTCGCAGCACCCTGTTGTTGATGTGAGTCAGTCCTCATTGTTTGTATGTTTTTACTATGTTGTTCTGCTGTCAATATTGTAGTTGAACTTCCTGATCTACATCTATTTATTAATTTTTCTTTTCATGCAGGAGACCAGTCATAATGTTGAGGCTACTGTTGACGGTGGAGTTAATGATCTATCCACTGATAAGTGCAAGGTTATTTTTATTTTCATTGTGTTTATTAATATTTTCTTAAAATTTCATTCGCACCGATGTGTCTTGCTTGTTCATTTTTCTATCCCACACCGTTTATTGTTGCTCATAATAGCATTGTTTTTTGTCTCATTACATTTGAATCAGGGTCCTATTGTTGGCGATGAGCCTTGTTTGCCTGTTGGTGATGTCGCTTTGAATGTTAGCAGCAACAAGTTCGATGATGTTGCTGTGAATGCTTCCAAGGTTTATTTTTTTGTGCACCTATTGGTAGCTTATTTTTTATTGTTAGTTTTGTTCATATTATTTACTTTTTTCTGAATTTTATTTTCATCAGATTACTATTGTTGAGCGTGAGGTTGTCCTTAGTGGTGGAGATGATGCTCATGATGTTCCATTGAGTAGTGGGTGCAATGTTGGTACCAAAGTTGCTGATGAGGATGCTGGTGCTGCCAGCACACTTGATACCAAATCGCCTGGTGTTGGTATTGCTGGGAATGAAAATGTTTCTGGTTGTGAAGATTTGCCGCCGGAGAATTTCCCGCCTGGAGGTCTTGATTACGGTGATGCATTGCAATATGCTTCTAGCGTGGAGGAGGTGCCATCCGAGGATGATGATTTGCTTCTGTCAATTTCTTCTGGCCCCTTGACGCAGGAGGCGCTCTTGTCGTCCCAGGATTTTCTTTCTACAGACCCTGAAAGCGCATCAATATTGGTGTCCTCTCAAGATGTCCCATCGTCAAACCCTGAAGCTGGAGGCATAATGATCTCATCACAGGAACTATCGTCGTCGTCAAACCCTGATAGTCCAGGTAAGGACTTGTAAATGGGGTGTACTTCTCAATTTTGGCATTTTGGACATGTTCTCTTGTAGTTGTTAAACTTATTAATTTTCATCATTTTCTGCAAGCAGAAAGTGGTAATGTTGTTAAGGTTGATACGTTTTTCTTCGCTGTTATGAGGTTGCGCACGAACCGTACGAAATGGTTAGTTTGGGATTTTGCCCGTACCATTTTTTGTCTCTTTTTCTTTCTCTAGTTTGATTATTGTTGTTGTTGCAGTAGTTTTAATTCATATAATCTTTTGTGTTTTTCTAGTCACAAGCCGATGTTTCAAAATAAAGAATGTGATGCCAGTGTTGGTTCTATTGCTAAAGTGTTTGTCCCCACTGGCATGCTCAACTCAGACAGTGCTGATGTTGTTTTATATTCTCTACGTCAGAAGTACCGAGACACTGACAAGTTGATAGTTCCCACATGGGTGACGGTCAATATTTTTCTTTTTTTGTAAATAGGATGATAACTTGTTTTGCCAATTTTCTAACTATTGTTGTTCTTTTTGTACAACAGACCAAGATCCGTGATGGAAATATTGATTCCAATGTGCTAAATTGGTTCACAAGATCAGGTGCTGATGGTTTTGACCAAGTAGGTGAACTTGGACTTTTTGTACTCATTAACTATAACTGTCATGTTTTCTTTGCAGTTTTGGGAGGTGTGGGGAATGAACTTGATATGTGCTTCTTTTATTAAAGCTGTACTTATTGTTGCAAGGGAATTGAACTGATATGATTGTTCCTCAATTTTGGGCGGTGGATATAATTTCTTTATGATTATTTGATTTTTTGTTTGTACTTATGAATTTCAATTTCCCTCTTTTATTTTATTGCTTGGTAAATTCATTTTTCCTCTGCGATTTTTTTTCCAGCTTCTTTTCCCTACATTTGATCCGCCGTCATTTGTGGCTACCATGAAGCCTAGTGAAGTATCTGGGCATTGGTGCTTGGTTGTTCTGAATTTGAAGTTCCGTCGTTTCGAGTGTCTTGATTCACTCCGTGATGAAACCTGGGGTGATGCAGTTAGATTCTTAAGGAATATGACAGATAATATAAAGAAGCTTTGGAGGGAGTCTAGTGTAGACAGGGCCAAACCGTTCTCACTGGCGCATATTGATGGTTTCTCTTGCGAGTTTGTGCGGGTGCCTCAGCAGGAAAACACGTGAGTATCCGTTTTTAATGATTTTTGCTGGTTGTTTTTGTTGCTGGAGGATGTTGTTCCTGTATTTTTTGGATTTTGTGTTGTACCATTTTTTTTATTTTTCCTTTGTTTACAGGCATGATTGTGGATTCTTTATGCTACAAAACTGCAAGACCTATTATTGCCAGGAGGATTGTGTAATTGAAATGGCCGATTACAGCCATGAAGACATTTTGGACATTAGGAAGACTTTGATATACCTGCGCAACTAGCGATGTGTTTGATGTTGACTTCCGGGGTTTGTTTGGCATCGAACCCTGTACGTGTGCATGGACTTTTGTAATTTTTTTGCAGCTTGTACTTCTCTTTCAGGTGAGTGGCTGGATCTTGGTGAGCCTAACTACAGGTTCTTTGGTAGCCAGTTCTTGGAGCTCGAGCGTGTAGCTATTGATCTTAGCCAGGGGCGTTCTCCCGACAAGAGAAGATCTGGTGTTATGAAGGGGCGGTTGGGAGCTCTGAGAGGTTTTACGGCTGCTTGTGTAGATAGCCCTACTACACCCAAGAATCCCATTGTGGAATTGATAGACAGTGATGATGATGTGTTTGACAAGATTGCTGGCGTTGGAAGAGTCACGAGGAGCGCTGCTGCCAAAGGTTTATCTCCCCTTGCTGGAATAGTGGCTCGTAGAGCTGGTGGTGCTAGGAAAGATCCCGCTTTGGATTCTGGCAATGTTGTAAGCACGAAGCGTGCGCCTAGAGCTCCTATAAAGTTTTGCTCCCCTGTGCAGCAGCTTCACCCTTATAAATTCCCTCACCTGGACAAGGCTCGCAGGTTGTATAATCTGTTGCTTAGTAATGAATGGCGTAAGAAGTATGGCGAGTGAGTATCTCTCATTATTTTTTCCTCTTCCTTTTCTTCTGTTGTTTGTAACTGCTAGATAAATATGGCCTGAACTGTTCCTTTTTATACAACTCGATCTGCTATGAATGCCTTATCTTACTTCTCCTTCTTTTTGTTCTTGTGTGTGCTGCAGGAATACATTCTCAATGATACCTCAGCCTGATGGAAACGTAACTAACTTCACTGGGAATCGCATCTAGGAAGTTTTTTCACCTGGGCAAATGATGGAGGGTGATGTAATTGACTTCCTCGTTGATGATTGGAAGCAAGATCCCGATAGAAATGCTGATTTCGCATCTGGGAAAAGGATATTGCTGAGTCCATATTTCATCACGGTAATCAATCAGATTGGTTTCTTTATGTTGAACAAGACTGCCTATTGTTTTTACGATTTTTAATAATACTTTGCTTGTTGATTCTTGTTCCGCTGTCTATTTTCTATTTTGGCTTTTTTGCAGGTTGTGCTTGACTGTTCGTTTTACGAGGATGAAAATAAAGTGTTTAATGTGGAGAGTGCAGCGAGAGATTTCAAGAGCTATGTTAAAGCTAATGAAGACTTGCTCAGTGCCGACCTTGTGAGATCTACTAGCTGATTTTTGGTTTTTATTTGTTTGTTGTGATGCTGGTTTTTACTTTGAATATTTAACATCTCTTTTTTGGTCATTTGTTTTTAGATCATGATGCCTCTATGCAAGCCTATGGTTTTATCAAAGGATAGGAAAGTGAGCCACTATTCCTTATATGTCATGAATCGGTACCGAAGTAGCGTTGACATCCTTGACTCTTTGCCTTATCCGAAGAACCACCGTCCTTCGAAGAACACCTATCACAAAGACTGCGAGAAGATTGTGAGTGACATTTATTATCTGTACTGGATTAATATTTCTGCATCTTTGTTTCTGAGACCTAAAACTGTGTGGGTTGTTTTGTTTTTTTACAGATTTCTAGATTGGTCAAAGTAATGAAGGTTGTGTATGGTGATGCTCAGTACAATGCGAGCAAGCAGCCCAATTGGGAGCTGTTTGCAAAGAAACCAATGTTTGTCAAGGTTCCACTTCAAGGGCCGAATGAATGTGGCCATTATACTCTGAAATATGCGGGATGCTATGATGGTGAAAAGATCCTTGAGAACATTCGAGATAATGACGTGGGTTTCTTGTTGAGCTTTTCACTTTCTGTTTTTGGCTTATTGTGCATCCTTTTTTTATGTGTCATGATTTTTGATAATTTGTTTTATTGTTTTGCAGCCACGCATTGTTGATTGGAACGCTGAGGATCTGTATAGAGTTGTGTTCAACCGTAATAACCATCTTATGGTGACGGAGCTTCCCAAGGAGGTTCAGGCTTTGGCTCCTGATGCATAGGATAAATGGTCATCATTTGCATAGTGAATTGGATAGTTGTGTGATATATCTCTTGAAAACATTGTAGGCTCTATTTTGTAGTGTTTGATATCTTGTCGAGTACTATGTAATAACTAGTATATTTTGTGTTGTGTTTTAAGTGTGGCACAATGTTTCATCGGGAATTCGTTTTGGTTAAGTTTTTTTTTTGTACTAAAGACTTATATAGTAGTTGAACTAAAAACAATTTTTTTCCAAGTGTATTTTCGAGTTGTTGCTCAGAAAGTGAGATTTATTTTATTTTTATGTGATTCCATCCTAACTTGGACCTTTATAGTTTCTGTACTCTCGTTTTCTTGTACTTATGATATAGTTCTGTTAGTACTGATTTGAAGTCTCATTCAGTGTAAAGCTTTCAAAATTTTAGTGCCAAATTTCTTTTTGAACTTCTTGAACTTTAGTAGTTGAACTTCATAGTAAGAGTTAAAGTACTGGTTTAAATTAGCTACGTTTAAGAGATATTCCTATTAAGTTCAAAACTATTTCTTTCTCAATGCATTAATTGGTATCATCATAGCACTTACCAAATAAACTTAGTTGTACTGAGATTCCAATTGTGCTAGTACTTTTGATTAATTATTTATTGTTTGTGTTGTTTGATGCTAGTATGTCTTCTTGTTGTGTTTCTTGTGATTTTTCTCTTTTGTCGAACTTATATTTTTTTGATTTAGTTTTTGGCCTTCTTTTTTTCTAGGCTGTGGTTCTTCTCCAGGCAATGTTTGGTATAATCCTAGCACTTGCTGTATAGACTAAGTTGTACTGAGATTTTAGTTGTATTGCCACTGTTAATTCTTAGTATGCCACTGTTTTAAGGAATGCGAACTGAAGCTTCTCGTTCCTTTTTATATATTTGTACAATGAACGTACCGTGTGTTCAACTGTACCAGAACTTTTCAGTCCTAGGATGCTAGTGACTAGGAAATACATATTGGTGTTTCTTTGCTTTTCCTGATGCAGTACTTAGTGAATTTCTAACTACTTTTTACCATGATGCTTTTTAGTACTGAATGTTGTCCTCGGCTGAAACTTAGTCTTTTAGTGTTCGTTTGAAACTAAAAACTGATTTTTTAGCGTGATAGTACTACCATTCATGTCTAAGCTGTACTGAGTGTCGAAGGCTACTATTTGCTTTTGTCCTTAGTTAGTCTGCCATTTTTTTTTGTTTTTGCGAAAATATTCATGTGTTATTTTTTTCTCCATGACTAGTGCTGCGTGGCAGCCATCAAGTTTCAACTTCAACCTACGTCAACTTCAAATGATGGATGAACAAAATAGGAAGCTAGCAAACTTGTTGGACGACATAAGCAACAATGTACTTGATAGACATAGGCAAACTTGTTCAAACCCTAACACACATAGCATAAGGTAGCTGGTTCAACATAACGAAAGCAAACTACAAATCTGAAACAACAATACTAAGGACACACACAGCATAAGGTAGCTGGTTCAACATAACAAATGCAGACTTTCATGCATCTTCATCCGCGAAGTTGCAGTGGTAGTAGGGGTCAGCCTCCTGCTCTTTTGAAATATCCCAACCTGTCACGATGTTGTCGATTGTCTTCCATGACTTGTACATTGCGTATGCATCTATTCCTGCATACGTGATGAGGTTGTCTGGCAGCGGGCTGTTCCCCCACAGTTTGTGGTCTGCCCTGTTCATCTTCTTCTTCATGCCTTCATAGAATGGGTGGATGACGCCGCCTGCAACATCGGCCAAGGAGTCGTAGTATTTTCTGGTCTTTGGATCTTTCTACTTGCGCTACATGTCGATGAAGTTGTTGGGGTTGATTTCCAAACCAGACTCCTGCAGCATTCGCTTGTCACCTCCAATGCTGAAACCAACAAATGTGTACAATTTCTCCTCCCGCGGGAAGTCTTTGAGGCGCTTGGGCCTGCAAGGGGGAGACACACATTTATAGATTAGTCTTCTTTTTTGAGGATTTAATTCTTCTGCTTTTTTTTGTTTTACAAGTGATAATCCATGAGGTAGATGCTTATATATTATGAGTCATGCATGAATGTAGTTCAGAAACTAGTACACAAAGTCCTGAAATTAAATTCAACTACACCGTGTTATTTTTTCTTTTTTGCTATCTTCTTTGCTTGACCAAATGCTTCACCAAATTAGAGAATCATTTTACCAGAGTCAATGATAGATGCGCTGCTCGATTCAAGTTTAGTTTTCTTTTTTGTTGAATAAAAGACCTATACCAGTGCTTGATACATCTTTGTGCATTAATTCTATATCAAGTTCAAAAATTAATTTGAGAAACATGTGCATCAAGATATGGACCTATACCACTTCACCAAAGATCTTTTAATACATCAATTCTATAAACTATACTAGTGCATCAAGATCAGAATCTATGCTAGTTCATCAAGTTCAGAAATTAATTTGGTGCATAAAGTTCAGAATGCTATAAACTTTTTTTCAGATGCTAATCTGGTGAAACAATCCACTTCACAGTTTCAGAAATGCATTTAACTTGATAAACATGTAATCGTGTATCCACTTCATAGACTATAGTAGTTCATCTAGTTAGGAAACAATTTTTAATTAAGTTTTTAGTGACTAGTACTGGTACAACAGATGAATGAACAGTAGTATGGGTTACCATTTTGTGGCTGCTGCGATGTGGTATACCAAGCAGAGTTCCTTGACGCACAATTGCAGGACTGCCGCCATCTGTGGAGGTTTTTCCTCGTCGGTGTACTCCACATCAACTCCGATGAAGCTCGGATACAAGTCGCCGCCCTTCATCCTGAGCCTGCTCATCATCTCGTCGGCCTTGTCTGGTTCGCTGGTGCAGACTATCTCCAGCGTCTCCTTGCCGTGGAGCTCAACCCCTTTGAGCGTTCTGGTGTACTCGCGCTTCTCACTGGGGACGTTAATGTCGACGAGGTTGCTCCTCTTGTCCGACGTCTCGGCATGATGACGCTTGGCGGACGGTTCCTCCACCATGGCCTTCCTCTGGCGACTGTGGGTTTTGGAGAGAGCCGCTGGAGGTTTGTGTGCAGTGGAAATGGAAGCGGCAATGGTGCTATGTGGGAACGAGGGAGAGATGGAAGACAATGGGGTTTTTTTGCAGTGCGCCGACGGTGGTGTGTGGGAGGCGGTTCGTCGAGGGCGTGTGTGTAGTGGTTGTGGGGGTCGTCGTTTGCACTTCATCGTGGCAACTGCCCAGTGGGTGGCGCGGGTTGTGGCCTGGAAGAACTAACCGTCCAAGACAAATGTTTTTTACTGGTGCACTGATTAGTCTTGTCAAGCTGTACTTACGATCTGCTAAATCCCACTTGCACGTCTCTATGGTTGTGATGATGGCATTTTGCACTGTTTAGGTGACGTATGGATCTGTGATGTTTTTCCGTGTGGATGTTTAAGTATTGTTTTTCTATTGAAGCCTTTATACACTAGTGTATGTCAAAACATTTTTTCAGTGCCCTGGGAGTTGTTGCTCAAAACTTGTACTTATTTTATTTTCATCTGTACAAACCTAAGTTAGGCCTTTATAGTTTTTGTATTCTCATTTTTACTGCACTTATGTTTTAGTACTGTGTGAACTGAATTGTAATTTCAAACAGTGCATGGGTTTGAAATTTGATGTCACAGTGGTGCGAGTGGCCTGGCTGATCCTGCTGTTTTAGTATTGATGTTGTATGTATATTTGAACTGATTTTTTTATAAGTTAGGTTGGGGGTGGGGGTTTGAGATTATTTTACGAGCAGATCGTTCGTTGTGGTGTGGACAAATTATATATAAATAATAAATTTAGCAGAATTGACAAATAAATTCTATTTGAACTTTTCGAATTTTAGTAGTTGAACTTGTCAGTTTTTATATAAATAAGAAATTTAGCATAATTGACAAACATTATATGTTTTGAACTTTTTTAGTTTTAGTAGTTGAACTTGTCAGTTTTTATATAAATAAGAATTTTAGCATAATTGACAAACATTATATGTTTTGAACTTTTTTAGTTTTAGTAGTTGAACTTGAAAGTAATATTTAATTCTGTTTTTTAAATTATGTACATTTAACAGAAAGGCTATTAAGTTTTGTTCTTTTTAGAGGTTCATTGTTTTTGTATCATATTTTTTCCTTTTTTCTTGTAGAGGTTAATGATGGGGTCATGTACCTAGGGTAGGGTCACGGACCTGATCTAAGTACCTTGCCCAAGGACACCCTTAGAAGAGGTCGCCTTCCAGTCGACCAACGAGGGACACACTCGACTGACTTGAAGGACTCGACCACGAAGACTCACTCGACCACCAGAAGGTCAAGAGGCACTCTGCACTGCAACGGCCTGTAATTAAGTAGACTTTATTATAGTAAAGTCACTTTATGTGGGGCGTTACCAGTAACGCCCCGGACTTAACTCACCTTAAACCCTCTCCTACGTGGGCTGGCTGGGGTCCTGGCGCACTCTATATAAGCCACCCCCCTCCACAGGTAGAGGGGTTCGGCACCTTGTAACTCATATACAGATAATCCACTCGACCGCCTCTGGGCTCCGAGACGTAGGGCTTTTACTTCCTCCGAGAAGGGCCTGAACTCGTACATCCCTTGTGTTTACAACCTCTCCATAGCTAGGACCTTGCCTCTCCATACCTACCCCCCACTCTACTGTTAGGCTTAGAACCACGACAGTTGGCGCCCACCATGGGGCAGGTGTTTTAGCAATTTTGTGGAGAAGTTGCGATTCTTCCGAGTACTTTCATGATGGTGGCTGCTGGAGTTTTGGTCAAGGGTCGAGAGATCCGTCTCGGTGCTCTCACCTTCATCGCCGACGACTCCGCCTGGCTCCAGGAGGCTCCACTCGACGTTGATGCGCTCCCCGTCCGCGGTGCGACGCATTTTCGCGCATGTGTCCGCGGCGTTCTGCTGCGGCAACCGTCGACCCCGTATCGGTCGACTCCTCCATCGTTCACCCTCCCGGTCTCCCGCCAGCGCAAGCGCTCGGGCCGGTCGAGGCTTCAGCGGTGGATGAGGCACGCGGTGGCTCGCCAGACGGCCACCTCTCATGTTGCGGCAATCGAGCCCGACGAATCTCTCTACGGCCTGTTCGATCTGTCGACTGGCTCCGTGGAGACTGCATCCGAGTGTGGTAGCAGTGATCCTGTGGCGGAAATCCTGATGGTCGACGGGCCCCGCAGTCCCCCTGGCTTCGCCCGTGATGGTGGAGCAGGCGACGGAGGCGACCCCGCACGAGACCATGAAGAGTACCAGCCCGAGCCACCCGACTCTCTGCAAAGAGAGGAACTTCGCCGCAGGAACATGGATGCCCTGCGTACTCCCATCGCAGGAGAAACCCCTGAGGCTCGCGCCTTGGAGGAGGCACGTTTGGCCAACTTGGCCGAACGCACTCGACTAGAGAATCTTCAGCGAGCACTCGACGAGCGTGCGCGGCAACGAGTTCCCGACACCAATCGACGTCAACTCTTCCCGCCGACTCAGGTATATCGAACCCCAATCCAGAATTTAGCAGCTGCGACCCGTATAGCAGAGTCTATCCAGCCTTCTCAGTCGGAAGCTGGCAGAGGCTTGATGCAGATCAGGGATCTGCTCCGGGCAGCAGGAGATCAGAATTCAGCCGTGTCGCAGTCGCGCAACAGAATTCACAGTCGATCCGTCGCTGCGAATACGGTTCAGTCGGCTCACAGCCCCAGATCGCCTCCGCAGCGCGAAGGGCGCGAGGATCGGCGAGACCAATATGGTGATCGACTCGACCGAGATGATAGGCGTCGAGTGCCCAATTCCCCTCCGAGGGGTGGGTCTTACGCTCCTCGGCAGCAAGATGACAGGCGTCAGTTCAGTACAGGGCGAAGGATTCCAGTCGACCCCAGAGAACCAGGCTTCGATGCGCGATCCATTATCGTGCAAGGTTTGGTCGACCGGAACAGAGCCCATCGAGGTGGACTCGACAGAGATGCGCCCACAAGCAGTCGAGTGCATGTTTCTGGTCCTGAATGTTTCAGCAGAGCTATTAGAGCCGCAGTTATCCCTCCCAATTTCAGGTTGGCAACAGGAGTCAGCAAGTTCACTGGTGAGTCTAAGCCTGAAACTTGGCTTGAGGACTACCGAGTGGCAGTTCAGATTGGTGGTGGGAACGACAAGGTGGCCATGAAGCATTTGCCCCTCATGCTGGAAGGTTCTGCCAGGGCATGGTTGACTCAATTACCTCCTAGCAGCATTTACACTTGGGAAGATCTGTCCCGAGTGTTCATCAGAACGTTTGAAGGAACTTGCAAGCGACCAGCTGGACTGACAGAGTTGCAAGTCTGCGTGCAGAAGACCAATGAAACTCTCACAGAGTATATTCAGAGATGGATCACTTTGCACCATACTGTGGAGAATGTGTCTGATCATCAGGCAGTCTGCGCCTTCAAGGATGGTATCAAGAACAGAGAATTAAGTTTGAAATTTGGTCGAACCGGTGACATGACCTTGAGTCGGATGATGGAGATTGCTACCAAGTATGCCAACGGCGAAGAAGAAGACCGACTCCGAAGCGGCAAGCACAAGCCGAGCCAGTCGGAAAAGGGAAACACCAGTCGGAAACAGAAGCGGAAGGCTGAACCGGCAGCTCCTGGAGAGGCTCTGGCCGTGACTCAAGGAAAGTTTAAAGGGAAACCAAAAGGATCCTGGAACCCTAAGAAGGTGAAGGATAAAGAAGGGAACGACGTGATGGATATGCCGTGTCACATCCACATGAAGAAATATGAAGAGGGGAATATCATCTACCCGAAGCACACCACTCGCCAATGTCGACTCCTGATCCAGCAGTTTCAGGGAAAACAGTCTAAGGACAAGGAGAAGGAGTCGGACAAGGCCGAAGACAAGGAGGACAGTGAGGGAGGATATCCGCATATCAATTCCACTCTGATGATCTTTGCAGATGTGGAAAGCAAGAGTCGATTGAAAGTCATCAATCGAGAAGTGAACATGGTTGCCCCAGCAAAAGCAAATTATCTGAAATGGTCCCAAATACCCATCACATTCGACCAATCTGATCACCCGACTCATATTGCCACCCCTGGGAGGCAAGCTTTGGTGGTCGATCCAGTTGTCGAAGGCACTCGACTGACAAAAGTGCTGATGGACGGTGGAAGCGGGCTGAATTTGTTGTATGCCGACACATTGAAAGGAATGGGCATTCCGATGTCCCGACTGAGCACCAGTAACATGAGCTTTCATGGAGTTATACTAGGGAAGAAAGCCGAGTCACTCGGCCAAATAGCTCTGGACGTGGTGTTTGGTGATTCTAAACATTTTCGCAAAGAAAAGTTGATGTTTGAGGTCGTGGATTTTCAGAGTGCATATCATGCCATTTTGGGGAGACCAGCTTACACACGGTTCATGGCTCGACCATGTTACGTGTACCTCAAATTGAAGATGCCCGGCCCCAAAGGAGTGATCACTGTCACCGGTGATCCGAAAAAGGCAGAAGAGTGCTTTCAGAAGGGCTCAAAGATTGCCGATTCCCAGGTGACAGCGGTCGAATTCGAAGAATACAAGCAAAATGCAGATCTGAGTGATTTGCTGCGATCCAAGAAACCCGCCACAGAGTTAGCATTTCAGTCGTCCGGTGAGACGAAGCCTGTTCACATTCACCCGACCGACCCCGATGCAGCTCCGACCCGCATCTCCACAACACTCGACCCAAAATAGGAAGAAGCGCTCATCCAGTTCCTCCGTGAGAACTGGGGCATTTTTGCATGGAAGCCCGCTGACATGCCAGGTGTTCCCAGGGGACTGGCTGAGCATCGCCTAAGAGTCGACTCATCTGCAAAACTAGTCAAAGAGCATCTTCGGCGGTCCGCCGTCCAGAAGAGAAAAGCCATTGGTGAGGAAGTGGCTCGACTGTTGGCGGCAGGATTTATCTGAGAGATATACCACTCCGAGTGGCTCGCTAATGTCGTCATGGTTCCTAAGAAGGATAAGTCGCTCCGAATGTGCATTGATTTCAAGCACATCAATCGGGCCTGCCCGAAAGATCATTTTCCTCTCCCTCGCATAGATCAAATTGTTGACTCGACCGCGGGATGCGAGAGGTTATCTTTTCTAGATGCCTATTCCGGGTACCACCAGATCCGTCTGTACGGACCCGACGAGGTAAAAACAGCTTTCATCACTCCATTCGGGTGCTTCTGCTATACACCATGCCGTTCGGCCTCAAGAATGCCGGAGCCACATTTATGCGAATGATTCAGAAGTGTCTACTCACTCAAATCAGTCGGAATGTGGAAGCATATATGGATGATATCGTTGTCAAGTCACGAAAAGGTTCCGACCTACTCGCTGATCTCGCCGAAACATTTGCCAACCTCAGAAGGTATGATATCAAGCTCAATCCATCAAAGTGCACATTTGGAGTTCCTGGTGGCAAGTTACTCGGTTTTCTCGTTTCCGAACGGGGAATCGACGCTAATCCAGAGAAGATCGGCACTATTCTCCGAATGAAACGCCCTGTGCGAGTGCACGATGTCCAGAAGCTTACTGGATGCTTGGCCGCATTAAGTCGATTCATCTCACGACTCGGTGAAAAGGCATTGCCTCTTTACCGACTGATGAAGAAGGCAGACAAGTTCGAGTGGACTCCAGAAGCTGATGCAGCGTTTGCCGAGCTAAAAGCTCTGCTCTCCACCCAGCCGGTGCTTGCTGCTCCAATCAGCAAAGAGCCTCTGTTGCTCTATATCGCAGCCACAGGACAAGTCGTCGGTATTGTGCTTACGGTCGAGCGGGAAGAAGAAAGAAAAGCTCTCAAAGTTCAGCGCCCAGTGTATTATTTGTCTGAAGTCTTGACTCCATCCAAGCAGAGACATCCTCATTATCAGAAGCTTGTGTATGGAATGTACATGACCACAAAGAAGGTTGCTCATTACTTCTCTGATCATTCCATCACAATCGTCAGCGACGCTCCACTATCAGAGATTTTGCACAATAGAGATGCAACTGGTCGAGTGGCTAAATGGGCGATTGAACTTCTTCCCCTTGATATCAAGTTTGAGGCAAAGAAAGCCATTAAGTCCCAGGCAATAGCTGATTTCCTCGCCGAGTGGATTGAACAGCAGCAGCCGACTGAAGTTCACTCGGAGCATTGGACCATGTTTTTTGATGGCTGTAAGATGTTGAATGGTTCCGGTGCTGGGGTTGTCCTGGTTTCCCCCAGAGGAGATAAGCTCAGATATGTGCTCCAGATTCACTTTGATTCCTCCAACAATGAGGCAGAGTATGAGGCCCTCTTATACGGATTGCGCATGGCCATCTCACTCGGCGTCCGTCGCCTGATGGTCTATGGCGATTCAGATTTAGTGGTCAACCAAGTGATGAAGGAGTGGGACGTGAGAAGCCCAGCCATGACTGGATACTGCAGTGCAGTGAGGAAGCTGGAAAAGAAGTTCGAGGGGTTGGAGCTCCATCATATACCCCGACTGAAAAATCAAGCAGCTGATGATCTAGCAAAGATAGGATCCAAGAGAGAAGCCATTCCGAGTGGTGTGTTCTTGGAGCATATACACACTCCGTCAGTCAAAGAAGATCCTTTCACCGAAGAAGCTCCACAACCCAAGAGTACCACAGATCCGACTGAGGTTGAAGTCCCAGCAGTGGTCGACTTGATCATGGAGGTCTTGGTGGTCATTCCCAATTGGACAGTTCCATATATCGCGTATATCCTGAGAAAAGAGCTCCCGGAGGATGAGGAAGAGGCTCGACAGATCGTCCGCCGATCTAAGGTCTTTACCGTAATCAAAGGACAGTTATACAGAGAAAGCGCGACTGGAGTCGGTCAGAAGTGCATAACGCCGGAAGAAGGTCGAATCATCCTTAATGAAATTCACTCGGGGACCTGTGGTCATCACGCGTCCTCTCGGACCATCGTGGCCAAAGCATACCGAGCCGGATTTTACTGGCCAAGGGCGAATGAGGTGGCAAAGGAGATAGTGGATAAGTGCGAGGGATGTCAGTTCTACTCGAATATGTCGCACAAGCCTGCATCAGCTCTGAAGACCATCCCACTCATCTGGCCTTTCGCGGTATGGGGGTTGGACATGGTCGGTCCTTTGAGAACAGGGCGAAGTGGCTTCACGCATGTACTGGTGGCAGTCGACAAGTTCACCAAGTGGATTGAGGCTAAACCAATCAAGAACCTTGACGCCGGTACTGTTGTTAGCTTCATCAGGGAACTAATATTCAGATATGGAGTCCCGCACAGCATCATTACAGATAATGGGTCGAACTTTGACTCGGAGGAATTCAGGGATTTCTGTAACTCTCAAGGAACACGGGTCGACTATGCTTCAGTCGCCCATCCGCAGTCGAATGGACAAGCAGAGCGAGCTAATGGCCTGATTCTCAAGGGATTGAAACCCCGACTGATGCGTGATCTCAAGCATGCAGCTGGAGCTTGGGTCGACGAACTTCCCTCAGTGCTTTGGGGGCTGCGGACCACACCTAATCGGTCGACCGGAAGAACTCCATTCTTCTTGGTCTACAGAGCTGAAGCAGTCTTGCCGAGTGATCTTCTCCACAATGCTCCTCGAGTTGAAATCTACAACGAAGCAGAAGCTGAACAAGCGCGGCAGGACGCAGTCGACCTTTTAGAGGAAGAAAGGGAGATGGCTCTGATCCGGTCGACCATCTACCAACAAGATTTGCGTCGTTTCCACGCCAGAAATGTGAGAGGTCGAGCCTTCGAGGAAGGAGATTTGGTTCTCCGAGTGGATCAGCACAAACCACACTAGCTTGCTCCTTCTTGGGAAGGTCCCTTCATCGTCACCAAGGTCCTCCACAACGGGGCGTACCGTCTTTACAACGTCGAGCATAATATCGACGAGCCCCGAGCTTGGAACGCGGAACTACTCCGCCCATTTTACACTTAAGTTTTATCACTCGGATGAGTTGCAATAAAGTACTTCTGTAGTTCATGGACCTCAAAATAATAGTGTCATAAGTTCCTCCATAATTTTTGTCACTTTTTATTTTTGTCCAATAAAATTCCCCCTCAGTGGGTGACTTAGCCGCGAATCCGTTTCGCCTAAGTTTGTAAAAATCCTACCGAGTGGTGAGCCAGACTCCCACTCGGAGGCTTAGCTACGAATCCGTTTCGCCTAAGTTATCGAAATCCTACCGAGTGGTAAGCCAGACTTCCACTTGGAGGCTTAGCTGCAGCCCTGTGCTCGCCTAAGTTTGTAAAAAATCCTACCGAGTGAAGAGCAAACCTCTCACTCGGGGGCTTAGCTGCAGCCCTGTGCTCGCCTAAGTTATAAAAAATCCTACCGAGTGAAGAGCAAACCTCTCACTCGGAGGCTTAGCTGCAGTCCAAGCACTCGCCTAAGTTTGTAAAAAATCCTACCGAGTGAAGAGCAAACCTCTCACTCGGGGGCTTAGCTGCAGCCCTGTGCTCGCCTAAGTTATAAAAAATCCTACCGAGTGAAGAGCAAACCTCTCACTCGGAGGCTTAGCTGCAGTCCAAGCACTCGCCTAAGTTATAAAAAATCCTACCGAGTGAAGAGCAAACCTCTCACTCGGGGGCTTAGCTGCAGCCCTGGGCTCGCCTAAGATATAAAAATCCTACCGAGTGAAGAGCAAACCTCTCACTCGGGGGCTTAGCTGCAGCCCTGTGCTCGCCTAAGTTATAAAAAATCCTACCGAGTGAAGAGCAAACCTCTCACTCGGAGGCTTAGCTGCAGTCCAAGCACTCGCCTAAGTTATAAAAAATCCTACCGAGTGAAGAGCAAACCTCTCACTCGGGGGCTTAGCTGCAGCCCTGTGCTCGCCTAAGATATAAAAATCCTACCGAGTGAAGAGCAAACCTCTCACTCGGGGGCTTAGCTGCAGCCCTGTGCTCGCCTAAGTTATAAAAAATCCTACCGAGTGAAGAGCAAACCTCTCACTCGGAGGCTTAGCTGCAGTCCAAGCACTCGCCTAAGTTTGTAAAAAATCCTACCGAGTGAAGAGCAAACCTCTCACTCGGGGGCTTAGCTGCAGCCCTGTGCTCGCCTAAGTTACAAAAAATCCTACCGAGTGAAGAGCAAACCTCTCACTCGGAGGCTTAGCTGCAGTCCAAGCACTCGCCTAAGTTATAAAAAATCCTACCGAGTGAAGAGCAAACCTCTCACTCGGGGGCTTAGCTGCAGCCCTGTGCTCGCCTAAGATATAAAAATCCTACCGAGTGAAGAGAAAACCTCTCACTCGGGGGCTTAGCTGCAGCCCTGTGCTCGCCTAAGTTATAAAAAATCCTACCGAGTGAAGAGCAAACCTCTCACTCGGGGGCTTAGCTGCAGCCCTGTGCTCGCCTAAGTTATAAAAAATCCTGCCGAGTGAAGAGCAAACCTCTCACTCGGAGGCTTAGCTGCAGTCCAAGCACTCGCTTAAGTTATAAAAAATCCTACCGAGTGAAGAGCAAACCTCTCACTCGGGGGCTTAGCTGCAGCCCTGTGCTCGCCTAAGTTATAAAAAATCCTACCGAGTGAAGAGCAAACCTCTCACTCGGAGGCTTAGCTGCAGTCCAAGCACTCGCCTAAGTTATAAAAAATCCTACCGAGTGAGGGGCAAACCTCTCACTCGGGGGCTTAGCTGCAGCCCTGTGCTCGCCTAAGTGGACTAAAGAATAAGTCGATTGCAGTAAAGGCGCCTTGCTTTGAACCTGCAAAAGACATTTCGAGCCAAAAGCAATCGTATTCAAGCACCAAATTCAAGTTTGAATTGATATCTAAAGGAACCAAAAGTGCTCAGGCGTTAAGCCCGTTAAGGTTTATCGGTTACAATTCCACTCGGCATACCGAGGCAAATTTAAAGCGTCGAGCTAGAAGAAGTTTTTTACCCCTCCTGTGGAGGGCTGGAAGGTGCAACAAACTTATCAAGGTCAATTCCGTCGGCGATCCGAGTGGCAGCCGCAAGGAAAGTTTCCATAAAGGACCTGAAGTCATGTTTCTTGGTGTTGGCCACCCGGAGGGCCGCCAACTTCTCTTCTCGCGCATCTTTGCAGTGGACTCGGGCCAGACACAGAGCAACATCTGCACCGCACCGAGCCGAGGACTTCTTCCATTCCTGCACTCGACCAGGGATCGTGTTCAAGCGAGCCATCAGCGACTCAAGGTCATTCTGAAGTGTCTCCCCAGGCCAGAGCGTCGAGTCGATGCGAGATGTGGCGGCCTTCAGCCTTGCGAGATAGTCCACGACAGCTGCAACACGAGACTCCAGTCGGAAAACATCCATGGCAACTTCGTCGTTCACCGGAGAATTGACGGGGTCGAGGTTTGGCTCCAGCCGGCTAGTTTCTTCTTCAAAGTTTTGGCAAAATTCTGCAAGGATGATCACTGAGTCAAGGGGATGGTCGAATGGAAAAACCACGATTGGAAATGTTTGCCGAGCATAGAGGTTTACCTTCAAGCATAAGAAACAGCTTCTTGGCAAGACCACTCAGGAAGGCCTCCAGATCATTTTTCTTCCCAGTCAACTTACTGACTTGGTCGGTCAGGGCAGCTTTATCAGTTTTCAGTCGACTGACCTCCTTGTTGGCGATCCCAAGAGCAGCTTTCAGATTGGTATTGTCTTGTTCAAGCTTGGTGACTGAAGCTAACTTCTCGTCAGCAAGCTTGATCTTCTCAGCTAGTTCGAGGTCTTTCTTCTGTTGGGCCTCCCTTACCTTACCTGCAAGTTACAGCAAGATCAGATTTTGAAACAAGCAAGGGGAAAAGCAGTCGTCAGGGTCTCACCAAACATACCTTCGGTCTCCTCCTTTGCCTTCGTCAGCTTCTCCTGAACCAGCTTCAAGCTCAGCTCGAGTTGAGTGTGCTTGTTTTCCAGCTCAGAGTAGCGAGCCACAAGATCACAGGAGTTCTGCGAAGAACCAATCGACTAAATGTCAAATATAATTCACTTCCGAGTGAAAAAGGAAAAATCACACGTTTCTAAGACTACAGCCGAATACAAGCATTCGACCGTAGTCTCGGGGACTACACCCAGTGGGTGCACTCAGCGTGCCCCCACTAATCCTGTTGAAGATAGAGTCGACAGTCGACCTCAAAAAAAAAGAGATGTATTCTTTAAGACTGTAATCAACTGCAAGCAGTCGACCACAGTCTCGGGGACTACACCCAGTGGGTGCACTCAGCGTGCCCCCACCGGTTTGTGAAATCCAGTCGACATAGTCGACTGACAGAAAGATTGACATCATAAAGCCTAAGGCCGACTGCCAGCAGTCGACCCTAGCCTTGGAGACTACACCCAGTGGGTGCACTCAGCATGCCCCCACTAATCCTATTAAAGACAGAGTCGACCAGTCGACCGGTTTGCGAAATCCAGTCGACTTGGTCCAATGACAGAAAGACTGAAATTATAAAGCCTAAGGCCGACTGCCAGCAGTCGACCTTAGCCTTGGGGACTACACCCAGCGGGTGCACTCAGCGTGCCCCCGCTAACACGGAGTTTAATCGACACACCCACTGGGTGACTACTATAAATTCTGGAAAGGAAAAGTTTTTGGTAGCATATCCTAACAGAACAAACGGTGGTCGACTGACCTGAACATTGCTTTGGAGGGCAGAACTGGCGTCATAAGCTGCCTGGCTCGCATCCCGGATGGTCTTCAACTGCTCCATCATGATTCCTGCCTGGCGTATCGCCTCCTTCGCCGCGCCAGCTTGGTCCTCTGGGACGTGGTGCGTCGTGAAGAGGGAGGGCTGCTGAGCACTCGTCAGTGGATCTGCGAAGGACACCGTGTGTCGAGTGGTGTTCTCTTCCTCCGCAATCAGAATCTCAGGCGCCGTCACATCCTGGGGCACCTTGCTGGCGGACGCTTTCCTACTCCTTCTGCGCTTCAGCGGTTCCTCATCCTCATCATCATCAGGGAGATTGATAACAGCATTGGGTGGAGCTACGGAGAAGAATCAGGATCAGAGATCGCGAGTCAGTCGACTAAAAACGGCGTTAAGAATATAGTACCTGGTTTTGAAGTTGCTGCGTCCTCCATCTCATGGTCATCAGCCCGGGCTGAGGTCTCAGAAGTAGCAGCACTGCAACTCCAAAGAATCAGTCGACTAACTTCAGCGTCAACCAGAGACAAAGTTCACACAAAATAAGAAGACTTAAGCAGCACGATTACCCTGATATGGTGGGGATGGACACCTTCATCTTCGGCAGGAGCTTGATCGGCTTCGACGGGGCCGCCCTGGGCTGCTTCGGCGCCTTTTCAGTCGGCACCGGAGAGGTGGTCCGAGGGCGCTTGGTCGACTGAGCAACGGTCGCAACCCCCTTGCCACGTTCAGTCGAAGGGTCGTGGACAAGCTTCGACCGCCTTTCTGAGCGCGGTGGTACGACCTCCTCCTCCTCTTCTTCCTCGTCTTCAACGTCATCTTCATCACCGTCATCATCATCATCGTCATCATCATCCTCAGCAACGTCCGAGTCCCATTCCTCCTCCTCCTGGCTCTCGCCCCCACTCGCCTCACCCTCCTCAGTCGGAGCTTGTGCCCCATTGGGCATCGAGTACAGCTCGGTGAGGGCCTGGTAGATATCAAGACAAGGATCAATCGACCAGTCGGCAGGATAAACAGAAACGAATGTGACAAGAACACAGTGGAGAGCAGAGCAGACATACCTTGTTTGGATCGCTGTTGTGGTCGAGTGGAGGAATCCTTCTGGCTCCGCGTGGGTTATCCTTGTTTCCGGTAACGGCGGCCATCCATCTTTCCAGAGTGACATCGTCGACTGCTTCTGGATGGACTCGAGTCTCGTCTTCAGTCCCACAGTACAACCACATGCAGTGGCTCCGGAACTGAAGGGGCTGGATACGACGCCTAAGGAAGACCTCCAGGAGATCCATGCCCGTCACTCCCTCCCGAACCAACTGCACCACGCGCTCCATCAACATCTTCACGTCAGCTTTCTCCTCCGGAATCAACTTCAGAGAGGAGGGCTTGTTCACTCGGTCCATGGTAAACTGAGGGAGTCCACTCGACTGCCCCGGCGTCGACTGGTCCTGGCAGTAGAACCAGGTCGACTGCCAGCCTCTGACTGACTCGGGAAAGGTCATGGGCGGGAAGGTGCTCTTATTCCTCACCTGGATCCCCAGACCCCCACACATTTGGACGACTCGGGTTCTTTCGTCGCCTGGGCTCGCCTTCTTCACGGTCTGAGAGCGACACGTGAATATATGCTTGAACAAGCCCCAGTGCGGTCGACAGCCCAGGAAACCCTCACACATGGACACGAACGCGGCAAGATAGGCGATAGAATTTGGGGTAAAGTGGTGGAGCTGCGCTCCAAAGAAGTTCAAGAAGCCACGGAAGAAAATACTCGGCGGCAAAGAAAATCCACGATCAACATGGGTGGCCAAGAGCACGCACTCACCCTCTTCTGGCTGGGGCTGCCACTCCTTCCCCGGAAGCCTCGCAGCTCCATGGGGGATCAAGCCCTCGTTGGCCATGTCGAGGAGATCTTTCTCTGTGATGGTCGACTGGATCCAGTCTCCTTCGACCCAGCCCTTCGGCAGGCGGGGTCTGGACGAAGACCCGCCACGGCTGGTAGATCTCCCCTTCGCCTTCTCCGACGTCGACGCCTTCTTCGCACGTTCCAGCGCCGCCGTCTTGTCCTTGGCCATGGTTGCCGGCGAGACGCGCGAGGGGAAGTTGTGCGGGGGCGAGAGCGAGCGCGCTGGACGGGGACGAAGGGAGCAGAGAGAGAGAGAATGCTGAAGCACAGTACAAAAATCCTCGCCGAGCGCATTTATAAGGTCCCTTCCGAGTGGATGACAGGTGGGCCCGGTCAATCTAATCATATCCAGGAACAGTTATACAGACGGGATACGTGGCGAAGAAAGCGGCGCGGAGATCGAGGCGTCTATGTCCCGTCCCATCCGAACGCCGCGGTCCGCTCCGCTTCGCGCGCGTCCCCAAATTTTGCATCCCGCGGAATCCGCGAACGGCAGATCGGTCTGTCAGACGCGGGGTTTCCCGTGATCCGTCGCTCGGAGATCGTCGAAGCCCGAAAGATCACTCGACGAAAGAAGAGAATGGATCGAGTCAACTGAAGACAAGTTGCTCACTATCGACAAAGAGATTCTTTGGTCCAGAACAACGCACGACCAGTGTGCAAAGGTTAATCGGAAACAACATCAACTCCTTCCTCACTCGAAGCCTCAATCCATTCGGGGGCCAATGATGGGGTCATGTACCTAGGGTAGGGTCACGGACCTGATCTAAGTACCTTGCCCAAGGATACCCTTAGAAGAGGTCACCTTCCAGTCGACCAACGAGGGACACACTCGACTGACTTGAAGGACTCGACCACGAAGACTCACTCGACCACCAGAAGGTCAAGAGGCACTCTGCACTGCAACGGCCTGTAATTAAGTAGACTTTATTATAGTAAAGTCACTTTATGTGGGGCGTTACCAGTAACGCCCCGGACTTAACTCACCTTAAACCCTCTCCTACATGGGCTGGCTGGGGTCCTGGCGCACTCTATATAAGCCACCCCCCTCCACAGGTAGAGGGGTTCGGCACCTTGTAACTCATATACAGATAATCCACTCGACCGCCTCTGGGCTCCGAGACGTAGGGCTTTTACTTCCTCCGAGAAGGGCCTGAACTCGTACATCCCTTGTGTTTACAACCTCTCCATAGCTAGGACCTTGCCTCTCCATACCTACCCCCCACTCTACTGTCAGGCTTAGAACCACGACAGTTAATTGACAAACATTTTTCTTGTGGTTTATATTTCTTTGTCCCGCCCTCTGGTTTGTATAGCTGGGCTTATTTGGTGGGGTGTTTTGTTGATGATGTAGAGGCTATTGGGCCGTTTTCCGGCCTAGATAGCTCGTCCGCGCGCCTGTGCAGTGCGTCGTGCGCGTGCGCTCTGGGTTTAGTCCCACCTCGCTAGTCGAGGGGGCTCCGAACCTGTTTATAAGCGCAGCCGACGCTCATCAGTCGAACTCCTCTAAACACTTACCTGAGTGCTTATACACGGCGCTCGCTCTCTCTCTTGACCCGTGGGCCCTGGTCGACGGGTCCTGCGTTGTGCGGATTACTAGGGATTCGCCCACGGGCTCGAGTTCAAGTATCTAGCATTGTCAGGGCCTGCTCCTGACCTTGGGCGGTCAATTTTTTTGTTTTGTTTGAATTTAGTACTTGACTCCTCCAGTAACTTGGACTCATACTTTTTGTTCTAGTTCTTGTCAGTTTTGTGTGAGTGTAATCTTTTTCATTTGAGTTTTTGGCCTTCTTTTTTGTGTTTGTTTTTGTGATTATTCTCAAGTGTCTTCTGGTGTCATTTTCAGAACTATGGTACTTGCGTGTAGACTGAGTTGTACTGATAGTGCATTCATAGTAGCGCTTACGGACTGATGCTTCTTTGTACTTTTTATTGTAGTAAGTATGTAATGTCCGATCAAGTGTACTGAGTTGTACTGACGTGGAACAACGTTGTGTGATTAGTTGCATCGTAACTAGTACTTTAGAGCAACGACAACGTTCCATTCAGAAGCTACTTTTTCAATTTTGAAATGATGGATTAACAACATACTTATATAATGAGATAAGCAAAACATTGTACTTGATGACATAACTAAATTTGTTCAAACATGACAAGCACGACATAATCATACTGGTTCAACCCAACAAGAGCAAACTACTAATTTGAAACAACAAGATAAAAGGCAAGCACAAGCGGAAGTAAAACGAAGGCAGGCTCTGATGTATCTTCATCCCGTAAACGGGCAATAGGGGTGGTCGTAGAAGTTGTTAGCCTCCCGCTCTTTCGCAAATTCCGAACCATCTGTGATGTATTCGATCATGAACCATGACTTATACGCGGCGTACGCATCTACTCCTGCGTACTCTATGAGGTTGTCTGGCAGCTCGCTTGTCCCCCACAGTTTGTAGTCTTTCTGCGTGTTGATCTTGTTCTTCATGCCTTTGTAGAATGGGTGGATGATGCTGGCTGCAACATCAGTCAAGGAGTCGTACTCTTTTCCGGTGTATGGAACTCTCCACTTGCGCTGAATGTCGATGAACTTGTTGGGGTTGATCTCCATACCGGACAACTTCAGCTTCTCTTTGTCGCTTTCAATGCTGAAACTGGCAAATGTGAACAACTTGTCATGCTGCAGCATGTCGGTCAGGCGCTTGGGCCTGCAAGGGCAGAGACATTTTGAATATTAGCATTACTTTGATGTTTGAATTGTCCATTTTTGTTTTGTTTTACAAGTGATGAATCCATGAAGTAGTTGTTTATGTAGGATAAACAATGGATGAATGTACTTCAAAAACTAGTAAAGAAAGTTCTGAAATTAAATTAAGTACATCATGTTATTCTTCTTCTTGGATTATACATAGTTTCAGTCAATGTTGTATGTTCCGCATTGGTACTAGTTTAGTCTACTTTTGTTGAAATAGGATAACACTGAACCAATGCTTCATCAAGTCCTTAGTTTATTTTCTTACGAAAATAACATTACATCAAATTCAGAAAATACTTCACTACATCAAGTTCAGAAATATCTTTTTTAATACATCGAGTACATAGACTACTCTATTGTATCAACTCCAGAAACTACACTAGTCGATCAACTTCAGAATTTAATCTTCCGCAAGATTTTCCAAATAGTAATCCAGTGTATCAGGTTCAAAAATACATTTATAGTATATCTACTTGAGAAAATGCAGTAGTGCATCCACTTTTCACAGACCACACTAGTACATCTAGTTGGGAAACAAGTGTGATTAAATTTTCAGGATACAATATTAATAAAATAGATAAACCATATGCAGGGCAAATGAGTAGGATTGCTCACCATTTTGTGGCCGCTGCGATGTGGTACACCAAGCAGAGTTCGTCGACGCACAACTGCAGGACTGCCGCCATCTGGGGAGGTTCATCTTTGTTGGTGTAGTGCACACCAACGCCGATGATCCTATGAATCCTGCCGCCAAGCTTCCTCCAGATCCTAGAGATCACCTCGTCGGCCTTGTCTGGTTTGCTGGTGCAGACGATCTCCAGCGTCTCCTTGCCGTGGAGCTCAACCCCTTTGAGCGTTCTGGTGTAGTCGCGCTTCTCGCCGGGGACGTTAATGTCGACGAGGTTGCTCCTCTTGTCCGATGTCTCGGCATGATGACGCTTGGCGGACGGTTCCTCCGCCATGGCCTTCCTCCGACGACTGTGTGCTTTGGAGAGAGACGCTAGAGGTTTGTGTGTAGTGGAAATGAAAGCGGCAATGGTGGTTTGTGGGAACGAGGGAGAGATGGAAGACAATGGGGTATTTTTTCAGTGCGCCGACGGTGGTGTGTGGGAGGCGGTTCGTCGGGGGCGTGTGTGTAGTGGTCGTGGGGGTCGCCGTTTGCACTTCGTCGTGGCAACCGCCCAGTGGGTGGCGTGGGTGGTGGCGTGGAAGAACTAACCATCCAAGTTAAATGGTTTTTACTGTTGAACTGACTAGTCTTCTCAAGCTGTACTTATGACCTGCAAAACCCCACTTGCACGTCTTTGCGGTGGTGATGATGGCATTTTACTGTGGCACCGAATCATATAGTCAAGTTGTACTTATCAGCTGCTTATCCCACTTGCACGTGTCAGCGTCGGTGTTGGTGGAGGTCTGAACTCCTCTACTGTCGTACTCGGACTGGTGATTGAAGTGTAATTGAACGTACCAAATACCAGCGATACTATGTGTGGTGCTAATGTTTTTTAAAACAATTTTTGTATTTTTTAAAGGATTGTTTATATCAAGATAACCTGTGAGTATTTTTTACAGATAAATTAGATTTTCACCAGTACAGGATGTATTATATTCGCATTTTGCTTGAGGTAATTATTTTTATGTACTGATGGTCTTTCTGAATTGGGACTGGTAGGAGCAGGCATAGCTTTGTTTTTTCAAAACGATTTTTTTTCAGTCGTTCACTGGTGTGTTTGTTATTACTATGCCTTTTGTACTGCCGACTGAGAGTTATCAGTACTGATGTAATACAAGAGTTTAAATTTTTCCTTGACATTTTTTTTGCTGAGTTACTGGTTGACAGTAGCGTTTTGCGTCAGATATATCAAGATAAGTTTTTTCAATTTTATTTTTGACTGCATTCAAAAGGATTATCAAATGGTTTAAATAATAATGTCACTGCTTCAGCGGGCACAAATCAGAAATTATATCAGTACTGATGTGTACTCTGCCTTGTACTGACGACTGAGAGTTATCAGTACTGATATGCTACAAGAGTTTAAAATTTTCCTTGACATATTTTTTTCCTGAGTTACTGGTTCACAGTAGCCTTTTGCGTCGGATATATCCAGATAAGTTTTTTCAAACGTATTTTGTGACTGCATTCAAAATGATTATCAAATGGTTTACATAATAATGTCACTGCTCCAGCGGGCACAAATCAGAAACTAAAAATAACTTTAGTTATGATCGAGAAATTGACGATAAAGCTAAATAAGTTTTGGTAAACGATAGTGTTTTGTGAAATGCTTCCTCATTGTGTGCTGATTCAACTGAGACTACAAGGTTATTTTTTAGTTGACGCAGCAGGATAACCACTATGTATTGTTCAGTCTTGAGCTTCTCCTAACTTTCCCCGAATGTTGTGCCTTGCCGGCGCTCTTTCCAGGTTGAGCCTTGGCAACTTCATCGTCAGTTTCAGTTTCCTCGCCCCCGACACTGTCATCTTCATTGTCTTCGTCTGATTGGCCGTCATTCTCATCAAACTCTTCTTCTTCATCATCTTCATTTGATTGCTTGGAACTCTGTACCTTGCCCTGTTTATGTTCAGCTCCACTGACCTCCTTGCCCACTTTGCACGTGCGGGCATTATGTCCGTCAGTTCCGCCACACTTGCGGCGAGTGTAGCTGTTATGTGTGTTGTCTCCATTGGTAGAAAGCTGGGTGGCTCCAATCTGCTTGTTCTTGTTGACAGTGGCATCTGTGCGGAGTGGGCATGTGCGGTAGTTATGGTTGCTCACGACGTTGCAGAATCCGCATGCCCTTACCCCGAGGGGTTTGCCGTCCGGGCCAAATTCCACGCGCTTGATGGGGCGTGGTGGCTTTTTGGCTGCTGCTTGCGTCTTGCTCTTCCTCCCCTTTGTGTTTGAGAATATTGGGGGTTTAATCACCCTTTCCTGCTGCTGCTGGTAGGATGTGCTATTGTCATGTCGTTCGCCTATAGCACCATCAAGCTCATGATCTCGCATGTGAGTTTGTCGGTGCTCTTGAGTGTGCACACGGGCAAGCTCCGGTTGCTGCTGCTCCTCTTCCTCATTCTCAAATGGGTCAATAGCTCCCATATGGTTCATCTCGGACAACATTGTAGGAATATCCTGCTCAATGGCTTCATTGTCCGCGACACCTCCATTTTCAGCAGAATGCATGGCGTCGAGTTCTTGTTCAAGTTTGTCCATGACGACCCGCGTCCTTGCCATTTGCTCTTGGCTTCTCAAGCTTTTTCTGTGCACCCTCATGTTCAGCGTCAGTAGTGAGCTTTCAATGCAGTATTGGGATGCCTTGTTTGACGCTACTGTCCTCAAGTCATTTCTGTCAAATGTTGGCTGGATGTTTGGGCGTTTGGTGTATCTCCTGAGTATGTATTTCTCTGGAACGCTTTCAGCCTTAATTGTCTACATCATGCACAGGACATGCACGCAGAAAAGACCTGTATTTGTTTTTGGAAGAGGTGCATGTTTTTTGTCATTTCATTCGAACAAAAACTTTGCAAAAAAAGTAGTATAGTATGTAACATCTTTTTTGTAGTCCTCACCTGTGTGGTCCCATAGCCTGCACTCGCACTCATATGTTTCTCCCACGGGGTCTGCAACCACCTGGAACGCGTGCTGAGCCCACACAGACAGTTTTTGCGGGTGGTTGTAGCGCACTAGGTACTTTGTGGGCTCTTCCGTCTCTGTCGCCGTGAAGAGAGTGCTCAGTTTTAGCCTATCTCTGATCTCGCTGTACACAGCTCGCGTGTACAGCTTTGCCATCTGGGTGTCAAACCCATAGAAGGTCAGCGTGTTTTGTTCCTTCTGCAGATGCAAGAATGATGACCAAATTGTTAGTTTTCTCGCAGGAAAAACTTCTAATAAAGTTTTTACTTTAGTAAGCATGTAATTTTTTGTCTTACGACAAGTGATAGAGCTATACCCGGTTACCCATTGTCTCCTGGTTCTCTGTCTGCCTCCTGGTTTTGACGCAGGAGTTTACCTGGCTGACAAACCGGTGTAGGTTATGTCTCTCATTTACGTAGTTCTTCTTGAGCACATAGTTCATGCTCTCACTTTGCTGTGTGGATGTCATTTTGGCACAGAAAATTTCTTTGAAGTAGGCTGATATCCATTTCTCATGCTCGTTCCACATGCCCACCATTGTGGCATCATCGTGGAGGTTGTACTTATCCATGAGTCTTTTCCAGGCATCCTCAAACTCAGTTGGCATGAGGGGCCAGTTGAGAATTGATGTGAATTCATCCTTAAGGTCCTCGTGCAGGAAATACAGGTACGCGAGGTGTTCCCTGTACTTCTTCATAATGTGCCAGCGGCATAGCTTATGTACTGTGTTCTTGAAAACATCTATGATCGCCAAAGCCATTGCCTGGCACTGGTCTGGTAATGAGAAAATAGACTCGGAGTGGTCAGTAGATGGTTGTGCATATATACCAATACAACTGACACAACATTTTTACTGTGTTATTTTCCTTTTCTTTTTTGGTAGGGGGTGGTGGTTGGGGGTGGTTTTAGCGGGTGTACCTGTGAGAATGCATGTAGGAGCCTTCCTTCTCATGCACCTTAAAAATGTCCTGAACAGCCACTTGAATGAATCTGCATCCTCATCTCTTATCAGGGCAAAACCAAAGAATGTAGTCTGTAAGTGGTTGTTAGTTCCGACAAACACCCCAAGTGGCATATGGTACTTGTTGGTCTTGTATGTTGTGTCAAACGTTACGCAGTCCCCGAAGTCCTGATATGCTCCTCGGCAGCTTGCGTTCGCCCAGAATATGTTCTTAACTCTGTCGGACTCATCGAGTTGCATGTCACAGAAGAATTCCCTGTTTATAGCTTTCATCTCCCTAAAGAAGTTGACATTCTTTAGGACATCATTCACATCATCAATCCCTGAATTCTTTGCTTTCCTGCATATAAAAAGTTCATTGAAAAATGCATGTTGAACTGGCGTCAGGTCATGCGTTGCTTGATATGTTTGTACTGACAGAGGAAAAAAGACGTAGGCGGTTTATGGGAGGAGAACAAGTTTGTACTTACAGGTTAATCAGGTCTTTGGCATTCATTTCGAGGAAGTAGCTACCAGGGTCATCACCGCCCAGAATGCTCATGATTTGCGCGTGTTCAATGCCTTTGAACTGCAGGTACTTGACGTACTCCAAGATTGTTTTGTCAAAGTTTTTGTGGGAGTGCAAGAAGACAAGCATTTCTGCGGTGAGCTGTAGCCTGTGGTTGTGTTCCCAGACTATCTCTTTTACGACAAATGTTCCATCCTTTTCCTTCTTCAGCCTCATTTTAGCCCCGCAGTTAGTTCTGGTTGTCATCTTGTTACGCTGTCTATTTGCTTCAGACACCTTTGATTCATAAACTCCATGGCACGTGCAATAAAGGTAGGCTCTGGTCTTAAACTTGGGGCCTTCCCTGACAGCAAAACCAGCGTGCTTTGCATATACGTTGTAGAAGTTCTTAGTTTCTTCGAAAGTTTCAAACCTCATCTCTAGCCTTGGCAGAACATAAGCTTCAATGTCAGGTGGCTGCACACAACAGTGACAAAACAAAAATGTTAGATGGGGTGGTCACAGCACCATGGTATGGACTGTGCTTGTATTTTTTTCTATATGGATACTTACATGTGTATAGCTCTGCGCTGCCTCTGGTGTTTGTTGTTCTCCCTAGTTTATGGGAGCCGGTGGTGTCACCCTTGGCACATGCAGCAATGCATCTCTTGGAGGGAGCAACGATGACGAAGATCTCCGTCTCTCGTTGTACGGACGTCTCTCCTCAGATTCATTGTGATGTTGCTCCTGTCTATATGGCTCATATCTTGTACTTTTGAACCTGCTAGAGTGGCCAAAATTTCTGTCTTTTTGCCGTGGTCTTCCCGTCGCAACTGCTTTTGCAGCACGGATGATTGATGTTGACGGAGCGACTGGTGGAAGCCTTCTTGTCCTTGGCTTTTTGCATGCGCTGGGGAAGGAAAACATTTGTTGTTGGTGATATTGTTGGCCTAGTTGCAACCCAGCAGCGGCAAAGCTTGCATTCCCAGACATTGTTGTTTGTTGTATAGAAGAACCTGTCCGTGCTTCTGATGATTGCGGTGTATCTTCAAATCTGCCTGTACTGTTGAAATATCCAGGCGGTATTTCTGGTGTTACCCAACCAGGTGGTGCCCCATATCTGTTTTGCTCATGAAATGCTTGCTGCGTGCGCCGCCTTGCATGCTTCTGCAAACAACATTCAAAAATTTTTGGGATTAATCTGGTTTCGTTTTCAGTCGAACTGATGAACGTTCATGTTCAAACAAGGATGTACTGATGTATTGTTTTTTAGCACTGTTTTGTAAACTGGACATTGAACTCATGCATGACTTCTCCTTTGTTCTTCTGTAACTTATGCAACTACACTAGAAGTACTCCTAGTTTATGTATCATTGAACTTACTGTGTAACTGTGGCACTCTCTCGTCACTGTCTACCTGGACTGACGCATATGTGCTATTTTTTTAAACTTGAACTAAAGATAGCATATTAGATGCACTGACAGTAACCTCGACATCCTAATCGTGCATCAATGCATATACATTACAAGTACTGCTAGCTTATGTATCACTGAACTTATTGTGTAGCAATTTTATATTTTTTTGGTAACAGTTTTGTTACTCGTTCGAACTGACGCAATTACATGACTTGTACTCTTAGGAATAACAACATACAACTCTCAGCGGTAGCTAAACCTTGTCACTATACCTGGACTGACGCATATGTGTTATTTTTTTTAACTTGAACTGAAGATAGCATATTAGATGCACTGACAGTAACCTCGACATCCTAATCATGCATCAAGTGGCAGGGGTGTCAATGAACTAATGCTAGCATTTGCAATGTACCATCGGGTTATTCTTCATAGCAGGACTGACAAACTGATGGAGTGACACAAATGTGGGGAGCAGACATTACCTCCAGTGTACTGTCTTCTTCTTCTACCTCTCGAGGGCGTCTTACTGGCTTGTTCTTGCGAGGCGGCACCATTGACGCAGCACCTGCTTGTGGTGGACGTTTGGCGAAGAGGTTCGTAGAGGAAGCACCTTGCGGGGATAACTACCCCGGAGAAGGAGACCCGGCGACGGAGGGAGGCAGGAGGCGGGGATGACGGCTCCAACGATGGATCCGGCGACGGAGGGAGGCAGGAGGCGGGGATCACGGCCCTGTCGATGGATCCTGCGGCGGACCGAAGCGAGACAGGAGGCGGGGATCACGACCCCAACGATGGATCCGGCGACGGAGGGAGGCAGGAGGCGGGGATGACGACCCCGACGATGGATCCGGCGACAGAAGGAACGAGGAGGCGGCGGCGGATCCGTTGCCAGCCAATCACGGCGCCGCGGGCTCCCTCGCTCCGGCTGCCGCCGTCGCTCGCTCACCCGCGACGGCTGCCTCCAGCGGTAGGAAGCGAGTCGGATTGGGGCTGGGTCGGTCGTGGACGCGTCGCGCCTTATAGGGGGCGAGGGTAACAGAATAATATTCTATTACCGGTAACAGAATAGTCCAGCCCTACATATATATATGTGTGTGTTCATTAATGACGCCTTGCAACCATACACTTTGGTACGGCCAATACACCAGGGGCTTACGTACCCCACAATACGGTGTGAAAAGTTCGAACACTTTCACAAGTGCGGCACCCCGAACTTATAGCATTATATGCATCAGCTCCGAATCATGTCTTTGGTCAAATGTTGGGTTTGCCCGACTCCTATGTTTTGGTACCTTACGTTCCGCTCTATCGGCTAAGGTAGCTCTAGGAGAACTACTTTGATTGTGCCCCAGTTCTGTTGGGTTCAGCACCTCAGTAGAGAAAGCTAAAACTGACTGTCATGATAAGGCGAGAGACTGGTCGCTGTTCGGCGAGGTTTTCGAGTCCCTAAAGACTTATGCCGCTTAGAGCGAGGGGCCGGCCCTGTCCGGCTTAAAGGCGTATATCGCGCCCCAAATTCGGCCTTCTGAATACCAGGGGCTTCGCCGAAATTTAAAATTATAGAATTCTATGGCTAAGTGAGAGTGATAAAGCATTATTAGTCCGGTTGCCTTGTTCGCTGTGCTGAGCACCTCCCTCGAAGGACCCAAACATGGGAACAAGAGTGCTTAGGTTTATCCCGAACACCCCAGCACTCGTGGCATGGGAGCAGAAGCCGAGGACTAGCCATCTCTCAGATTGGATAAACAGCCAAACAGAAGGTAATATTTTAAATTCAAACAAGTGTTGCATAGCGCATATGAAACAAGTTTTCATAAATACAAGATAAAATGAGCAAGTCTCACTCAAATATTGCATCTTTTGAACACTCGTCTGCTATGAGACAGGCACCAGGCAGAACACCCTCGTAGTACATCTCGGCGTGGCGGTGCTCCTTGCCCTCCGGCGGCCCCTCCTTGATCAGCTTCACGGTGTCTAGCTTGACCCACTACAATTTCACACGAGCGAAAGACCGGCGTGCACCTTCAATGCAGACAGATCACTTGACGACCTCCAGCCGCGGGCAGGCATCCACAAGCCGCCTCACCAGGCCGAAGAAACTGTTCGGAAGGGCGTCGCCAGGCCACAGCCGGACTATAAAGCCCTTCATGGCATATTGTTGATCAAAAATGATGTAGAATTTTCTAGATAGCATAAAAGGGTACTTGAATAAGAATTTTTTCAATGAAAGACCTCGGTGAAGCTGCTTACATATTGGGCATCAAGATCTATAGAGATAGATGAAGATGCTTGATAAGATTTTTCAATGAGTACATACCTTGACAAGATTTTGATGTAGTTCAGAATGGAACAGTCAAAGAAGGATTTCTTGACTGTATTGCAAGGTGTGAAGTTGAGTAAGACTCAAAACCCGACCACGATAGAAAAAAAGAGAATGAAAGTCATTCCCTATGCCTCAGTCATAGGTTCTATAAAGTATGTTATGTTGTATACCAGACCTATTGTGTACCTCACCATGAGTTTGGCAAGAGGGTACAATAGTGATCCAGGAGTGGATCACTGGATAACGGTCAAAATTATCCTTAGTGGAATAAGGATATGTTTCTCGGTTATGGAGGTGACAAAGAGTTTGTCGTAAAGGGTTACGTCGATGCAAGCTTTGACACTGATCCAGATGACTCTAAGTCCCAATCTGGATACATATTAAAAGTGGGAGCAATTAGCTAGAGTAGCTCCATGCAGAGCATTGTAGACATAGACAATTTGCAAAATACATACGGCTCTGAATATGTCAGACCCATTGACTAAACTTCTCTCACAAAGCAAAACATGATCACTCTTTGGGTGTTAATCACATAGCGATGTGAACTAGATTATTGACTCTAGTAAACACTTTGAGTATTAGTCACATGGAGATGTGAACTAATCACATAAAGATGTGAACTATTGGTTTTAAATCACATGACGATGTGAACTAGATTATTGACTCTAGTGCAAGTGGGAAACCGAAGGAAATATGCCCTAGAGGCAATAATAAAGTTTTTATTTTATATTTCCTTATATCATGATAAATGTTTATTATTCATGCTAGAATTATATTAACCGGAAACTTAATGCATGTGTGAATACATAGACAAATAGAGTGTCCCTAGTATGCCTCTACTTGACTAGCTCGTTAATCAAAGATGGTTATGTTTCCTAGCCATAGACATGTGTTGTCATTTGATGAAATTGGATCACATCATTAGAGAATGATGTGATGGACAAGACCCATCTGTTAGCATAGCATTATGATCGTTTAGTTTTATTGATATTGCTTTCTTCATGACTTATACATGTTCCTCTGACTATGAGATTATGCAACTCCCGAATACCGTAGGAACACCTTGTGTGCTATCGAACATCACAACATAACTGGGTGATTATAAAGATGCTCTACAGGTGTCTACGATGGTGTTTGTTGAGTTGGCATAGATCGAGATTAGGATTTGTCACTCCGTGTATCGGAGAGGTATCTCTGGGCCTTCTCGATAATGCACATCAATATGAGCCTTGCAAGCAATGTGTCTAATGAGTTTGCCACGGGATGATGCATTACGGAACGAGTAAAGAGACTTGCCGGTAATGAGATTGAACTAGGTATGATGATACCGACGATCGAATCTCGGGCAAGTAACATACCGATGACAAAGGGAACAACGTATGTTGTTATGCGGTTTGACCGATAAAGATCTTAGTAGAATATGTAGGAGCCAAATATGAGCATCCAAGTTCCGCTATTGGTTATTGACCGGAGATGTGTCTCGGTCATGTCTACATAGTTCTCGAACCCGTAGGGTCCGCACGCTTAACGTTCGATGACGATTTGTATTATGAGTTATGTGATTTGATGAACCGAAGTTTGTTCGGAGTCCCGGATGAGATCATGGACATGACATGGAGTCTCGAAATGGTCGAGACATAAAGATTGATATATTGGAAGGTTATGTTTGGACAACGGAATGGTTTCGAAAAGGTTCAGGCATTTTCTGGAGTACCGGGGGTTACCGGACCCTCCCCCCGGGGGAGTTAATGGGCCTTCATGGGCCCTAGTGGAGAGAGGAGGCGGTGTCCAGGTGGTGGCGTGCACCCCCCAAGCCAAAACCGAATTGGACTAGGGTTGGGGGGCGGCCCCCTTTTCCTTCTCTCCTCCTCCTCCTCCTTCCCTCCTTCTCCTAGTGGGAATAGGAAAGGGGGGAGCCGAATCCTACTTGGACCGGGAGTCCAAGTAGGACTTCCCCCATGGCGCCCCCTTGGGCTGGCCATCTCTCCTCCTCCCTTTATATACGTGGGAGGGGGCACCCCAAAGGTACACCAAGTCTTCTCTTAGTCGTGTGCGGTGCCCCCCCTCCGCAGTTACACACCTCGGTCATATCGTCGTAGTGCTTAGGCGAAGCCCTGCTCCGGTAACTTCATCATCACCATCACCACGCCGTCGTGCGGACAGAACTCTCCCTCGGCCTCAACTGGATCAACAGTTCGAGGGACGTCATCGAGCTGAACGCGTGCTGAACGCGGAGGTGTCGTATGCTCGATGCTTGGATCGGTTGGATCGCTAAGATGTTCAACTACATCAATTCAGTTACTAAACGCTTCCGCTTTCGGTCTACCATGGTACGTGGACACACTCTCCCCGCTCGTTGCTATGCATCTCCTAGATAGATCTTGCGTGATCGTAGGTAAAAAATTTGAAATACTGCGTTCCCCAACAATTCCCTTTGCCTCAGGCATAGATTTTATAAAGTATGCCATGTTGTGTACCAGACCTACCGTGTGCCTTGCCATGAGTTTGGCAAGGGGGTACAAAGGTGATCCAGGAGTAGACCACTGGACAACGGTCAAAATTATCCTTAGGTACCTTAAAAAGGACCAAGGAAATATTTCTCGGTTATGGAAAGAGTTCGTCATAAAGAGTTACGTCGATGCAAGCTTTAACATTAATTCAGATGACTTTGAGTCTCAACCTGGATAAGTAATGAAAGTGGGAGCAATTAGCTAGAGTAGCTCCATGCAGAGTATTGTTGACATAGAAATTTGCAAATATACATACGGATCTGAATGTGACAGACCCATTGACTAAACTTCTCTAACAAGCAAAACATGATCACACCTTAGTACTCTATGGGTGTTAATCACATGGCGATGTGAACTAGATTATTGACTCCTGTAAACTCTTTGGTTTTTGGTCACATGGCGATTTGAACTATGGGTGTTAAATCACATGGTGATGTGAACTAGATTATTGACTCTAGTGCAAGTGGGAGACTTAAGGAAATATGCCCTAGAGGAAATAATAAAGTTGTTATTTTATATTTACTTATTCATGATAAAGGTTTATTATTCATGCTAGAGTTGTATTGATCATAAACCTAAATACATGTGTGAATACATAAACAAATAATGTGTCCCTAGTAAGCCTCTACTAGACTAGCTCGTTGATCAAAGATGGCTAAGGTTTCCTAACCATGGACATGTGTTGTCATTTGATAACGGGATCATATCATTAGGAGAATGATGTGATGGACAAGACCCATCCGTTAGCTTAGCATAATGACCGTTCAGTTTATTGCTATTGCTTTCTCCATGTCAAATACATATTCCTTCGACTATGAGATTATGCAACTCCCGGATACCGGAGGAATACCTTGTGTGCTATCAAACATCACAACGTAACTGGGTGATTATAAAGATGCTCTACAGGTATCTCCAAAGGTGTTTGTTGAGTTGTCATATATCGAGATTAGGATTTGTCACTCCGAGTTTCGGAGAGGTATCCCTGGGCCCTCTCGGTAATACACATCATAAGCTAGCAAGCAAACGACTACGGAGTTGGTCACGAGGTGATGTATTATGGAACGAGTAAAGAGACTTTTCGGTAATGATACTAAATTAGGTATGAAGATACCGACGATCAAATCTCGGCCAAGTAACATACCGATAGACAAAGGGAATAACGTATGTTGTCATAACGGTTCAACCGATAAACATCGTCGTAGAATATGTAGGAGCCAATATGAGCATCCAGGTTCTGCTATTGGTTATTGATCGAAGAGGTGTCTCGGTCATGTCTACATAGTTCTTGAACCCGTGGGGTCCGCACGCTTAACATTCGATGACGATATTGTATTATGTGAGTTATGTGATTTGGTGACCGAATGTTGTTTGGAGTCCCGGATGAGATAACACATGACGAGGAGTCTCGAAATGGTCGAGAGGTAAATATTGATATATATATATGCAATAGTATTCGGACACCAGAAGTGTTCTGGAATGTATCAGGTATTTATCGGAGTACCGGGGGGTTACTGGAACCCCCAGGGGGAATATATGGGCCATGAGAGGGGAGAACCCCAGCCCACAAGGGGTGGCACGCCCCCCTATGGCTGGTGGCCGAATAGGAGAAGGAGAAGAGGGGGTTCAGCCCCTCCTTCCTTCTCTTCTTCCCCCTTCCTTTCTTCTCCGGTGGAAAAAGGAAAGGGGGCGCCACTTGGGGAAACCCCAGTAGGATTCGGATCCTACTTGGGGCACCCCCTGGCTGCCTCTCCTCCCCTCCCACCTATATATATGTGGGGAAGGGGGCTCCTAGAACACACAACATCTATTCTTAGCCGTGTGCGGTGCCCCCCTCCACAGTTTACACCCCCGGTCATATTTTCGCGGTGCTTAGGCGAAGCCCTGCGAGGATCACTTCACCATCACCGTCACCATGCCGTCGTGCTGACGGAACTCATCTACTACTTCGACACCTTGCTGGATCAAGAAGGCGAGGGACGTCACCGAGCTGAACGTGTGCACAACTCGGATGTGTCCTACGTTCGGTATTTGATCGGTGGAGCGCGAAGAAAGTTCGACTACATCAACCGCCTTGTGAAACGCTTCCGCTTACGGTCTACGAGGGTACGTAGACACACTCCCCCTCGTTGCTATGCATCTCCATGGATAGATCATTGCGTGTGCCTAGAATTTTTTTTGTTTTCCATGAAACATTTCCCAACAACATATTCTATGAAGATCTTTATCGGTCAAACCTCGATGTCAAGTGAAAGATCATGGATGTCCCCTATAGGGGGGTGAATAGGCGCTTTAAAATAATTACGGTTTAGGCTTGAAAAAATGCGGAATAAACCTAGCAGTTAATTTGTCAAGCACAAAACCTACAACAACTAGGCTCACCTATGTGCACCAACAACTTATGCTAAGCAAAATAAACAACTAAGTGATAGCAAGATATATGACAAGAAACAATATGGCTATCACAAAGTAAAGTGCATAAGTAAAGGGCTCGGGTAAGAGATAAACGAGGCACGCGGAGACGACGATGTATCCCGAGGTTCCCGCCCTTGCGGATGCTAATCTCCGTTTGGAGCGGTGTGGAGGCACAATGCTCCCCAAGAAGCCACTAGGGCCACCGTAATCTCCTCACGCCCTCGCACAATGCAAGATGTCGTGATTCCACTAAGGGACCTTTGAGGGCGGCCACCGAACCCGTACAAATGGAAACCGTTGGGGCGGTCACCGAACCCGTACACTTTGGCAACCCTTGGGGGCGGTCACCGGAACCCGTCAAATTGCTCGGGGTGATCTCCACAACCTAATTGGAGACCCCGATGCTTGCCCAGAGCTTTACACCACAATGATCGAGCTCCGAACACCACCAACCGTCTAGGGCGCCCAAGCACCCAATAGAAACAAGCTCAAGGGTACCGAGCACACAAGAGTAATAAGCTTCTCAACTTGTAACTTCCACGTATCACCGTGGAGAACTCAAACCGATGCACCAAATGCAATGGCAAGGGCACATAGAGTGCCCAAGTCCTTCTCTCTCAAATCCCACCAAAGCAACTAATGCTAGGGAGGGAAATGAGAGGAAGAACAAGAAGGAGAACACCAAGAACTCCAAGATCTAGATCCAAGGGGTTCCCCTCACATAGAGGAGAAAGTGATTGGTGGAAATGTGGATCTAGATCTCCTCTCTCTTTCCCCCCAAAAACTAGCAAGAAACCATGGAGGGATTGAGAGATAGCAACCTAGAAGAAGGTCAACAATGGGGGAAGAACACAAGATCCAAGGATAAGGTTCATTGGGGAAGAAGACCCCCTTTGATAGGTGGGGAAAAATCCAACTGTTATGCTCACAGCCCGCACAGAGCGGTACTACCGCTCATGGGAGCGGTACTACCGCTAGGGCAGTGGAAACCCTTTGAAAAACAACATAGAGGAGGCAAAGGGCCGATAGAACTATCGGAGCGGTACTACCGCTTGTCCTTACGGTACCACCGCTAGGGGTAGCGGTACTACCGCTAAGGGTAGCGGTACTACTGCTTGCGAGCGGTACTAAAAAAATACATCCGTGCCTACCACCACTTGACTTAAGACGAGTTTTTGGTCCGGAGAAGAAGTAGCCACGGAAGTAGCTGTGGTAGTACCGCTCCAAGCGATAGTACCCTCCCAAGAGCGGTAGTAAAAAATTACATCCCCTCCAGGCGGTAGTACCGCTCCCATGAGCGGGAGTACCGCTGCAGCCTTTTTAAGGATACTAAAACTGACACAGCTTCTGCAAACGGACTCAGAATTCAACAAAACCAAGTTTGTTGAAAAGCTAACGACAAGGGATAAAACAATCTTGACATAAATAACAATAACAAGCAAATTAGAAAATGCCCATAATAAAATGGTGAGAACCCTTCCTCGAATAATACCGGTAAAACCTGCAACACCAAAAACGCAATAGAAGAAGCATGTGAACTCCGCTTTCGATGAACTTGAGCTTGTCAAGAAGATGACGATAAGCTCCAAATATCACGAGGAGAAAACCAAACAAGAACCAAGAAAGATGATGCAAGCATGCAATGGTTTGAGCTCTCTACAGACGATACGATCAAGCTACTCACTTGAGAGCCCCCCTTGATAGTACGGCAATCGATCCTATAACCCGGTCTCCAAACTATCATCATGAGACCGGTAAAATAGAGAACCTATCAAGGGAAAACCTTTGCCTTGCACGAAGTCCACTTGTGCTAGATGATGATGATCTTGACTCCCTCAAGTTGGACCACCTTTCATGATTGTGTTGGCTCAATGAAGGCTAGTTGATTGCTCCCCCATACTCCACTATGGATGAGTCACTCTTCGGCACACCTTCACAAGTCCATTGACACCACAATGGGAGGGAAGCTTCAAGTATGATCTCTTCGTGATGCTCCACTTGAACTTGCACACCGCAAACTTGATTTGATGTCATCCTCCATGGGCTGTACGTGATCTTCCTCTTGACGCAAGCCCATGGAAGAAAACCTAACCCCACATAGAACTCTCACAAAGACCATGGGTTAGTACACAAAGTGCAATGGACAATGCTTACCAAACAATGAGATCACTTGATCCCCCACTCACTATATCTTCTACACTTTGTGTGATTATCAACTTGAGTCACTCTTGACTTAGTCTTGATCAACCTTGAACCTTTCCAACTCTCTTCATTTGGATGATGCCTTGAAGCTTAGCATGAATGATCACACAATCTTCTTCTTCAAGACATGCTTGCAATAAGCTCAATTCTCACATGACCAATCTTTGGATAATTCCTTAATAGCACCTTGGTCAACACATAAACTCCTTGAAACCAACACATGGACTTCAAGAAATGCCTATGGACAAATCCTTCAAGTATAAATCAATGCAACCATTAGTCCTTAGAGAATGTCATTAATTACCAAAACCACACATGGGGGCACTGCATGTCCTTTCATCAAGGATTCAGTTAATCCCGTATGTAGTTCCATTTGTCCATCAGTATGTTACTTGCCCGAGATTCGATCGTCGGTATCTCCATACCTAGTTCAATCTCATTACCGGCAAGTCTCTTTACTCATTCCGTAATACAAGATCTCGTGGCTAACCCATTAGACACATTGCTTGCAAGCTTATTGTGATGTTGTATTACCAAGTAGGCCCTGAGATACCTCTCCGTCATACGAAGTGACAAATCCCAGTCTTGATCCATGCCAACCCAACAGACACCCTCGGATATACCTATAGAGCACCTTTATAGTCATCCAATTACGTTGCGATGTTTGGTACACACAAGGTACTCCTCCGGTGTCAGTGAGTTGCATGATCTCATGGTTATAGGAACATATACTTGACATGCAGAAAACGATAGCAATAAACTTGATACAATCATATGCCATGTTTATAGTTTGGGTCTTGTCCATCACATCATTCTCCTAATGATGTGACCTCATTATCAAATGACAACTCATGTCCATGGCTAGGAAACCATAGCCATCTTTGATCAACGAGCTAGTCCGGTAGAGGCTGACTAGGGACATCTTGTTGTCTATGTATCCACGCATGTATTTGAGTTTCCGATCAATACAATTCTAGCATGGATAATAAATGATTATCGTGAACAAGGAAATATGATAATAACCAATTTATTATTGCCTCTAGAGCATATTTCCAACATCCTCATCCTCATCCAAACGCCTGTCCCCATCTAGCCACCCCTGTGCTCCCCCGTCGGCGACAAAACCTAGCCACCACCATGGGCTTCTTCTCCGGCAAGAACAAGGGGAAGGCCATAGCCGGCCCTTCCCACACGCCTACCTCGCCTCCGCCGACATCTTCCCGCCGGCCTCGGTAGCGCATCAGCATCCCAGTGCACCAGGCGAAGTGGCACTGGGAGCACTGCATCTCCCTCCCATATCCCGGCGTGACGCTGCCACACAACTGGCACTTGGATCCGGAGAGGATCCCAGTGCCAGCGGCACGCCGCTGTTGGCACGGGCAGACACGGAGGAGGTGCGACGCTGACGATAGCTGCTGACGCCAGAGCATCGCCGCGAGCCCGCCTATGTAACTGACTCTCCCGCTTGGGAGGTCTGGTTCATGTTCGAGCATGAAGAGTCCATGAGGCGCGGCGTCCGCGACGCACGGCATGGCTCCCCGCCATTGTTCCTCGTCGTGCGTGACGAGGACCAGGAGGAGGAGGCCGCCTTCCAGGCGGCGCTGGCGGCTGCCATCCAGGAAAGCGAGGAGGACGAGCGGCGCAAGGCGAAGGAGGAGGCGGCGGCATACCAAGCGTGCATGACAGAGGCCATGGCGCTCTCTGCTGCCGGTGATTGCGTCATGCCACCATTCTGGCCTCCGGCCTCCGTCAAGGCTGAGCCGGCGCCGACCCCCATCAAGCCGGAGAGCTACTCATGGAACGGGGTGGTGCGCAAGTGGGTCAGCGTGCCACCCATCTGGTTTGGGGCGACGCCGACGCATGAGCAGCTCTACCTCGAGCAATGGCGTCAGTAAAGGCTGGCCGAGTAGCGCTGCGAGGGTGAGTACCTTAAGCAGCTGGAGCGCGGAGGAGGAGCACCTTGCCTGCAGTGGCCCAGCCCAGCCGGTGGGGGTACAAACAGCGGCGTATGACATCGCTACAGCCTGGGCGACAACGTTCCCCTGGGCTGGCCCGATGCCGACGCTTATTGACCTCACCGACCCCGGCGACAACGACAAGGATGCCTAGGGCAGCGCGCCTCCTCGTAGTTTTTAGTTTTATTTAATGTTTTAATTAATGTATAAGTGGACTCATGGACTCTCGGCGACCTTTGTGGCCGGCATTAATGTTTAATTAACGTTTTTATTTTTCAAAATGTTTGCGATGTTTTTTTCATGCGACCTTAAAAATGGGTCGGACCAGCATAGGGCGCAAGCGCCGACCCAAACGCGAAAGCGGACATGAGTGTCCGTCAGACCGACCCAAATGGACAAAAAGCGAATAAAATCATCGTTCGTTTAGGTCAGGCGCGTTAGAGTTGCTCCAAAGCTATGATACACATTTTTGCGTACTCTCAAATATTTCTTTACAGAATCTGAGAGACTATGCAAAATAAGGCAAGGGCCTGAAAGGTTAGAGCATCTCCAGTCGCGCTCCCAAAAAGTTCCCCAAGCCACTTTTTGGGCGCCGGCGGGCAAAAAACGCCCCACTCGCCCCCCCAGAAACCCGTTTTGTGCCGGATTTGGCGATATTTACTGCCGGCACACCCATCCCAGCCCCAGCCCCCTTGGGGGCAGCTGGGACGCCGTCATTTGATTTTTACATGCACATGCCCACTTGCCAGCCCCTCTCTCTCCTCTCATTTCTCTCTTTTCTCTCTCCTCTCTCCTCTCTTTTTCATTCCACCACCTACCGCACACAGCTGCCATGGCTCTCGTCCCGGAGCTCCCCATGGCGTGGCGCCCATGTCTCTCGTATAGGATGCAGCCCCGACGCCTCCCTCACCTGGGAGCTCGCGCAGCCGGAGCGGAGCACACATGGCCGGGGAGGGGCTCGCGAGCCTGACATGGAGTAGAGAGCGCACATGGCTGGGGCAGGGCTCACGCTCGCGCGGTCTGGGTGGTCGGGCGCGTCGTAGAGCTGCTCGCGTGGAGGAGGGAACTGGATGGAGGGCACGAGGACGGAGGGCTGGTGGTGCGCAGCCATAAGGCCCGCGCCAAGGAGCGTGCGACGGACAGTGGCGGAGGGGCCGGTGAACGGGGCGTAGTACATGGGAGCTATGGCGGCCTCCGGGCCGTCCAAGCCGCCTCCCCCATAGCTTCGGTGACCGAAAGACTGGCATGTGCTACTCTCCTCCTCGTCATCCTCCGGGCTGCCGTGCCGGTCCTGGCAGCGCGCGCACGCGCATGGGAGGCTGATGCCGCTCATGCTCAGGTGGTCGTACTCGGGGGCGCGGTGGCTGCGACGACGGCCTTCCCGAAGAAACGGGGACACCGACGACAGCGTAGTCCCTAGCGACGGCGAGGAGGGAGGGGAGCGAGAGGGAGAGGTAGGCGGAGGGCGGGAACTTGGGGACGGGGAGCTGCGACTTGAGTGCCAGCACGTGCTCCAGCCAGTTGCACTTCCACATCCGGGCCACGTCCACGGCGAGCCAACCGTTGCACTTGGCGGCCATCCGGTCGGCGCCGCGGGACACGAGCACCTGGCAGCACCGGACGCCGCGTAGTGCAGCGGCGTGCTCCCGGCGCCGATGGCCGCCATGGGCACCGCGGCATTGGGCTGCGTCTGCGCGTCTAGGGACGCCCGCTCGTCGACCAACAGGACAAGATGGCGGAGGGGCCGGTGAACGGGCGTCCTCGACGGTGTCGAGCTGCGGGGTGCTGCCAGACGTCCTCGAAATGCGTCTTGGGTGATGAGACGGTTGGGAAATTTTGCCTCCCCAAACCTAAAATTCCGCCGACCCGATTTCAAGCGGCAAAAAAAAGACATCATGGGGCGCCAACGAGTGGAGATGCTCTTAGGGTGTGTTTGGTTTCTCGTATTGCATCTGGTTCGCACCCGCCATGCAAATACTGGATGTTTGGCACCCTGCATGCTTAACTGGGCCTGGCCCGATGGATGCAAAAACGGCCTCGCAACCAGGCTAAGCGGAAACGCAGATTTCTTGCGTTTCTCGCGTGCAGGCTCGGTGGTTGGCTTTTCTTCCTATGCCCTCCGTCTCGCGTCCAGACCAAGCGCCGCCGCCGTCCGCCAGAGCATCTCGTCAAGCGACGGCCCGGCCCCCCATCAAGCGCCGCGTGGTGAGGTGAGCTCCGCTTCCACATCGCCCGTCGTCGTCGTCAAGCCCCGTTGCCTCGTTTGCCTCCATCAAGCGTCGTCGCCGCCGTCCATGGTCAAGCGCCGCCGCCACCGTCCTGGTCAAGCGCCGCCGCCACCGTCCTCGTTCGTCGTCCACGCCGGATCCAGTCATCTTGCGCCGCCCCACACCAGGTCTTGCCACCGCACGCTGGGTCAGGCTGCCTCGCGCCGCCGCAAGCGAGATCCCATCGTCTGGAGCCGTCGAATGATCCCCGTTTCTCTCTGATTTCAGTAACATTTAGAAGAATCTGCACCTCGTACAACTATATGGTACAGTTTCACCAAACACCAATCTTGGTTCATTCTTGCATCGGCTCAACCAGGCCACACTCAGCCCGCATCCCCCGTGCAATGCAGTCTGAACGTACGAAATCACTAATTAAGGAGTACTCTTGCAAAGAACACTCCACTTTTCCAGGTCGCGACAAGTGGCGCACATGTAGCACGCCACTTGTAGCAACCTGGGAGTTTTCCTTTTTTTCGTAGATCCGTTTATTCAAAACGTTTTATCTCTTAAACCGTGCATCCAAATCTCGAACCGTTTTCTCCATTGGATTCCTCGCGTCGAGATCTTCAAAACTAGATCCCATGTTGATAGGTTTTGACGAACTTTTTTTTCATGAAAAAACCGGGTGAAAAAACCGAACCAGGAGCACGGTTTTTTCCCTTTCCGAAAGAGGCACGCTCGTGCCTCTCGCAAAATCACAACCGTACCTCTCGTGGAAGCAAAACCATGACTCTCATGTAAGAAAAAAAACAGAAAACATGTTTTTTCCGTTTCCGAGAGGCACGGCCGTGACTCGCGAGAGCACAACCGTGCCTCTCGCGAAAGCAAAACCGTGACTCTCGCGAAAGAAAAAAAACAGAAAACACGTATTTTTTCCCTTTCCGAGAGGCACGGCCGTGACTTTCGCGTAAGCATAACCGTGCTTCTCGCGGAAGCAAAACCGTGACTCTCACGAACAAAAACAACAGAAAACACGTTTTGTTTTTCCTTTTCTGAGAGGCACGGCCGTGACTCTCGCGAAAGCAAAACCGTGACTCTCGCGAAAGAAAAAAAAACAGAAAAAAACGTTCCGAGAGGCACGGCCGTGACTCTCGCTAAAGCACAACCGTGCCTCTCGCGGAAGAAAAACCGTGACTTTCACGAAAAAAAAACACGTTTTTTCGCGAAAAAAATTTCAATTTTTTTATCGAGAAGCTAAGAAAGACCGGGAGAAAACCAAAACGTCAAAAAAACCCGGAAAAAAATCGTTTAAAAAGCCGAAAACGCGTGCGAAAAAAAATTCAAAGGGAGCGTCCAGAGCGCGACACGTGGCGAATGACTGAGAGCGTGCCAAGTGGCGCTGATCGTTGCGAGGCTGCCGAAGAAGCGCTCGTTAACTAGTTGCCCCCCTGAACGTACCAGGAACCAAACACGCCCTTAATAAGGGTCTGTTTGGTTCGAATAAGTCACCTGACTTATAAGTCAGGTGACTTAAAATCAGTGACTTATAAGTCACGCCTGCTTGGTTATCACCTGATTTATAAGTCACATGAGCATACCTTTCTACCTTGTTTTTTTATGTAAAGGTGATGAGACCCATGCAAAAGGGATGACTTATAAGTTTTAAGTTGGGGTAGAGCAACTTATGACTTATAAATTGAGGTGACTTATAAGTTGAGTCGGTTTGACAAAATAAGTCACTTTTTACATTTTTCGACTTATAAATTGATGACTTATTTAAAACCAAACAGGGCCTAACCGATTGACTGCGCCATCTCAGCCCACCGCCGTGCGGTCCCAGGACAAAATCTCCGCCGAGCAGAACAAGGAAGCGCGAAACGGAAAAAACCACGCGCGGTTCCGAACGAAGATGGCAACCGTCCCCCCGCTCGATCCGACTACTCGAATTCGGACGCGAAACTTAATTAGTCGACAAAGGTCGCGCGGCGCTCCGCGAAGGCGCGGCGGCAACCCCATCTACGCAGGCCGCCCGCCGCACTCCGATTTCAAGCAGGAATCACGGACCAGCCCGATCCCCCCGCCCATAGAAACTATCCCTCCACGCATCGCCTCATCTGACCACCTCGCCGCAAACCAAGATCCGCATCTACGGATTAGGGTTTACTACGATTGGTATTTGGTGAGCAGCTTCGAAAGGGGATGGGCACGGTTGGCGCTTGGAGGCGAGCACAGGATGGTTCCGTCATTACCGGTGAAGCCGTCGTGGACCTGGATCGATCTCCCATCGCCGGTGATGGCGGCGGCGGCGGCCAGCACGAGGCCCCGGACACGGCGGGCACGCGGGCCTCGCCCATTGACGTCGAAGCGCTAGGCGACGAGGTGCGTTTGCTCTCTGCCCCCTTGTTTCAATCACCATGATTTTATTTTGACATTGAGATGATGTTTTGTTTTAATAGGGGAGGTCGAGAGCTAAGATAAAGCGCCGTGCGGTTGTTGTGGATCTGGAGGCGGATGCTGATCAGGAAGGTGAGTTTACTGCTGATCTCAAGTAGTTTAATACTGCCAGTGCTAAATTGCAAATCATGGGTTAGTAGTTACCGCAGAAATTGAGTACTTGGTTCAATTTACTTCTACCTTTTATGTTCATGTTCCGATTGGCGCATATTTCTTCTTTGGGATAAGTGTGAAACTGAACTTCAGATTTTTATTCCACATGCTCTGTGTTTTATTCCACATGCTCTGTAGTTTATTGTTACAGCAAACTTCAGTCTAATGGAGGCATAAATAAGATGTCATAAATATTAGACTGATAAAGACGTTTATTTGGGCAGCATCTGATCCCATGTTTTCCTTGCGACTAAAGATTATGTTTTCCTTGCGACTAAAGATTATGTTTTCCTTGCGACTAAAGGTTGTGGTGATGCAAGAACATTTAGCTGTCTCAGTGGGAACAAAAGGCGGAAGGTTCCACCTGTTATATGCCTTTCTCCGGACAGGGAAGAAAGATCCAGCAATCAGGTTTTAATTTTCTTCTTTTGTTTTGTGAATTAAAGTTTTTATGCTTTACAGATTACCACAATAAGCGTATGTATTATTTTCTCAAGGTATATGGCATCTATCTTTGTCCACTAAACTTAAGCAAACCGGTAGAGTGGAACATCTATAATTATGCTACATCTGTGCCGTGCTTTGCTCTCTCTTTCTCTCTTTTCAGAATATTCAGGTGGGCACTGTGCAATGCACTAGAGTGTACATATATATTTCCATGTATTTGTTGAGCAGAAATGGAACCAGTGACATGAAACTTTGATCCATATCCAACATCTTCTGAACACTGCACTACTAATATTACATGCTCTCAATTGATAAGTTGAACCTGTACCTTCAATTTTGTTTTGAAACACCGCATCCTTATTTCTGGTTGAATTGTGATTCTTTTGTGCTGTACATGGGCTATGTCGTAGGCTCACCCTTTCTAACCTTCACAGCAAAACAGCACGGTGCGAGTCAGTAGACCAACTGCCAATGCTTCTCCAAAGGAACCGACGTTCACTTGCCCGGTGTGCCTGAACAAGATGGAGCTGCCGTCCGCTACGAGCTGTGGCCATGTCTTCTGTGAGAAGTGCATCAAGGCGGCCATCAAGGCCCAGAAGAAATGCCCTACTTGTAGGAAGAGGCTAGGGCCGAAGAGCTACCGTCGAGTTTACCTCCCTGCAACTGCTGATCAAGTCTGAGCTTAAAGTCCTCCATTTTTTTCATACAGTACTATCTTGGCGGCAAACAGCTTAGGATGGTGCGCAATCAAGAAGTTAGAGCCGCTGCCTTTTGCAAGTATTTCATGAACTTCATAGCGTGTGACTTGTATTCTGGAACAGGTCGGTGACTATAGATAGAGAGTGATGCTCTGGTCGGTTGTGTGCATCGGTCGATGCACCACCTGGGGCGCTACCTTAGTTTTCTTCTAAGAGATACTGCTTGATGATCTTGACTTGAGATCATGGTTCTTGGATTTGCATATGTCCTTCTGAAGTGTGGTGCAATAGTAGGTTTTGCATTTTCTGTGTCTGGCATAATTTTCTTGGGTGACAATGACGCATCAGTGTCCTTTCTCCATTCCATGCACATAAACAGCCAGCATGCAAGTTTCGGATCAAACGGTAGATCTCCTGAAAAACGAAGAGGAATTTTGGACTTGTCCCTATGTTGATGTCGCAACAGCCGGCTAACCCAATTCTCTGAAGTGATGGGAGGTTCTGACCCTTAGAAAATGGCTGAACCCTTACCCTTCATTGGCCGATCAGATTCGCCCGAACTGTTGACGAACATGTCATCGCTCTCGCACCAGCAAGGATTGCTTCTTTTGACGAAACATCTTTCAGAGAAGCTCCACTAGCCTGTGTTTCTTACTTTATTTATTATTCCTCCTTACTTAATCCTTTAGGTCTTCTTTTTCTTTCAGTATCGCTATCCGGGGGGAAGGGCGGGGAATAGCATAATATACTCCAGCACATGACAGTATTCCTCTTTTTCACCCCAAAAAAGGATCTTCAATCAGGAGAGCGCCCCGTGCCCGGAGCAGATGCCGAAATGGGCTTCGATTGGACCTGCCTTGATTTGGACACCCACCATGTGTTGAATGGAAGCAGATCGAGATTTCGATCATCATGACCGCATGAGCCTGAAACCTCAAGGTTCGTTCATGGGAATCATGGCGCCTCACTCAAGAACCTTCCATGCATCATGTACGCAGGCGGTCAGGCCCACTCCCCGGGCCGGGCTACCCACTGTATTGTGGGCCTCGGTCATGTGAGCCTGGCCCGGGGGCCACCTGCCGCCGGTTGACGACGTACCGCCCCTGTCATCACTCGTCACCGAATGCTTCAGGTTTGTGCGTGAGATCAGTCGATTCCTCGGGCGCGCGCCAAAGTATGGCGTGGATTACCTTCATTTGCTCTCGGCGTGATGACGGAAGTATGGTCGGCGTGGACACGGGGCGCAGCAGCACCCAACAATGTCGAACGGGTCATTTTCTTATAGCGATTTTTGAAAGAAGAAGAAGCTTCAGTGTTCTCGCTGTTGCGCTTTTGTGCGCTCTAGAGTCTAGACCATAGTAATGGCTCAGTGCTCATGGTTGGCAGCATTTCAGGACACGAAGTGTTCTTTTTTACGGGCAAGAAGACAAGCTCTTTAACTCTGTTCGGAGATGTAAACTTTGGAAGCGTTCCTACTCTCCTGGAGGAGAGCGGTGTTGGGTATATATTGATTAGTGACGGGAAAAGCCCCTGCCGTGGCGTACAAGTTTCAGCCGATCGCTTGGATGCAGCTATCGATGAGGAGACCGAGATACAGAAGGAGTCTAAGATAGATAAGGGAGGGAATAGAGATAAGTCATGTTTAGATTACAATAAGATTAAACTGAATATTCTAACACCCTCCCTTAATCTAAACTATCTTAGATTTAAATTTCTTTTGAACTCCTCAAATGGCCTGGATGGAAGAGCCTTAGTAAATCCGTCTGCCAACTGATCCTTGGATGGAATGAAACGTATCTCCAACTTCTTGTCTGCTACTCTTTCTCGTACAAAATGAAAATCAATCTCAATGTGTTTGGTTCTAGCATGAAAGATAGGATTGGCAGACAAATAAGTTGCTCCTAAATTATCACACCATAAACAAGACACACGATGTTGCTTAATCCCTAATTCTGTAAGTAAGGATTCCACCCAAATGATCTCTACAGTTGCGTTTGCCAACGATTTGTATTCAGCCTCTGTACTCGACCTTGATACAGTTGCCTGCTTTCTGGCACTCCAAGAAATAAGATTAGATCCAAAAAATACTGCAAAGCCTCCTGTTGATTTTCTATCATCACTGCAGCCGGCCCAATCAGCATCAGAAAAAGCACTAACAAGAGTTGAATTAGAGCGTCTAAACGGAAGACCCAGACTTGCAGTATGCTTTATGTATCTTACAATCCTTTTAACAGTTGTCCAGTGTGCAGTAGTAGGTGCATGCAAATACTAACAAACCTTATTAACAGCAAATGATATATCTGGCCTTGTCAATGTCAAATGTTGCAAAGCTCTAACAGTACTCCTGTATCTTGTGCTTTCTTCTTCTTTAAGAGGTTCACCTTCAAAAGCTGAAAGTTTCTCTGAAGAAGATAACAGTGTAGGTGACGGCTTACAGTCCTTCATTCCCATCCGAGTTACAAGTTCAGTAGCATATTTTTCTTGATTCAATACTATGCCATCTCGAATCTTCTTAACTTCAATACCCAGGAAGAAGTGTAGATCACCAAGATCCTTAAGAGCAAATTCTGAACTTAGATCACGCAGAAGAGCATTAGTGGCATTTTGTGAAGAACTTGCAACTATAATATCATCAATGTAAATCAGCACAAATATAACTGTGGTTGCCTTATTATAAAAGAAAAGTGATGTATCAGCCTTGGATGCAACAAAACCAAGATGCCTTAACTGAGAGCTTAACCTTGAGTACCATGCTCTTAGTGCTTGTTTCAGGTCATAAAGAGCTTTGTCAAGCTTGCACACATAGTGAGGTGTTTTCTTATTTTCATACCCAGGTGGTTGTCTCATGTAAACCTCCTCTTCCAGAACACCATGCAAAAACGCATTCTGAACATCTAGCTGCCTTAAACTCCATCCTCTGGACACAACAATAGCTAGTACAAGTCTGATAGTTGCAGCTTTAACAACAGGTCTGAAAGTATCTTCATAGTCTAAACCATAACGTTGTTTAAAACCTTTTGCAACTAGACTTGCCTTATACCTATCAATTGAGCCATCCGCCCTTTTTTGATTCTGTAAACCCACTTACAATCAATGATATTTTTACCTCTCTGTTCTGGTACAAGATGCCAAGTCTTGTTTCTCATAAGCGCGGAGTACTCTTCATCCATTGCATTTTTCCACTTTGGATCTCCAAGTGCAACCTCTAAATTTGTTGGCTCTCCTGTGATACACAACATGCCATACGGTACGGTACCATCAGTTCTAATTTTTGGATTTTTTATACCTTTCCGTAGTCGGATTGTAACACGTGAGACAACAGTTGGTTGAGGTTGAACATGACGTGTAGGTTGTTGCACAGGAGATGATGCGGAAGATCTGGGCACAAAAGATCCCGACAGAGCATTTGACCCGCTTTGCACAACGGATCCAGGCCCAAAGCTAGTAGCATGTGGTGTGGCCGAAGATGTTGCTTCTTCAAAACTGGTGGCCATAGAAGATCCTGGATTCTCCTCTGTCTGCACCTGCATGTAGCGCGTGAGGCGCAGCGGCCTCGAGCCAGCCACTGTCGCGCCCGTCCCTGTCGTTTCTGCATGCCCGCGCGTGGGGCGCGGAACCAGCGCTGCATCGGGTGACGTGGCGCCCATTCGTTGGATGGACCGGCTTCTGGCCAGCACATGCTCCTAGGCAGATCCCCGCGCGCGATCCGAGAGCTCCTGACGCACAGGAGTTCTAGGTGACACTGGATTCTCCTCGTGTCCAGCGCCAGCGTCTTCTTCCTCCAATGCATGAAATATATCATCATTTTCAGCCAAAATTTGATCATTATGTGCACCGTTTTCCTCTGCGTTTTCTCCATGACCCTGCACAGGCAAAGACACAATACCGGCACTAGTAGAATTATCATTTTGGTCAGTACAATTGTCGCCCCCATGATCAAAATCTCGGAGAGTGGGTGGAAGAAGAAGGATTTCTTTTCTAAGAAGGGCTCCGACATTAGGATGAAGTGATGCAAAGGGAAAAACAGACTCGTCAAAAACAACATCACGAGATATGTAAACCATGCCAGTAGAAATATCTAGGCATTTGACTCCTTTGTGAATTGGGCTATACCCAAGAAAAGCACATTTTTGAACGGAAGGCAAGTTTGCGTGTATTGTAGGGTCTAAGGTTGGGCCAGCATGCACAACCAAACACACGAAGAGATTTATAATCAGGAGTAGTACCATAGAGTCGTGTGATAGGAGTTTCAAACTTGATGACTTTACTAGGGAGCAAGTTTATGAGATATGTGGCAGTCAAAAATGCTTCATCCCAGAAATTTAGTGGCATGGATGCATTTGCTAGTAGGGCTAGCCCTACCTCAACAACATGATGATGCTTTCTTTCTGCAGAGCCATTCTGTTGGTGGGCATGTGGACATGAAACATGATGCGAGATGCCAAGTTGCTGAAAGAAAGAATTGAGTTTCTTGTATTCACCACCCTAGTCAGTTTGCATGTCAATGATCTTAGTGTTTAGTTTTCTTTCAACAAGATTTTGAAAATTCTTGAAAACTTGAAACACTTCAGATCGTTTCTTAAGAAGATAGATCCAAGTAAATTTGCTATAGTCATCAATAAAGCTTACACAATATAGGTGTCTACCAACTAAAACAGGAGCTGGCCCCCAAAACATCCGAGAATACAAGTTGTAAGGGTGCAGTGGAAATACTGGTAGAGATAGGATATGGTAGCTGATGACTTTTAGCTTGCTGACATGGATCACAAACTGACTCAATGCTAGACTCAAAAACATGGGGAAGCTTATTTCTGCTAAGAACAAGTTCAACTATAACTGATGAAGGATGACCTAATCTACTATGCCACTTTGCAGAAGACGGCTTGATGGCGACAAAAGCTTGCTTATTTGAAGACGACGATGACGATGATGATATAAGTGGGTAAAGACCACCCACGCACTTGCCCCTAAGAAGTATTCTCCTCGTGTCCAAGTCCTTAACCAAAAAGAAGTAAGGATAAAATTCAATGAGAACACGATTATCAAGAGTAAACCTATGAACTGAGACAAGATTTTTTGAAGTTTCAGGAACATATAGAATCCTATTTAGATGCAAATTTTTCATGGGGTTTTGACAACTGAACGACCAACATGAGTAATTTTCATACCAGAACCGCTTACGGTGTGAACTTGGTCCTGTCCATGGTATTTGTCCCTGATGGTTAGCTTGTCCAGCTCTCCCGTGATATGGTTTGTTGCTCCGGTGTCCGCGTACCAGTTGGTGTCGATGCCATAGCCGTTGGTGAGAACATTTACCTCCTTCTCTTCATAGTCATCTTCCTCATAGCGATCCCAACAAGCACGGGCACCTCCTGCATGAAACTTGTAACATATCTGACATTCAGGATAATCTCGAGGTGGTTGTTGACGTTGCTGTTGCTGTTGTTGTGGACGGCCTTGATAGCTTCTACCACCGTTGCCTGTAGAGGGAGAAGGGGGGCGCCTTCCTCGGCCACGCCCTCTGTGGCCGCGTCCACGGCCTCGGTTCTTGAACTGGCCACACCCCCTGTACACCGCATTGGCTGAGGAGTTGAAGCCCCCATCTGGGCCATCGCCAAGCATCTCTACCCGCTGATCAAAAGCAGAAATCTGGGCGAAGAGATCATCCACGGTGATGGCAGATTTGACAGCGCCAATTGCTGCTACAACCGGATCATAGTCTCGGTCAAGGCCCGCAAGAACGTAGTCCACCATCTCAGGGTCACTAACCGGGCGACCTGCTGCTGCAAGCTCATCCCCGAGGTTCTTCATCTTGGCGATGTAGGTGCTGCCGGACATGGTGCCCTTCTTCGTGTTGGCAATGGCGATCCGTAGATTCGTAATTCTGGATTGTGACTGCGATGCAAAGATAGTAGTAATTGCAGTCCATAGATCATATATGTTTTCCTTACCAATGACGTGAGCAAGGATCTCCTTGGATAGTGAATTCAACAGATAGCTTAGGACCTGTTGATCCTTCGACAACCATGGCCCGTACAGTGGATTTGGTACTACAGCTGTTGTCTTGTCCGACTGCTGCTGCTCCACCGTTGTTGGGGGCGCGGCTTCGCTTCCATCGAGAAGCCCTGTAACCTGCGCTCCTCGCAGGCCGGGCATCACCTGAGCTTTCCACAAGAGGAAGTTCCCCTTTGTCAACTTCTCGGACGGAGGAGGACCGAGGTTGAGGACGACCGTAGCCGAGGTGGAAGACATAGCGATGGAAGAAAGATTTCTCGTGACTAGCTAGATCGGGAAGAGGAAGGCTCTGTATACCATGTAAACTTTGGAAGGGTTCCTACTCTCCTGGAGGAGAGCCGCGTTGGGTATATATTGATTAGCGACATGAAAAGCCCCTGCCGTGGCGTACAGGTTTCAGCCGATCGCTTAGATGCAGCTATCGATCAGGAGACCGAGATACAGAAGGAGTCTAAAATAGATACGGGAGGGAATAGAGATAAGTCATGTTTAGATTACAATAAGATTAAACTGAATATTCTAACAGGAGAGAGAGAAATAACTGGAGGACCTGGACGCAGATCCGGAAAACGAAGAGTCCGGCGACGCGTTATCATATCATAGTACGACGACACTGAAGAAAATATTTACTAGGCAAATCTATGACGGGCCAATCTTGGCATATGCCAGAGCTACCGAGAAGTCCTAGGCAAATCTTGCTTTAGTCTAAACTCGACCTAGCGTGGCGCAGCGTACGAATGCGATTAATTAACCCGGCCGCGAGGAGACTGGCGAGGCGACAAACATCCCGTGTGGTTTTACTTTGTGCGCGTCGGGCTCTGAATCTTATCTGACTTGCTGTCTCTAGGTCCGCCCCTAAACGCATGGAATTATTTAGCCGCGTAGCCTGTGCTGGAAATCTTCCTGCTAGTAGCACGATCCAAGACCAGCCAGCCAGAGCGCGTTGTCAGCCCTGACGGACGCCTCTCGTTTCTCTCCGAACATCGACAAGGCGTGCATAGTAATTCCGTGTAGGCCAAGGAGGCCTTGGCAACGATCCACCACGGGTGCACGTACCGGCACCGGCACCGGGCAGCGTCCTCGTGAACAGTGGTCTCCCTGTGTGCACAGTGGTGCGTACTCCGCCTAGTGCCCGTGCCGCGGCGCCGCGCGTGCACGTGACTCTTGATCCCGCGTCGCGCACGGGTTGAATCGATCCATCTCGTGCCGATCGTTTCACCGGTTTGCCCACGGTGGAAAAGGTTCATTTTAAACTTTGAACTTGTAGACGTTCGGCGAATCAAATATTGAAGTTCATCTCTTTGTCGTTTGCATCCCGAACTAACAAATTCCGGTTTAAACCAATCCAGATTCCGCTCCCAAACAAGGATTGTTGACGTGGCAAAGGTATGGCCGGGATGGGTCATTCCGCGCGGCGCGCCTGCGTTGATAAGAGTGGCCTGGCCCAGTTCGGTCCATCATCTTCCTTCGTTCTCTCCACACCCCATGCCTTCCACTTTCTCTCGCGACGACAATGGCGAACGGTGGTTGATCAGCGGGGTTGAGACGATCGTGACGACGTGACGACGCGTCGAAGAAGAAGGTAATGTTCTGGACTCCCTCCTCCCATATTATTTATAGTTTAGAGTAGTTGCAGCATTAGGGTTAGGGTTTTGAGCGGCAACTTTGGGGATGATTTCGGTGACACAAAAAGCTAGACTTTTTTGTGAAGAGGAATAGCTTCATATGCTTTATTTTGATCACATTTTATGTTTATTTCAGTGAAATCATGGACCCTAATGAGATTTTGAACGTTTAATTTCATATCAGAGGGGAGTTCGTCCGCATTGGTCCAAATTTGGACTATGTTGGGGGGGGGGGGGGGGGAGCAATGTCAGAGATTGAGAGGGATATATTGTCTCTACATGAAGTGAAAGGTTATATGAAAGATCATATTCAATTGAAGAAATCGATGAAGTTCTATTATGCTTCGTGGGAAAGAGCTTATCAATGGCTTGGTGTTCATTAATGATGATAGTGGGTGTGTGAAGACGACTGATTATATTTGTGTTGGAGGAGTTGTTGATGTGTATGTGGAGTACCATGGAGAGGAAGATAATAATGACAGTAGCAGTGGGAGTGACTTTAAGGATGAAATCATGAAACAGAGTGATGATGAACTAAATGTTGTGATAACTGTTATTGAACCTGCAAAATCTGACACTGATGTGCTCATTCCTGATGAAACTGGTGTAATCACACAGGTAAAAAGAGGTAGAAAGGAAATAACTACTCGCCAATAACAGTTAATGACACATACACCGACAAAAAAGAAGCATATTCCTTGTCCTAAGGAAAAGATAGCAACACGGTGGTTTATTTAAAACGTTGTGAGGACGAGATTGCAGGATGGAATGTACATCAGCCGAGCTACGTTTTAGAAAAAGAACTAGAGAAGATCCCCATGGAGCGATGTGGGAAGATGGGCAGTGGGGAAAGGCCGGAGGAAGCTGTACCTGAGGACCGTCAGGATGTAACTAGGAGGGCGCCAGCAGACAGGATCTGCCCATATTGCGGCAATGAGCAAGGGGAGAAGGCCCTACCGCGTCAGAGCTTGGTCAGAGAGAACGGCGGGTACCACAGATCGAGGCGAGCCGGCTGTGGGTTTCTTGCCTCGACGCCGTCGAACGGAGCAACACTGCACATCCTTCCTTTTCACCGACGGACGGGATCTGGCCGGATCAGTGACCAGCGGTGAGAGGGAGAGGCCACCGCCGCCTTATGTGATAGAGTGTGAAGAGAGACCAACCCCAACAAGCAAGCATTGAGGCTCATGCCTATATTTTATATACTAGTATACTGGAGCGGTTTGTTTTTCTCGGTAACAATTGTTTTATATTCTGTACGTGCCAATGAGGAGTGAAACTTTATTTAAAAATAACGCGCCAACACATCAAGTCGCACTTTGTTTCGTTCACGCATCGTACACGACCCTCCATCAAGTGAAGAACTGCTACACGCGTCAAATTGTCATGTGGGCTGCCTTTTTCTAATAGAAATGAGCTTCACCAAGTACCCGCGCGGGTGTGATTGTGAACGAGACATGAGTACGCGAGTCGTGCATGTACCCCAACTACGTGGGTGGGTGTGAGATAGATACAAACCCATAGAGAGATGGTGTGTGCGTTCCTGAGTGTTTTTTTGGGTGAGTGATTTCGTAAGTGTATTTGTGTGTGTCAGAGATAGACAGAGTAAAGGAAATATGCCCTAGAGGCAATAATAAACTTGTTATTTATTTCTTTATATCATGATAAATGTTTATTATTCATGCTAGAATTGTATTAACCGGAAACTTAGTGCACGTGTGAATACATAGACAAATAGAGTGTCCCTATTATGCCTCTACTTGACTAACTCGTTAATCAAAGATGGTTATGTTTCTTGACCATAGACATGTGTTGTCATTTGATGAACGGGATCACATCATTAGAAAATGATGTGATGGACAAGACCCATCTGTTAGCTTAGCATAATGATCATTTAGTTTTATTGATATTGCTTTCTTCATGACTTATACATATTCCTCTGACTATGAGATTATGCAACTCCCGAATATTGGAGGAACACCTTGTGTGCTATAAAACGTCACAACGTAACTGGGTGATTATAAAGATGCTCTATAGGTGTCTCCAAAGGTGTTTGTTGAGTCGGCATAGATCAAGATTAGGATTTACACTCCGTGTATCGGGGAGGTATCTCTGGGCCCTCTCGGTAATGCACGTCACTATAAGCCTTGCAAGCAATGTGACTAATGAGTTAGTTGCGGGATTATGCATTACGGAACGAGTAAATAGACTTGCCAGTAACAAGATTGAACTAGGTATAAGGATACCACGATCGAATCTCGGGCAAGTAACATACCGATGACAAAGGGAATGACGTATGTTGTTATGCGGTTTGACCGATAAATATCTTCGTAGAATATGTAGGAACCAATATGAGCATCCAGGTTCCACTATTTGTTATTGACCGGAGATGTGTCTCGGTCATGTCTACATAGTTCTCGAACCCGTAGGGTCCGCACGCTTAACGTTCGATGACTATTTGTATTATGAGTTATGTGTTTTGGTGAGCAAAGTTTGTTTGGAGTCCCGGATGAGATCACAGACATGACGAGGAGTCTCGAAATGATCGAGATGTAAAGATTGATATATTGGAAGGTCATATACGGACATCGTAATGGTTCCGATAAGGTTCGGGGATTTTTTGGAGTACCGGGAGGCTACCGGAACCCCCCGGGAAAGTTAATGGGCCTAATAGGCCATAGTGGTGGAGAGGAGGCAGGCCACGGGAGGAGGCGCGCGCCCTCCTTGCCCAATCCGAATTGGACAAGGGGAGGGGGTGCGCCCCCCCCTCTTTCCTTCTCCTTCTCCCTCCTTTCCCCTTTCCCCCCTCTCCGTTGGAAGGAAGGGGGGAGATCCTACTAGGAACGGAGTCCTAGTAGGACTCCCCCCTCTTGGCGTGCCCCCATTGGGCCGGCCTCCTCCTCCCTCCTCCTTTATATACGTGGGCGGGGGCCACCCCAAAGGCACATCAGTTGTTTATTTGCCGTGTACGGTGCCCCCCTCCACAGTTTACTCCTCCGGTCATAGCGTCGTAGTGCTTAGGCGAAGCCCTGCGTGGATCACACCACCATCACCGTCACCACGCCGTCGTGCTATCAGAACTCTCCCTTGACCTTCTAATGGATCAAGAGCTCAAGGGATGTCATCGAGCTGAGCGTGTGCTGAACACGGAGGTGCCGTACGTTCGGCACTTGGATCGGTTGGATCGTGAAGACGTTCGACTATATCAACCGCGTTAACCTAACGTTTCCGCTTTCGGTCTACGAGGGTACGTGGACACACTCTCCTCGTCTCGTTGCTATGCATCTCCTAGATAGATCTTGTGTGATTGTAGGATTTTTTTTTGAAATTGCATGCTACGTTCCCCAACAGTGGTATCAGAGCCAGATCTATGCGTAGATGATATGCACGAGTAGAACACAAAGAGTTATGGGCGATAATAGTCATACTGCTTACCACTAACGTCTTACTTTGATTTAGCGGTATTGTTGGATGAAGCGTCCCGGACTGACATTACATGATCACGTTCATGAGACTGGTTCTACTGACGTGCTTTGCACACAGGTGGCTGGCGGGTGTCTGTTTTTCCAACTTTAGTTGAATCGAGTTTGACTATGGCCTGTCCTTGTTGAAGGTTAAAACAACACACTTGACGTAAAATCATTGTGGTTTTGATGCGTAGGTAAGAACGGTTCTTGCTAGAAGCCTATAGCAGCCACGTAAAACTTGCAACAACAAAGTAGAGGATGTCTAACTTGTTTTTGCAGGGCATGTTGTGATGTGATATGGTCAAGATGCGATGAGATATAAATTGTTGTATGAGATGATCATGTTTTGTAACAGTTATCGGCAACTGGCGGGAGCCATATGGTTGTCGCTTTATTGTATGAAATGCAATCGCCATGTAATTGCTTTACTTTATCACTAAGCGGTAGCGATAGTCGTAGAAGCAATAGTTGGCGAGACGACAACGATGCTTCGATGGAGATCAAGGTGTCAAGCCGGTGACGATGGTGATCATGACGGTGCTTTCGAGAAGGAGATCAAAGGCACAAGATGATGATGGCCATATCATATCAGTTATATTGATAGCATGTGATGTTTATCCTTTATGCATCTTATTTTGCTTAGTTCGGCGGTAGCATTATAAGACGATCTCTCACTAAATTTCAAGGTATAAGTGTTCTCCCTGAGTATGCACCGTTGCTACAGTTCGTCGTGCTGAGACACCACGTGATGATCAGGTGTGATAAGCTCTACGTTCACATACAACGGGTGCAAGCCAGTTTTGCACACGCAGAATACTCGGGCTAAACTTGACGAGCCTATCATATGCAGATATGGCCTCGAAACACTGAGACCGAAAGGTCGAGCGTGAATCATATAGTAGATATAATCAACATAGTGATGTTCACCATTGAAAACTACTCCATCTCACGTGATGATCGGACATGGTTTAGTTGATATGGATCACGTGATCACTTAGATTATTAGAGAGATGTCTATCTAAGTGGGAGTTCTTAAGTAATTTGATTAATTGAACTTTAATTTATCATGAACTTAGTACCTGATAGTATTATGAATGTCTATGTTGTTGTAGATTGATGGCCCGTGTTGTTGTTCCGTTGAATTTTAATGCGTTCCTAGAGAAAGCTAAGTTGAAAGATGATGGTAGCAACTACACGGACTGGGTCTGTAACTTGAGGATTATCCTCATTGCTGCACAGAAGAATTACGTCCTGGAAGCACCGCTAGGTGACAAACCCGCTACAGGAGCAACGCCAGATGTTATGAACACTTGGCAGAGCAAGGCTGATGACTACTCGATAGTTCAGTGTGCCATGCTTTACGGCTTAGAACCAGGACTTCAACGATGTTTTGAAACGTCATGGAGCATATGAGATGTTCCAAGAGTTGAAGTTAATATTTCAAGCAAATGCCCGGATTGAGAGATATGAAGTCTCCAATAAGTTCTACAGCTGCAAGTTGGAGGAGAATAGTTTTGTCAGTGAACATATACTCAGAATGTCTGGGTACCACAACCACTTGACTCAACCGGGAGTTAATCTTCCTGATGATAGTGTCATTGACAGAGTTTTTCAATCACTGCCACCAAGCTACAAGAGCTTCGTGATGAACTATAATATGTAAGGGATGGATAAGACGATTCCTGAGCTCTTCGCAATGCTAAAGGCTGCGGAGGTAGAAATCAGGAAGGAGCATCAAGTGTTGATGGTCAACAAGACCACCAGTTTCAAGAAAAAGGGTAAAGGGAAGAAGGGGAACTTCAAGAAGAACAACAATCCAGTTGTTGCTCAAGTGAAGAAACTCAAGTCTGGACCTAAGCCTGAGACTGGGTGCTTCTATTGCAAAGGAACTGGTCACTAGAAGCGGAACTGCCCCAAGTATTTGGCGGAGAAGAAGGATGGAAAAGTGAAAGGTATATTTGATATACATGTTATTGATGTGTACCTTACTATTGCTCGCAGTAGTGCCTGGGTATTTGATACTGGTTCGGTTGCTAACATTTGCAACTCGAAACAGGGGCTACGGATTAAGCAAAGATTGGCTAAGGACGAGGAGACGATGTGCGTGCGAAATGGTTCCCAAGTCGATGTGATCGCCGTCGGCACGCTACCTCTACATCTACCTTCGGGATTAGTTTTAGACCTAAATAATTGTTATTTGGTGCCAGCGTTGAGCATGAACATTATATCTGGATCTTGTTTGATGTGAGATGGTTATTCATTTAAATTAGAGAATAATGGCTGTTCTATTTATATGAGTAATATATTTTATGGTCATGCACCCCTGATGAGTGGTCTATTTTTACTAAATCTTGATAGTAGTGACACACATGTTCATAGTATTGAAGCCAAAAGATGCAGAGTTGATAATGATAGTGCAACTTATTTGTGGCACTGCCGTTTAGGTCATATTGGTGTAAAGCGCATGAAGAAACTCCATTCTGATGGACTTCTGGAATCACTTGATTATGAATCACTTGGTACTTGCGAACCATGCCTCATGGATAAGATGAGTAAAACTCCATTCTCTGGAACAATGGAGCAATCAACAGAGTTATTGGAGATCATACATACTGATGTATGTGGTCCAATGAACATTGAAGCTCGCGGCGGATATCGATATTTTCATACCTTCACAGATGATTTGAGGAGATATGGGTATATCTACTTGATGAAGCATAAGTCTGAAACATTTGAAAAGTTCAAAGAATTTTAGAGTGAAGTGGAAAATCATGGTAACAAGAAAATCAAGTTTCTACGATCTGATCGTGGAGGCTAATATTTGAGTTATGGGTTTGGACTTCATTTGAAACAACGCGGAATAGTTTCGCAACTCACGCCACCTGGAACACCACAGCGTAATGGTGTGTCCAAATGTCATAATCGTACTTTACTAGATATGGTGCGATCTATGATGTCTCTCACCGATTTACCGCTATCATTTCGGGGTTACGCTTTAGAGACAGCTCCATTCACGTTAAATAGGGCACCATCTAAATCCGTCGAGACGACACCTTATGAACTGTGGTTTGGCAAGAAACCTAAGTTGTCGTTTCTCAAAGTTTGGGGTTGCGATGCTTATGTGAAAAAGCTTCAACCTGATAAGCTCGAACCCAAATCGGAGAAATGCATCTTCATAGGATACCCAAAGGAAATTGTTGGGTACACCTTCTATCACAGACCCAAGGCAAGATATTCGTTGCTAAGAATGGATCCTTTCTAGAGAAGGAGTTTCTCTCGAAAGAAGTGAGTGGGAGGAAAGTAGAACTTGAGGAGGTAATTGTACCTTCTCCCTTATTGGAAAGTAGTTCATCACTGAAATTAGTTCCAGTGATTCCTACACCAGTAAGTGAGGAAGCTAATGATGATGATCATGAAACTTCTGATCAAGTTACTACCGAACCTCGTAGGTCAACTAGAGTAAAATCCGCAGCAGAATGGTTCGGTAATCCTATTCTAGAAGTCATGTTACTTGACCATGACGAACCTACGTATGAGGAAGCAATGATGAGCCCAGATTCCGCAAAATGGCTTGAAGCCATGAAATCTGAGATGGGATCCATGCATGAGAACAAAGTGTGGACTTTGGTTGACTTGCCCGATGATCGACAGGCCATAGAGAATAAATGGATCTTCAAGAAGAAGACTGACGCTGACGGTAATATTACCGTCTACAAAGCTCAACTTGTTGCGAAAGGTTTTCGACAAGTTCAAGGAGTTGACTACAATGAGACCTTCTCATCCGTAGTGATGCTTAAGTCCGTCCGAATCATGTTAGCAATTGCTACATTTTATGATTATGAAAATTGGCAAATGGATGTCAAAACTGCATTCCTTAATGGATACCTTAAAGAAGAGTTGTATATGATGCAACCAGAAGGTTTTGTCGATCCAACAGGTGCTAACAAAGTGTGCAAGCTCCAACGATCCATTTATGGACTGGTGCAAGCCTCTCGGAGTTGGAATATACGCTTTGATAGTGTGATCAAAGCATATGGTTTTATACAGACTTTTGGAGAAGCCTGTATTTACAAGAAAGTGAGTGGGAGCTCCATAGCATTTTTGATATTATATGTGGATGACATATTGTTGATCGGAAATGATACTGAATTTCTGAATAGCATAAAAGGATACTTGAATAAGAATTTTTCAACGAAAGACCTCGGTGAAGCTGCTTATATATTGGGCATCAAGATCTATAGAGATAGATCAAGATCTATATAGATAAATCAAGACGCTTGATTGGACTTTCACAAAGCACATACCTTGATAAAGTTTTGAAGAAGTTCAAAATGGATCAGGCAAAGAAAGGGTTCTTGCATGTGTTACAAGGTGCGAAGTTTAGTCAGACTCAATGCCCGACCACTGCAGAAGATAGATACAAAATGAAAGGTGTTTCCTATGCCTCAGCCATAGGCTCTATCATGTATGCAATGCTATGTACCAGACCTGATGTGTGCCTTGCTATAAGTTTAGTAGGGAGGTACCAACGTAATCCAGGAGTGGATCACTGGACAACGATCAAGAACATCCTGAAATACCTAAAAAGGACTAAGGATATGTTTCTCGTATATGGAGGTGACAAAGAGCTCATCGTAAATGGTTACGTTGATGCAAGCTTTGACACTGATCCGGATGACTCTAAGTCACAAACCGGTCAAGGTCATCCCGATATTCTAACTACCCTTAAGGGCAGTATTGTTTAACTTAGGTCTGTACTCAGATATCGTTACTTCCGTTGACGCATGTGTATCGAGCTTGTATTCGAGCCCTCGAGGCCCCTGGTTTGTAATATGAAGCTTGTATTATTCTATTTGTGTCTCGAATACAAGCTCCGGTCCGATATGGCTATGAGCATGACATTGCAAATTGAGTTTCAGACTCTTATGTCTCACCCCCACATGAAGCAGTCATTGCATCTCTACAATCAATGTCTATTCCAAAGAATTGGAAGGCTGCAAAGCTGGATCCTTGGTGGAAAGAAAGACACAATGAAGGAGGAGCTTGGTGCACTCCAAAAGAACAAGACATGAGATCTTCTTCCACTCCCAGCAGGAAAAAGAGCAGTTGGATGCAAATGGGTGTTCACCGTAAAACAGACTCTAGAGGGTAAGGTGGATAGATAGAAGGCAAGGCTAATTGCAAAAGGTTATAGGAAGACGGGAGATAGACTATGATGAGACCAAAGCACCAGTGGCGAAGATGGACACGGTGAGAACCTTAATCTCATGCGCAGTCAACTTACTTTGGGTGGCCTTTACATCAGCTAGAGGTGAAGAATGCTTTTCTTCATGGTGGTTATTTACAAGAAGAGATCCATATGGACATTCCTCCAGGTTCTGGAACAAACAGAACTGATGGGAAGGTGTGTAGGCTCAAGAAATCTTTGTATGGCTTGAAACAGTCGCCACGGGCGTGGACAGGTTCAGGAGAGTTGTTTGTGGTATGGGCTACTCTCAGTGTAATGGAGATCATACAGTACCGGCATAGACGAATCCATATCACCATTTTGGCGGTGTATGTGGATGATATGGTGATTACTGGAGACGATGTTGAAGAAATCAAATGTTTGAAGGCAAGACTGGGAGAAGCATTTGAGGTAAAGGATCTTGGACCTCTTCGATACTTCCTTCGGATTGAGATTGTTCGGTCGAAGAAGGGGGTAACATTAAGTATAGTGAACAGGTAGCTGATTGTTTTACTAAACGAGTAGGTCCTTGTGAGGGTTTAGCAATTTGTAACAAGATAGGCATGTTAGATATCTTTAGCCGGGGGAGTGTTGAGTATTGGGCTGGGCTGTATAGTGTGTGTTAGGCCCCATGGCCCATGTACCTTGTATGTATAGCAGCACATAGGAGCAATGGAAGAGATTGATGATCACTCATCAAATAATACCCATGAAACGAATCCAGACTCAGTGAGTGGTGAAGACCACTGACCCCAATAGGAATACGGAAGACCTAATTATTGAAGAGAATAGTACAATTAACAACTAAACCTAAAGGGATCCACTTGTCACAGAAGCAGTCTATAACTAATAGGAAGCGCCTATCTCTTACTTGATATCTGATTGATCTTGCAGAGCCGAATTGTTTGAACTTGATCGACCTTAAACGCTAGTTCAATTCTAGGACGACATCATATAATATACGCGAGGCTCAACCAATGATTTTGATTAGACACTTCTCCTTGTTGAATGAGAATGAAGGAAGAGTGCCGAACGACTAAAGCTAACAGCCAGCCCGGATACCTAAACTGAAGAGGATGTCCCACCATAGCAAGATATGATACAGACCAATTAACTGGTAAGCCAACCTTCCCCATTGCTTTTCTTTCAACTAACTAGAAAAAGAAGGGGGCTCTTACGCGACTAGGCCGAGGAAACCTCCACTACTGGCTGAACTGAAACACATCATCCCATCCATTCCATCAAGTAAGTACGGGTCCCCAGTGACATATTAAAGAATGCCAACTTTCTCCCAACCGGTCTGTGAGAAGAAATGCCTAGATACTCGGTATGAGGAGAGCTCGGTAAGCAGGCAAAGAGCAGGGTTTGGTAGGCTGAGCCTCTTCTGGGGCAGGAAATTGGTCTATACCCACAGTTGCTTTTGTTTTTTCATATGTCACTCTTAGGGTGATTTGCGAAGTTGTTGTTTCTGACTGTAGCCTGTAAGAAAAGAAGTGTGTCTGCATCGATCGCATCAAGATTAATCTATGTTATTTTTCATACGCATTTCATTTCACTGGGCTGCGGTTGGCCTTAGCTTTAGTAGCAGGGTTGGTGCTTTCTTTTCAATGAGGGAATGGCTGGCGCTATCACCCATGGCACCTTCATCCTCAGCAAGAAGTGAGTAGTTGGCATTTCCGGTTTCCGAACAAATGGATACAAATTGACCTTGTGGATCCGATGATACCATGCCTGGGAGGCTTTCAGAAGAATAAGAAGAAGAAGGCGGATTCAATTCTTCAAGTCAAAGTCAAGGGCTACTGGCAGTTTCCTATCAATAACGATCCTTTGGATCTATAATCATTGAAAGAGGTCTCTATATTACAACAATTGAGAGTTGCCTATTGCTATCACTACCTCATACCAATCAAGGAGCTCTAAAGCATGCTGAGCTGGCCGTGCGGGATCACTAGCTTCCTGTAATATGTGCTTGTCACTTCACTCGAGCCTTGAGAGAATCTACAAAAACGAAAGAGAAAGAAATAAGCAAATCTGAATAAGTTGATAGGAGGGAGTGCGGTGTTCTGTTCAAGATTTCTCTCAAGCCTAAACCTTCAAAGCTAACTAGTAGGCTTTGGATCCATGGATCTGACCTAGTGGAAGGTACTCTCTAGTAGCAAAAGTGAGTTCTACAAAAAATAGTGATTCTACTTTCCTCCGCAATTTGGCCCATATTAAGAAAAGGTAAGGTTGCGTAAGATATGGGAACTCATAACTGACTATCGAACACAACTGAGAGTTCACTACTAGTCAAGTACACCAATTCCTCTCATGTTAAACTTACTAGAAAAAAAACTCTAGTAAAATGGTAAGATGAATCGGTCAAAGGCAATTCAATATCCAAATCATTGTAATAAGAATAGGGCCTCGATCAGAGCATATACTACCAGATAGAGAGTGAGGCAGATGGATGGGATTATGGTTCCAATTTGTTGGCAGGTGCTTTCGTTGTAAAAGCAAAGGAACTTTTCAAGAGTTTCGATGAATTGAAAACCGGTTCTGCTTCGCTCTTGCTTCGTGGTCTTGAGCAAGGAACTACTTAGATTCACACCCTGATACGTCCATTTTGCATCATGCTTTTATATCGATATTTATTGCATTATGGGCTGTTATTACACATTATGTCACAATACTTATGCCTATTCTCTCTTATTTTACAAGGTTTACATAAAAAGGAAGAATGCCGGCAGCTGGGATTCTGGGCTGTAAAAGGTGCAAATATTAGAGACCTATTCTGCACAGCTCCAAAAGTCCCGAAACTTCACGGAAGACATTTTCATAATATATAAAAAATACTGAGCGCAAGAAGTTCACCAGGGGGCCACACCCTGCCCACGAGGGTGGGGGGCGCGCCCTACCCCCTTGGGCGCGCCCCTACCTCGTGGGCCCCCTGGTGGCCCTCCGATGGCCATCTTCTGCTATATGGAGTCTTTCGATGAGGAAAAAATCATAAGCCATCTCCTTAGACGAAACTCCGCCGCCACGAGGCGGAACCTTGGCGGAACCAATCTAGGGCTCTGGCGGAGCTGTTCTGCCGGGGAAACTTCCCTCCGGGAGGGGAAAATCATCACCAATGCTCCTCTCATCGGGAGAGGGCAATCTCCATCAACATCTTCACCAGCACCATCTCCTCTCAAAACCCTAGTTCATCTCTTGTATCCAATTCTTGTCTTCAAGTCCGGGATTGGTACTAGTAGGTTGCTAGTAGTGTTAATTACTCCTTGTAGTTGATGCTAGTTGGTTTATTTGGTGGAAGATCATATGTTCAGATCCTATATGCATATTAATACCCCTCTGATTATGAACATGAATATTCTTTGTGAGTAGTTACATTTGTTCCTGAGGACATGGGAGAAGTCTTGCTATTAGTATTCATGTGAATTTGGTATTCGTTCGATATTTTGATGAGATGTATGTTGTCTCTCCTCTAGTGGTGTTATGTGAATGTCGACTACATGACACTTCACCATTATTTGGGCCTAGAGGAAGGCATTGGGAATTAATAATTAGATGATGGGTTGCTAGAGTGACAGAAGCTTAATCCCTAGTTTATGCGTTGCTTCGTAAGGGGCTGATTTGGATCCATATGTTTTATGCCATGGTTAGGTTTACCTTAATACTTTTGTTGTAGTTGTGGATGCTTGCAACAAAGGTTAACCATAAGTGGGATTCTTGTCCAAGTAAGGACAGTACCCAAGCACCGGTCCACCCACATACCAAATTATCAAAGTACCAAACGCGAATCATATGAACGTGATGAAAACTAACTTGACGATATTCCCATGTGTCCTCAGGAGTGCTTTTCTCTATATAAGAGTTTGTCCAGGCTTGTTCCTTGCTACAAAAAGGATTGGTCCACCTTGCTGCACTTTATTTACTTTTTTTACTTGTTGCTCGTTACAAATTATCCTATCACAAAACTATCTGTTACCACTTATTTCAGTACTTGCAGAGAATACCTTGCTGGAAACTGCTTATCATTTCCTTCTGCTCCTCGTTGGGTTCGACACTCTTACTTATCGAAAGGACTACGATAGATCCCTTGTGGGTCATCAAGACTCTTTTCTGGCGCCGTTGCCGGGGAGTGAAGCGCCTTTGGTAGGTGGAATTTGGTACGGAAAAATTTATATAGTGTGCTGAAATTTACTGACACTTGTTACTATGGAAAGTAATCCTCTGAGGGGCTTGTTCGGGGTATCTTCACCCTGACCAGTAGAGCAAAGAGTTGCTCCTCAACCTATTGAACCTACTCAAAATGAAAATGTCTGCTTTGAAATTCCTTCGGGTATGATAGAAAACCTGCTAGCTAATCCTTTTGCAGGAGATGGAACAAAGCATCCTGATGAGCACCTAATATATGTGGATGAAGTTTGTGGATTATTTAAGCTTGCAGGTGTACCCGGAGATGTTGTTAAGAAGAAGGTCTTCCCTTTATCTTTGAAGGAAGATGCATTGACATGGTATAGGCTATGTGATGATACGGGGTTATGGAACTACAAACGATTGAAATTGGAATTTCATCAGAAGTTTTATCCTATGCATCTTGTTCATCGTGATCGCAATAATATATATAATTTTTGGCCTCACGAAGGAGAAAGTATCGCTCAATCTTGGGGGAGGCTTAAATCAATGTTATATTCATGCCCCAATCATGAGCTCTCAAGAGAAATAATTATTCAAAATCTATATGCTTGGCTTTCTGATAGCAATCGCACCATGCTTATTACTTCTTGTGCTGGCTCCTTTATGATGAAGACTATTGAATTCAAATGGGATTTATTGGAAAGAATTAAACGCAACTCTGAAGATTGGGACCTCGACAAAGGTAAGGAGTCAGGTATGACACCTAAGTTTGATTGTGTTAAATCTTTTATGGATACCGATGTTTTCCGTAAATTTAGCACTAAATATGGACTTGACTCTGAGATAGTAGCTTCTTTCTGTGAATATTTTGCTACTTATGTTGATCTCCCCAAGGAGAAGTGGTTTAAATATCATCCTCCCATAGAAGTAAAAGTAGATACACCTATTAAAGTTGAAGAAAAGACTATCACTTCTAATGATCCTATTGTTCCCACTTCTTATGTTGAGAAACCACCTTTCCCTGTCAGGATAAAGGATCATGCTAAAGCTTCAACTGTGGTTCGTAGAAGCAATATTTAAACTTATACACCTCCTGAGCAAATCAAAGTTGAACCTGATATTGCTATTGTTAAAGATCTCTTGTCTGATATTATTGATGGGAATGTTATTCATTTCCTTGATGAGACTGCTAGAATTGCTAAACCTTGTGTGCAAAAGATAAAAACAGACCTGTGGTAGGCATGCCTGTTATTTTTGTTAAAATAGGAGATCATTGTTATCATGGCTTATGTGATATGGGTGCTAGTGCTAGTTCAATACCTTACAACTTATACAAAGAAATTATGCATGATAATGCACCTGCTGAGATAGAAGATATTGATGTCACAATTAAACTTGACAATAGAGATACTATTTCACCAATGGGAATTGTTAGAGATGTTGAAGTCTTGTGTGGGAAAACTAAATATCCTGGTGATTTTGTTGTTCTTGGTTCCCCATAAGATAGCTTTTGTCCCATTATATTTGGTAGACCCTGCTTGAACACTGTTAATGCTAAGATAGATTGCAAAAAGGATGTTGTTACTATCGGTTTAGATGATATGTCTCATGAATTTAATTTCTCTAAATTTAGTAGACAACACCGTGAAGAAGAATTACCTAGTAAGGATGAAATTATTGGTCTTGCTTCTATTGCCGTACCTCCTAGTGATCCTTTAGAATAATATCTGCTAGACCATGAAAATGATATGTTTATGAATGAAAGAAGGGAAATAGATGAAGTATTCTTTAAACAGGAACCTATTCTGAAACACAATTTGCCTGTTGAAATCCTAGGGGATCCTCCTCCATCCAAGGGTGATCCCGTGTTTGAGCTTAAACCGTTGCCTGATACTCTTAAATATGCTTATCTTGATGAGAAAAAGATATATCCTGTTATATTAGTGCTAACCTTTCAGAGCATGAGGGAGGGAGATTATTGAAAACTCTGAAGAAGCACCATGCTACTATTGGGTATACTCTTGATGATCTTAAGGGCATTAGTCCCACTCTATGTCAACATAAAATAAATTTGGAAGAAGATGCTAAACCAGTTCATGATCATCAACGACGACTGAATCCTAAAATGAAAGAAGTGGTAAGAACAGAAATACTAAAGCTCATCGAGGCAGGAATAATCTATCCCGTTGCTGATAGTTAGTGGGTAAGTCCTGTCCATTGTGTCCCTAAGAAGGGAGGTATTACTGTCGTTCCTAATGATAAAGATGAATTGATTCCTCAAAGAATTATTACAGGTTATAGGATGGTAATTGATTTCCGCAAATTAAATAAGGCCACTAAAAAGGATCATTACCCCTTACCTTTTATCGATCAAATGCCAGAAAGATTATCCAAACATACACATTTTTGCTTTCTAGATGGTTATTCTGGTTTCTCTCAAATACCTGTGTCAGCCAAGGATCAATCAAAGACTACTTTTACTTTCCCTTTTGGTACTTTTGCTTATAGACATATGCCTTTTGGTTTATGTAATGCACCTGCTACCTTTCAAAGATGCATGATGGCTATATTCTCTGACTTCTCTGAAAAGATTTGTGAGGTTTTCATGGACGATTTCTCCGTCTATGGATCTTATTTTGATGATTGCTTGAGCAACCTTGATCGAGTTTTGTAGAGATGTGAAGAAACTAATCTTGTCTTGAATTGGGAAAAGTACCACTTTATGGTTAGTGAAGGTATTGTCTTGGGGCATAAAGTTTCTGAAAGAGGTATTGAAGTTGATAAAGCCAAGGTTGATGCTATTGAAAAGATGCCATGCCCCAAGGACACCAAAGGTATAAGAAGTTTCATTGGTCACGCCGGATTTTATAGGAGGTTCATTAAGGACTTCTCAAAAATTTCTCGGCCTCTAAATAATTTTTTACAAAAAGATATACCATTTGTCTTTGATGATGATTGTGTAGAAGCATTTGAAATACTTAAGAAAGCATTGATCTCTGCACCTATTGTTCAGCCACCTGATTGGAATTTACCCTTTGAAATTATGTGTGATGCTAGTGATTATGCTGTAGGTGATGTTCTAGGGCAAAGAGTTGATAAGAAACTAAACGTTATTCAATATGCTAGTAAAACCCTAGACAATGCTCAAAGAAATTATGGTACCACTGAAAAAGAATTCTTAGCAGTTGTATTTGCTTGTGATAAGTTCAGACCTTATATTGTTGACTCTAAAGTAACTATTCACACTGATCATGCTGCTATTAAATATCTTATGGAAAAGAAAGATGCTAAACCTAGACTTATTAGATGGGTTCTCTTGCTACAAGAATTTGACTTACATATTGTTGATAGAAAGGGAGCTGAGAATCCCGTTGCAGACAACTTGTCTAGGTTAGAAAATGTGCTTGATGACCCACTACCTATTGATGATAGCTTTCCTGATGAGCAATTAAATGTCATAAATGCTTCTCATACTGCTCCATGGTATGCTGATTGTGCTAATTACATTGCTGCCAAATTCATACCACCTAGTTTCACATATCAGCAAAAGAAGTTCTTCTATGATTTGAGGCATTACTTTTGGGATGACCCACATCTTTATAAAGAAGGAGTAGATGGTGTTATTAGACGTTGTGTACCTAAGCATGAACAGCAACAGATCCTACGCAAGTGTCACTCCGAAGCTTATGGAGGACACCATGCTGGAGATAGGACTGCACATAAAGTATTGCAATCTGGTTTTTATTGGCCTACTCTCTTCAAGGATGCCCGTAAGTTTGTCTTATCATGTGATGAATGTCAAAGAATAGGTAATATTAGTAGACGTCAAGAAATGCCTATGAACTATTCACTCGTTATTGAACCATTTGATGTTTGGGGCTTTGACTATATGGGATCTTTTCCTGCCTCTAATGGATATACACATATTTTAGTTGCTGTTGATTACGTTACTAAGTGGGTAGAAGCTATTCCAACTAGTAGTGCTGATCATAACACTTCTATTAAAATGCTTAAAGAAGTTATTTTTCCAAGATTTGGAGTCCCTAGATATTTAATGACTGATGGTGGTTCACATTTTATTCATGGTGCTTTCCATAAAATGCTTGCTAAGTATGATGTTAATCATAGAATTGCATCCCCTTATCACCCTCAGTCTAGTGGTCAAGTAGAATTGAGTAATAGAGAGCTTAAATTAATTTTGCAAAAGGCTGTCAATAGGTTTAGAAAGAATTGGTCCAAGAAACTTGATGATGCATTATGGGCCTATAGGTCTGCATATAAAAATCCTATGGGTATGTCTCCGTATAAAACGGTTTATGGAAAACCATGTCACTTACCTCTCGAACTAGAACACAAGGCATATTGGGCTATTAAAGAGCTCAATTATGATTTTAAACTTGCCGGTGAGAAGAGGTTATTTGATATTAGCTCACTCTATGAATGGAGAACCCAAGCCTACGAAAATGCCAAGTTGTTTAAAGAAAAAGTTAAAAGATGGCATGATAAAAGGATACAAAAGCATGAGTTTAATGTAGGTGATTATGTATTGCTATACAACTCCCCTTTAAGATTTTTGCAGGAAAACTTCTCTCTAAATGTGAAGGTCCTTACGTTATCGAGGAGGTCTATCGTTCCGGTGCCATAAAAATCAACAACTTCGAAGGCACAAATCCGAAGGTGGTGAACGGTCAAAGAATCAAACATCATATCTCAGGTAATCCCATAAATGTTGAAACCAATGTTATTGAAACCGTAACCCCGGAGGAATACATAAGGGACACTTTCCGGAATGTTTCGGACTCCGAAAAGGAATAGGTATGTGGTACGGTAAGTAAACCGACTCCAAAACAGTTTTAAGGAAATATTTCTCCATTTTGGAATATTTAGAAAAATAGAAAAATAAGAAGAAGTCCGGGAAGGACACGAGGCCTCCACGAGGGTGGAGGGCGTGCCCTACCCTACTGGGCGCCCCCTACCTCGTGGGCACCTCGTGCGCTCTCCGGACTCCGTTTTCGTACACGACACGTATTTTGGTCGGTAAAAATTCATTATATAATCTCCCGGAGGTTTTGATTCCTGTATCACGCAAATATCTCTTGTCTTTGTTTTGAGCTGTCCTGCCGCAGACAAAGCAACATGTCATCCCAGGATTCGGAAGGAGAAAGCTGTGTGGCTGATTACCTTGTAGATCCTAAGGTCTATGGGGATGTGGAGTATTGTGGTTGGACTACGGAAGAAGAAGAGGACTATGAACCCAAGGGAAAGGAGGAGACGAGCTTAGATGAAGATGAAGTCCCACTACCTCAACCTGGGGACATGCATGTGGAGTTCAAAAAGTCAAGCCTCCCGGATAGAGTAAAGAAACCTAAGATTGAGTTTATCCCTTTTTGCCTCTTGCAGGAAAACAAGCAGCAACTATGCAAAAAGATACTGATCCTGAAACAGGAGGTCGAGGACCTAAGGGACCAAAATTCTGTCCTCAAGCGCAAATTAAGGAAGAAGCCTACGCCATCAACAAAACCATCACCTTCTTCACCAACAAAGATGAATTGAGTATCTGGTATGGGCACTCCCCTTGGCAACTACCAAGCTTGGGGGAGTGCCCTGGTATCGTATCACCATCACTTTTATCTTTACTGTTTTTCTTAGTTCGATCCTTTTGACAATATCTTGATCTAGTAGAATAAAGTTTTAGTATGATCTAGTTGTGAGTTTTGCTTTATGATCCTTCTATGTAATCGAGTCTGTGAGCTATATATAATAAAGATTAGTGTTGAGTCAAGGGCTTGATTATTTTTCCATGATCCTAAGTGAATAAAATAAAAGAGAAAGAATAAAAAGGAAACAAAGAGATCATATGGATCTTACGGAGAGTAATGAGCTCACATAGAAAAAGTATGATGAATAAAAGTTGTTGAGAGTTGATAAACATAGTTTTGGTCATCGTTGCAATTAATAGGAAGTAATAAAGAAAGAGAGGTCTTCACATATAAATATACTATCTTGGACATCTTTTATGATTGTGAGCACTCATTAAAATATGACATGCTAAAGAGTTGACGTTGGACAAGGAAGACAACATAATGGGTTATGTTTTCTTACTTCTGAGATAAATTACATTGACATGGATCATCCAACATGGTTGAGCTTGCCTTTCCCCCTCATGCTAGCAAAATTCATCGCACCAAGTAGAGATACTACTTGTGCTTCCAAATACCCTTAAAACCAGTTTTGCCATGAGAGTCCACCATACCTACCTATGGATTGAGTAAGATCCTCCAAGTATGTTCTCATCGGTGAAAGCAATAAAAATTGCTCTCTAAATATGTATGACTTATTAGTGTGGGAGAAAATAAGCTTTATACGATCGTGCGATCTGGAAGAAATAAAAGCGACAGACTACATAATAAAGGTCCATATGACAAGTGGCAATATAAAGTGACGTTCTTTCGCATTAAGATTTTGTGCATCCAACCATAAAAGTGCATGACAGCCTCTGCTTCCCTCTGCGAAGGGCCTATCTTTTACTTTTATCTCCTACCTTGCATAAGAGTCATGGTGATCTTCACCTTTCCTTTTTACATTTTATCCTTTGGCAAGCACAGCATGTTGGAAAGATCCTGGTATATATGGCTAATTGGATGTGAGTTTTCATGAACTATTATTGTTGACATTACCCTTGAGGTAAAACGTTGGGAGGCAAAACTATAAGCCCCTATCTTTCTCCGTGTCCGATTAAAACTCCATGCCCATAAGTATTGCGTGAGTGTCAGCAATTGTGAAAGACTATATGATAGTTGAGTATGTGGACTTGCTGAAAAGCTCTTATATATTGACTCTTTCCTATGTTATGATAAATTGCAATTGCTCCAATGACTGAGATTATAGTTTGTTAGTTTTCAATGAAGTTTATGATTCATACTCGAAATTGTGATTGAATTATTACTCTAGCATAAGAAATCATATGACAAGAATTATGTAAGTTGCTGTTCTAAGAATGATCATGATGCCCTCATGTCCGTATTTTACTTTTATCGACACCTCTATCTCCAAACATGTGGACATATTTTTCCATTTCGGCTTTCGCTTGAGGACAAGCGAGGTCTAAGCTTGGGGGAGTTGATACGTCCATTTTGCATCATGCTTTTATATCGATATTTATTGCATTATGGGCTGTTATTACACATTATGTCACAATACTTATGCCTATTCTCTCTTATTTTACAAGGTTTACATAAAGAGGGAGAATGCCGGCAGCTGGGATTCTGGGCTGGAAAAGGAGAAAATATTAGAGACCTATTCTGCACAGCTCCAAAAGTCCTGAAACTTCACGGAAGACGTTTTCATAATATATAAAAAATACTAAGCGCAAGAAGTTCACCAGGGGGGCCACACCCTGCCCACGAGGGTGAGGGGCGCGCCCTACCCCCTGGGCACGCCCCCTACCTCGTGGGCCCCCTGATGGCCCTGCGATGGCCATCTTCTGCTATATGGAGTCTTTCGATGAGGAAAAAATCATAAGCCATCTCCTGGGACGAAACTCCGCCGCCATGAGGCGGACCTTGGCGGAACCAATCTAGGGCTCTGGCGGAGTTGTTCTGCCGGGGAAACTTCCCTCCGGGAGGGGGAAATCATCACCATCGTCATCACCAATGCTCCTATCATTGGGGGAGGGAAATCTCCATCAACATCTTCATCAGCACCATCTCCTCTCAAAACCCTAGTTCATCTCTTGTATCCAATTCTTGTCTTCAAGTCCTGGATTGGTACTAGTAGGTTGCTAGTAGTGTTAATTACTCCTTGTAGTTGATGCTAGTTGGTTTATTTGGTGGAAGATCATATGTTCAGATCCTATATGCATATTAATACCCCTCTGATTATGAACATGAATATGCTTTGTGAGTAGTTACGTTTGTTCCTGAGGACATGGGAGAAGTCTTGCTATTAGTAGTCATGTGAATTTGGTATTCGTTCGATATTTTGATGAGATGTATGTTGTCTCTCCTCTAGTGATGTTATGTGAACGTCGACTACATGACACTTCACCATTATTTGGGCCTAGAGGAAGGCATTGTGAAATAATAAGTAGATGATGGGTTGCTAGAGTGACAAAAGCTTAAACCCTAGTTTATGTGTTGCTTCGTAAGGGGCTGATTTGGATCCATATGTTTCATGCTATGGTTATGTTTACCTTAATACTTTTGTTGTAGTTGTGGATTCTTGCAATAGAGGTTAATCATAAGTGGGATGGTTGTCCAAGTAAGGACAGTACCCAAGCACCGGTCCACCCACATACCAAATTATCAAAGTACCGAACGCGAATCATATGAACGTGATGAAAACTAGCTTGATGATATTCCCATGTGTCCTCGGGAGCGCTTTTCTCTATATAAGAGTTTGTCCAGGCTTGTCCCTTGCTACAAAAAGGATTGGGCCACCTTGCTGCACTTCATTTACTTTTGTTACTTGTTGCTCGTTACAAATTATCCTATCACGAAACTATCTGTTACCACTTATTTCAGTACTTGTAGAGAATACCTTGCCGGAAACTGCTTATCATTTCCTTCTGCTCCTCGTTGGGTTCGACACTCTTACTTATCGAAAGGACTACGATAGATCCCCTATACTTGTGGGTCATCACACCCTGATGTTTATTGGAAGGAAAAGCCAGAAAGCAAAGAGGTTTGGTTTACGTATGGTGGAAGGTTACATTTTCCAGTTGGAACGACGGAGCTCTAAATAAAAGGTATGAAATCCAATCCCTTATCTTTATTAAGCATAGGGATGAAAGCCAATAATACACCCAATATACAAGCTCGATACACAAGCGTCAGCGGAAGCAACAATATCTGAGTACAGACATAAGTTAAACAAGACTGCCTTAAGGGTAGTTAGAATATCGGGATGATCTTGACCGGTTTGTGACAGAGAGTCATCCAGATCAGTGTGAAAGCTTGCATTGACGTAACCGTTTATGACAAGCTCTTTGTCACCCCCATAAATGAGAAACATATCCTTAGTCCTTTTTAGGTATTTCAGGATGTTCTTGACCGTTGTCCAGTGATCCACTCCTGGATTACTTTGGTACCTCCCTGCTAAACTTATAGCAAGGCACACATCAGGTCTGGTACACATCATTGTATACATGATAGAACCTATGGCTGAGGCATAGGCAATGAATTTCATTTTCTCTCTATCATCTGCAGTGGTCGGGCATTGCGTATGACTCAATTTCACACCTTGTAACACAAGCAAGAACCCTTTCTTTGACTGATCCATTTTGAACTTCTTCAAAACTTTATAATGGTATGTGCTTTGTGAAAGTCCAATTAAGCTTCTTGATCTATCTGTATAGATCTTTATGCCCAATATATAAGCACCTTCACCGAGGTATTTCATTGAAAAATTCTTATTCAAGTATCCTTTTATGCTATCCAAAAAATTTGTATTATTTCCAATCAACAATATGTCATCCACATATAATATTAGAAATGCTACAAAGCTCCCACTCACTTTCTTGTAAATACATGTTTCTCCAAAAGTCTATATAAAACCATATGCTTTGATCACACTATCAAAGCGTATATTCCAACTCCGAGAGGCTTGCACCAGTCCATAAATGGATTGCTGGAGCTTGCACACTTTGTTAGCACCTTTAGGATCGACAATACCTTCTAGTTGCATCATATACAACTCTACTTTAAGAAATCCATTAAGGAATGCCGTTTTGACATCCATTTGCCAAATTTCATAATCATAAAATGTGGCAATTGCTAACATGATTCGGACAGACTTAAGCATTGCTACGGGTGAGAAGGTCTCATCATAGTAAATACCCTTGAACTTGTCCAAAACCTTTCGCAACAAGTCGAGCTTTGTAGATAGTAACATTACCGTCAGCGTCAGTCTTCTTCTTGAAGATTCATCTATTCTCTATGGCTTGCCGATCATCGGGCAAGTCAACCAAAGTCCACACTTTGTTCTCATACATGGATACCATCTCAGATTTCATGGCCTCAAGCCATTTCGTGGAATCTGGTCTCATTATCGCTTCCTCATAGTTTGTAGGTTCGTCATGGTCAAGTTAACATGACCTCCAGAATAGGATTACCGTACCACTCTGGTGCGGATCGTACTCTGGTTGACCTACGAGGTTCGGTAGTAACTTGATCTGAAGTTTCATGATCATCATCATTAACTTCCTCACTAATTGGTGTAGGAATCACTAGAACTGATTTCTGTGATGAACTACTTTCCAATTTGAGAGAAGGTACAATTACCTCATCAATTTCTAGTTTCCTCCCACTCACTTCTTTCGAGAGAAACTCCTTCTCTAGAAAGGATCCATTCCTAGAAACGAATATCTTGCCTTCGGATCTGTGATAGAAGGTGTACCCAACAGTTTCCTTTGGGTATCCTATGAAGATGCATTTCTCCGATTTGGGTTCGAGCTTATCAGGTTGAAGCTTTTTCACATAAGAATCACAGCCCCAAACTTTAAGAAACGATAACTTAGGTTTCTTGCCAAACCACGGTTCATATGGTGTCGTCTCAACGGATTTAGATGGTGCCCTATTTGACGTGAATGCAGCCGTCTCTAAAGCATAACCCCAAAATGATAGCGGTAAATCGGTAAGAGACATCATAGATCGCACCATATCTAATAAAGTACGGTTATGATGTTCGGACACACCATTATGCTGTGATGTTCCAGGTGGCGTGAGTTGCAAAACTATTCCACATTGTTTCAAATGAAGACCAAACTCGTAACTTAAATATTCTCGTCCATGATAAGATCGTAGAAACTTTATTTTCTTGTTACGATGATTTTCTACTTCACTCTGAAATTATTTGAACTTTTCAAATGTTTCAGACTTATGTTTCATTAAGTAGATATACCCATATCTGCTCAAATCATTTGTGAAGGTTAGAAAATAACGATACCCGCCGCGAGCCTCAACACTCATCGGACTGCATACATCAATATGTATTATTTCCAACAAGTCAGTTGCTCGCTCCATTGTTCTAGAGAACGGAGTCTTAGTCATCTTGCCCATGAGGCATGGTTCGCAAGCATCAAGTGATTCCAAAAGCCCATCAGCATGGAGTTTCTTCATGCGCTTTACACCAATATGACCTAAACGGCAGTGCCACAAATAAGTTGCACTATCATTATCAACTCTGCATCTTTTGGCTTCAATACTATGAACATGTGTATCACTACTATCAAGATTTAGTAAAAATAGACCACTCATGAGGGTTGCATGACCATAAAATATATTACTCATATAAATAGAACAACCATTATTCTCTGATTTAAATGAATAACCGTCTCGCATCAAACAAGATTTAGGTATAATGTTCATGCTCAACGCTGGCACCAAATAACAATTATTTAGGTCTAAAACTAACCCCGAAGGTAGATGTATAGGTAGCATGCCGACGGCGATCACATCGACTTCGGAACCGTTTCCCGCGCGCATCGTCTCCTCGTCCTTAGCCAATCTTCGCTTAATCCGTAGCCCCTATTTTGAGTTGCAAATGTTAGCAACTGAACCAGTATCAAATACCCAGGCACTACTGCGAGCAATAGTAAGGTACACATCAATAACATGTATATCAAATATACCTTTCACTTTGCCATCCTTCTTCTCTGCCAAATACTTGGGCAGTTCCGCTTCCAGTGACTAGTTCCTTTGCAGTAGAAGCACTCAGTCTTAGGCTTAGGTCCAGACTTGGGTTTCTTCACTTGAGCAGCAACTGGCTTGCTATTCTTCTTGAAGTTCCCCTTCTTCCCTTTACCCTTTTTCTTGAAACTGGTGGTCTTGTTGACCATCAACACTTGATGCTCCTTCTTGATTTCTACCTCCGCAGCCTTTAGCATTGCGAAGAGCTTAGGAGTCGTCTTATCCATCCCTTGCATATTATAGTTCATCACGAAGCTCTTGTAGCTTGGTGGCAGTGATTGAAGAACTCTGTCAATGACACTATCATCAGGAAGATTAACTCCCAGTTGAGTCAAGTGGTTGTGGTACCCAGGCATTCTGAGTATATGTTCACTGACAGAACTATTCTCCTCCATCTTGCAGCTGCAGAACTTATTGGAGACTTCATATCTCTCAATCCGGGCATTTGCTTGAAATATTAACTTCAACTCCTAGAACATCTCATATGCTCCATGACGTACAAAAGGTTGTTGAAGTGCCGGTTCTAAGCCGTAAAGCATGGCACACTGAACTATCGAGTAGTCATCAACTTTGCTCTGCCAGGTGTTCATAACATCTGGCGTTGCTCCTGCAGCCGGTTTGTCACCTAGAGGTGCTTCTAGGACGTAATTCTTCTGTGCAGCAATGAGGATAATCCTCAAGTTACAGACCCAGTCCGTGTAGTTGCTACCATCATCTTTCAACTTAGCTTTCTCTAGGAACGCATTAAAATTCAACGGAACAACAGCACGGGCCATCTATTTACAACAACATAGACATGCAAAATACTATCAGGTACTAAGTTCATGATAAATTAAAGTTCAATTGATCAAATTACTTAAGAACTCCCATTTAGATAGACATCTCTCTAATAATCTAAGTGATCACGTGATCCATATCAACTAAACCATGTCCGATCATCACGTGAGATGGAGTAGTTTTCAATGGTGAACATCACTATGTTGATCATATCTACTATACGATTCATGCTCGAACTTTCGGTCTCAGTGCTTCGAGGCCATATCTGCATATGCTATGCTCGTCAAGTTTAACCCGAGTATTCTGCGTTTGCAAAACTGGCTTGCACCCATTGTATGTGAACGTAGAGCTTATCACACCCGATCATCACGTGGTGTCTCGGCACGACGAACTATAGCAATGGTGCATACTCAGGGAGAACACTTATACCTTGAAATTTAGTGAGAGATCATCTTATAATGCTACCGTCGAACTAAGCAAAATAAGATGCATAGAGGATAAACATCACATGCAATCAATATAAGTGACATGATATGGCCATCATCATCTAGTGCCTTTGATCTCCATCTCCAAAGCACCGTCATGATCACCATCGTCACCGGCTTGACACCTTGATCTCCATCGAAGCATCATTGTCGTCTCGCCAACTATTGCTTCTATGACTATCGCTACCACTTAGTGATAAAGTAAAGCAATTACATGGCGATTGCATTTCATACAATAAAGCGACAACCATATGGCTCCTGCCAGTTGCCGATAACTGTGTTACAAGACATGATCATCTCATACAATAAAATTCAGCATCATGTCTTGACCATATCACATCACAACATGCCCTGCAAAAACAAGTTAGACATCCTCTACTTTGTTGTTGCAAGTTTTACATGGTTGCTACGGGCTGAGCAAGAACCGTTCTTACCTACGCATCAACAACGACAATGCGGTATAGTGATTGCTTTTTGATCTTCAGAAAGAACCCTGTTCATTGAATCCGATTCAACTAAAGCTGGAGAAACAGACACCCACTAGCCACCTGTGTGCGAGGCACGTCGGTAGAACAAGTCTCGCCTAAGCGTACGCATAATGTCGGTCTGGGCCGCTTCATCCAACAATGCCGTTGAATAAAGAATCAACTAGTGAAGGCAAGCAATATGTATATACCCACGCCCATAACTCCTTTGTGTTCTACTCGTGCATATAACATCTACGCATAAACCTGGCTCGGATGCCACTGTTGGGGAACGCAGTAATTTCAAAATTTTCCTATGCACACACAAGATCATGGTGATGCATAGCAACGAGATGGGAGAGTATCATCTATGTACCCTCGTAGACCATAAGCAGAAGCGTTATGACAACGCGGTTGATGTAGTCGTACATCTTCACGATCGACCGATCTAGCACCGAAGGTACGGCACCTCCGTGATCAACACACGTTCGGCTCGGTGACGTCCCTCGAACTCACGGTCCAGTAGAGCTTCGAGGTAGAGCTTCGTCAGCACAACAGCGTGATGACAGTGATGATGTTGCTATCGGAATAGGGCTTCGCCTAAGCACCGCTACAATATTACCGAGGTGGATTATGGTGGATGGGGGCACCACACACGGCTAAAGTTCAATGATCAACTTGTGCGTCTATGTGGTGCCTCCTCCCCCGTATATAAAGGAGTGGAGGAGGGGGGCGGCCTCTCTATGCGCGCCCCAAGGAGTCCTACTCCCACTAGGAGTAGGATTCCCCCCTTCCCTTTGTTGGTTCTAGGAGAGAAGGAAGTAGAGGGAAGAAGGAAAGAAAGGGGGGCCCGGCCCCCGCCCAATTCAGATTGGGCTAGGGGGGACCCCTCCTTTGCTTCTTTCCCCTCTCTTCCACTAAGGCCCAATAAGGCCCATATACCCCCCGGGGGGTTCTGGCAACCTCCGGGTACTCCGGTATACTCCCGATTTCACCCGAAACCATTTCGATGTCCAAACATAGGCTTCCAATATATCAATCTTTACGTCTCGACCATTTCGAGACTCCTTGTCATGTCCGTGATCAAATCTGGGACTCCGAACTACCTTCGATACATCAAAACATTTAAATTCGTAATACCGATCGTCACCGAACGTTAAGCGTGCGGACCCTACGGGTTCGAGAACTATGCAGACATGATCGAGACATGTCTCCGGTCAATAACCAATAGCGGAACCTGGATGCTCATATTGGTTCCTACATATTCTATGAAGATCTTTATCGGTCAAACCACATAACGATATACGTTGTTCCCTTTGTCATTGGTGTGTTACTTGCCCGAGATTCAATCGTTGGTATCCCAATACCTAGTTCAATCTCGTTACCGGCAAGTCTCTTTAATCGTTCCGTAATGTTACATCCTGTAACTAACTCATTAGCTACATTGCTTGCAAGGCTTATAATGATGTACATTACCGAGAGGGCCCCGAGATACCTCTCTGACAATCGGAGTGACAAATCTTAATCTTGATCCATGCCAACTCAACAAACACCATCGGAGACACCTGTAGAGCACCTTTGTAATCACCCAATTACGTTGTGACGTTTGGTAGCACACAAAGTGTTCCTCCGGTATTCGGGAGTTGCATGATCTCATAGTCATAGGAACATGTATAGTTATGGAGAAAGCAACATCAACAAACTAAACGATCATCGTGCTAAGCTAACAGATGGGTCAAGTCAATCACATCATTCTCTAATGATGTGATCCCGTTAATCAAATGACAACTCATGTCTATGGTTAGGAAACATAACCATCATTGATTCAACGAGCTAATCAAGTAGAGGCAAACTAGTGACACTCTGTTTGTCTATGTATTCAAACATGTACTAAGTTTCCAGTTAATACAATTCTAGCATGAATAATAAACATTTATCATGATATAAGGAAATATAAATAACAACTTTATTATTGCCTCTAGGGCATATTTCCTTCAATCTCTCCTCTATTTGGGTTAAATGATTTTGTTAACTCTAACTTTGGGATCTCGTAAATACTTTCTCCCGGAGAGGCCCTCACTCCAGATGATTGCTTGGTGCACCAGAAGATTCTATAGATACTCTCTCATGTTTTACCGAGACCCTTCTACCCTTCGCCATTGCGATCCCTACCACAATAAATCCCTATGAGTAACTACCTACATTGTTGTTCATACCTTCATCCCCAGTTGCTCTTGTTATTACAAGATGTCCTGAAATACTCTTTGATTTCCGAGAATCCGTTGAGCCTTACTTCCTTGCAGTTCCTTGCCGCATGAATACCCCTATGGATAATTACTCGTGCTTGCCAAGTATCCGTTCATCCATAGTTCATGTGTTTCACCAAATTCTTTGGAATGCTATTCGATCATCCGAAAATCCTCAGTAGCCTATTACTCTTGTTAATCCTTACCTTCTTACATTATGGTTACTTCCATATGTCTACCAAAGTTCATTAGCATCCTTTGTCATCGAAATTTTGAGCATTTGATTCGATATGTTTGTGAATGCTCGCAATCATCAATTACAATTAGAGTTCTTCCCTTCGGCTCATACATCACCCCGGACATGAGCCGGTGTGTGAAAAATCAAACCTTGATTGATTGTCGATCTATGTCTATTCAACTTACTTGTCTTTAATTAGAGCCTCTACTTCTGATCCCCTGATTTGGAATTCGTAATTCTGTTACATTTGAGTTTTGAATTAGTCAGTTGTTTCTATTCTCTGATCTCCTTGCATTCTTTCTTCTTCTGGGTGAGTACCGATACTCACATCAGGTCCCTTGTGGACCACAAGGTCCTTAGTTGGATTTTATCCGACAACGTCCTTCATATTTAGTAACCTTGTGAGCCTTTCCTCGGATACATAATGCCTTTGGTAAATTGTATCCTCTGCTTCCTCCACCATGCTCTACTTTCGAGCTTGAGTTATTTACTCGTGAAGTTTGTGGTATATGTTCATAAGATGCCCCAGTGGGTTGAACCTACGCCTTCCCTAATCTGTGTGAAGCCAAAGATTATGAGAGTTATATCTACTAGCGTTTCTTCGGATAAATTTTGACCTCTTCAACATCGTCAAAGACGAGAAGTAAATGGAAGGTTATGCATTGATGAAGTGGGAGTCGACCTTGAACCTTTGTGTTCATGCCCATGGACCCGATGTGGAACTTATCATGGAAGCTTCTTGTAATGATAATAGTCCCCTTGTGACAAGTTCATCTTGTATATATGTTCGGTCCTTTGCAACTGTGGTTCTGACCATGATTGTTCTCCTTTGATTCCATTTCTCGGACAAGTTAAAATACTTGTTTTCCGTAGATCTTTTCTCCTGTCTAACCCCTATCCTTTTCTACCCTCGAGTATTACCCTCTGGTATCGCGAGGATATCACAGAACTACATAACTTCTTATGAGTTCTTCATCAACTATTATTTCTCGCCGACTCAAATTTTCCGCAGGTTTTGAGTTGTTAGACACTCGAGAACACCGATACATGATTTGAATCTACACTTTCCTTTCCATTGATTTGTTTAACCCTTCTTGTAACCTAACATATCTGAGCATTGACAATTCCCTGCTTATGTAAATGCCTCGGTGTTCAACTCGGTCAGTAAGACTCTATTACTATTGTGGGTGATATTCCGGTAACCATCGATGGGCGAGAACTTTGCCTATTGGTCCGCCTCGTTTAACGAGCAGGAAAATGGTTCTCTTCGTCCCTCGCCCTTGGTACCAACGTTGTTGCCAACATAATTGACAGGCCATCCTCTGACCTACCCTGCCATCATGGCCGTGCAAAATGTTAGCGCCTTTCTACTTTTAACTCACATGGTGGGCCCATAACCCACAGTTCCATAGGATCGAAACCTGACTCTCATGTACATCCCTGTTCTCCAAAACTGTTCCTCGCACCTGGCTTCGTATGCAAATCACGAGCCACCTTCCTAGTGATCTATTCTGGTATCAGACGCAATACTTATTCCCATTGCTCCGAACCCCCCTGTTTCAGGCAACGAATGGTTCCCTACTCACTTGAAACATCTTATTGCACCTTCTTACCTTGCTCTCGATGACTTTCTTGAATTTCAACTCGAGAGAAGTCTCTATGCCACGTTCACTGAGATAGCCCCTAGGTACCTATATTGTGATTGAGCTCCATCCTTCCCGAGTCTTTTCCTCTTACTCCACCTCTTAAATCTCGGGACGAGATTTCTTGTAGTGGAGGAGAATTGTGACGCCCGGATAATTAAGCTACAATAATCCTCAGCTAATGATGCCACGTCACCACGATTACTGTTACTAATCCTCGCTTGATCCAAATCTTAGTTCAAACTGAAATTTAAAACCAAGTTTAAAGTCAAAATCCAAATTTGGTCAAACATGGAAACTAAAATGTTCGAATAATCCTACAAATTCCTTTGATCATTGTCATGTTGAAACCAACTTCAACTGACTTACTAATAATTCCTAGGGAATTTATAAAGTGGTCCAACATCATATTAAATGACCTTTTCAATTTCTAAAAATGCTTGAACAATTCCTTTGGCCCTGAAACTTTTTAGGCAACACCACAATGTTGTGCCTGAACTATTTGCTAAGTTTCACATTCAACAAAAATCATTTGATGCCTTGTTTCTATCCAAAACAGTAGCTATCCTTTTAATAGAAAATAAAAGAAATAAAATTAAAAAAAAGGAACCCCCCTTTCCCCACCGGGCCTCAACCCCGCCGGCCCAGTCGGCCACCCCCACAGGTTGAACCACCCCGTTTCCTCCTTATCCCCTCCCACTCCAGTAACCCTAGCCCGCTACACCCCACTCCCCCCGATCCACCTCTCCCTCTCGCGCTCTCGGTCTGGTTGGAGAGATCCCCCTTGCCTCCAGCCCCGCCCGAGCCGGCGCCCCTGTCGCTCGACGCCGCCCGTCTCCCTCCTCCACGGAGCCCCCCATGCCGCGATGCCCCGACGCTTGCCGCCAACAACCGTCGTCTCCCAGACCCCGTCGCCGGACCGCTCCGCCCCACCTCTCCAAAGCCGGCACAACCCCCGTTGTCGCCGTGCTCCGACGCCTCGTCGGCGCCGCTCCACCGCCTCTCTATCACCGACGCCAACACGCCTCGTCGCCCCCTTCCCTACTCGCAAGTGAGCGCCCTCGTGCCCTTCCTCCTATCACCGCCGTGCGCGCCTGCGGACCCGGCTACCGCCGCTCGCCGCGGTCACCCGCGCCCCCCCTCGTGCGCTCGTGCTCCCCGCTGCCCGTCCTGCGCTCACCTCGCTCCACCCCTGCTGAACTGCTGCTGCTCGCCCGCCTTGCTGCTGTGTTGGCAGCTGCCGACAGCCGCCCGGCCTCGCAGCCGCCGGCCGCTGCACGCTAGCCGCTGTGGCCGCGCTCGGCCGCTGCCAACCCCGCAGCCCGCACCTCGCGCCCGCTTACCTCTCGCCGCCGCTCGCCGCCCCGTCCTCCCGCTCCACCCACCGGCCACTACTGGCCCCTGCACCACCCTCCACATTGATGCCCTGCGACATTGCTCGCTCACTGGCGGTCGCTCTGGATGAGCTCAGCCGCAGTTGGCTTGGGCCGAAGCCGAGTTGGATCACCACCCGACGCCCGTTTACCGACCACCCGATTGCCCCCCTCGGCAGATGACAGATGGGGCCTGTCCCCTGTGAAAACATTTAAAAATAATTAAAATGATTAATTAACAAATTAGTTTGCTTAATTAGCTTAATTCACAGTTGATTAGTCTGATTTAAAACTGTTAGTTAAGTTAGCTAAAAATGACAAGGGGGCCCCACCCCCTATTGACAGGTCAAACTTTGGTTCGTCAACTGGGACCCCCTGGACCCACTGTCAGCGTCTAGTGGCCCTGCTGTATACACTCTGCCGGGTGCACATAGCAATTTTACCTTTTATTCCGATTTTATAATGATTTCAGAGAATTGCTAAAACTTTGAAAATTCGTAGAAAATAAATCGTAGCTCGGATGAAAAAGTTTTATACATGAAAGTTAATCAGAACGACGAGACGAATCTGAATACGCAACCCGTTCGTCCACCACACATCCCTAGCATCGCGAACATGCAACCTTCCCCCTCTGGTTCACTTGTCCGAAAATGCAAACTTCGGGAAAACTTTCCCGGATGTTATCCCCCTTCGTCGGTATCATGTAGCACCGCGTTAGAACACGTCTAGCTCTGCCTGTTGTCCTATTATGCGCTTGCTTGCTATGTATTTACTATTTCTTCCCCCTCTTCTCTCCGGTAGACCATGAGACCGCTGTCGATGCCGCTGTGATCGACTACGTCGTCGACGACTCTTCTTCCCTTTCAACGGAGCTTCCAGGCAAGCCCCCCCCTTTTATCATCCCGATATTGTCCATTGCATTCTCTCATGCTTGCATTAGATTTTGCTATTGTTATTGATTGCTCCTATTTTGATGCATATCCTACTTTTGTAACTTGCTTATTGTTACCTACCTGCTTATCCTAAACTACTTAGTATAGGTTGGTTATGGATCCATCAGTGACCCCCATCTTGTCCTTGTTGCCCCTGCTTCATCATCGACGACTCAATCAACATGATCGACGACAAGATCCCGACACTTCACATCAAATCACACCCCTTTTTGTTGCTCGACTATGCAGAGCTACTATCGAGTGCCGAGGATGATACCTCATAACGCACTCCTGATGATAATTCTGCAGTGTAGCTATTCGGTCATGGTCAACGAGGGTGGTTCCTCCTTCACCATTCCCGGTATGGCTCTGTCGTGCAACACCTCAAGTATGAACCTCGAGGGTGGTTCCTCATATGTTCACCTTGATGATTACATCGAGTGGAATCCATGAAGGGTGATTCCTCAAGTTTTCTCCTTGATGTTTGGACACACAGTTACTAGGACTTTACTTGAGACCATTGTTGAAGTCGGGTCGGCCCTGAGGGGTACCCGCATGTTGATGTGAAAGTCGGGCGAGCCTGTAGGGCACCCGTGAGTTTTCTACATGGCACGCCCGGGCATTCTGGGCCCTTGCCATAAGTCCATGAGACGGGGCGACGAGGTCACATTATCGTGAGTCTCTGCTCGTCTCCACGATCCCCAATGCACTAACAGGTTTGGGTATTTATTCCGAGTTGGCCTTTGTCCTTTATGCACTAACCACCACGCGAGAATAGTTATGGGCCTCGACATCGCAGTATTAGCCGAAGCTTTGTCAGACGTCCAGTTCAGCATGGCAGCACTGTCGGATCGTGCTGGCCATCCGAGGCGGTGCTGGTATTCACCCTGCGCGCAACGACCCGGAGTGCAACGGGTGATGGGCCCAAGACCTTGGAGCGCTTAGGATGTAGACCGGAGGGGACCTTTGTGCTGAGCCTAGGTAGGGCTACGACGTGTTGATCTTCCAAGGATGGGCATTAACCCCATAATGGTGTGTCCGGCCAGAGTGATTGAGCGTGTTGGGTAACTATCAGGACCCCGATCCTAAGTCACACTGATCTAGCATGTAACACATCATATCACTTTGTGGCCTCACGCACGGTATTCCCACGGGTGCCACCTTACCTGGCCCGGGACCATTTGTGCCTTTTGGCTCACGTATATGATAGTGTCGCTAGCATCCATATGACAAAGAACCCAGGCCGACATGACTAGTCGTGAATCCAAAGTGGCACTAACTTACAGGGACGGGCATACATGACCCAACAACGAACGTGTCGGTCATAAATGTATGAACCCAAGTCGTAGCAAGCTACAAGGACTTAAAGGAACAACGCGTGACATTTCCCCGAAGGGACAGACATAGGAACGAAGAATGACACATGCCGGCAGCCAAAGTGTTCTAGAGCAGTAGCAAGCTACCATGGCTCAGTGGAAGCACTAGGAGACATTTCCCCATAAAAGAGGCTACCAAGAATAAACAACTAGATTGTCGGATCCCACACATACCAAACATTTCAAAATCATACACACAATATGCTCGATATGTGCAAATACAACATGGTATCACAACAAAACTCTACGACTCAAAGTATTTATTCATAAGGCTCCAAAGAGTCATACATAGTATGAATTACAATCATGGGTCACATGACCCAACATACAGAGCATACAAGCAATGGAAACATAAACATGTCTGGGTACAAACATCTAAAAAAGAAGAAGGCTTTAGAGCCTGATTATCTACATGACCCTCCCAAGGGTTCAAGATCGTAGCCGAGGTAACAAGCTAAACATCGAAGTCCACGCAGAACTACTAGCGAAATTGAAATCTCTCTACAAAAACATAAATTAAGCAAATGTGAGTACAAATGTACCCAGCAAGACTTACATCAGAACTAGCTACACATGCATCAGTATCAACAAAGGGGGTGGTGGATTTTAACTACAGAAAGCCAACTTTGACTCAATGGCTATCCTGAACTACGACTGCTGGTAACTCTTTTGAGGTGGCGCACACGAGTACACATATTCACCATATCAATACACCACTATGGATCCGCTCCCGTCTCCCCACGAGAAGGCCATCCATAACACTCACGCTTATCTTGCGCATTTTATAGTATCCACTTTCACTTTTCTATGAACTGTATAAGCAACCCAGTAGTCCTTTACCGCGGACGCGGCTATTCAAATAGATCGTGTTAACCCTGCAGGGGTGTACTTCTTCACACACGCTCTCGCCACTTACCACCATGTACATGTCGTGTATCTCGGCAACCTTCAAGCGGAAGCCTGGCGAGGGAGTCGGCCACGACCTGACTAACCACACAAGTCTCTAGTCTAGGTTTATCGCCTATTTCGGTTCCATCCGTGTTAGGACCCCAATTCCAAGTCACATCGATCTAGCCGGTAACACCTCATATCATTTTGCGGCCTCACGCACGGTATTCCCATGGGTGTCGCCTTACCATGGCCGGGACCGTTTGCGCCTTTTGGCTCACGTATATGATAGTGTCGCTAGCATCCATATGACAGAGAACCCGGGCCGACATGGCTAGTCATGAACCCAAAGCGGCACTAACCTATGGGGACAGGCATACATGAATCACATCGAGCATGTCGGTCAGCAGCGTGTGAATCTGGGCTGTAGCACTGGGCTAACAGGACTCCGGGAAGCCGGGCTGTAGTAGGCTAGGCAGGACTCCAGATGTCACCGCGTGACATTTCCCCGAAGGGACAGGCACAGGAACGAAGTGAAACACATGCCGGCCAGTCAGGTGTCCTGAGCAGTAGTGCTGGGCTAACAGGACTCCGGTGAACTGGGCTGTAGCGGACTACTATGGCTCATGGAAGCACTAGACTACATTTCCCCATAAGAGAGGCTGCCAAGGATAAACAACTAGATTGTCGGATCCCACACATACCAAGCATTTCAATCATACACACAATATGCTCGATATGTGTAAATACAACATGGCATCACAGCATAACTCTACGACTCAAGTATTTATTCATTAGGCTCCGAGGAGCAAGATATTACAAACATGGGACTCATGACCCAACAATCATAGCATACAAATCAAAGCACATGTGGAAGCTTAACATGTCTGAGTATGGACATCTATAAATGAAAAAGGCTAAGAAGCCTGACTATCTACCAGATCCTGTCGAGGGCACAAGGTCGTAGCTGAGGTAACAAGCTAAACGTCGAAGTCCACGTGGATCTACTAGCGAGACTGAAGTCTCTCTGCAAAAACATAAATTAAGCAAACGTGAGTACAAATGTACTCAGCAAGACTTACATCAGAACTAACTACATATGCATCGGTATCAACAAGGGGGGTGGTGGAGTTTAACTGCAGTAAGCCAGCTTTGACTCAGTGGCTAACCTGAACTACGACTGCAAGCAACTCTTTTGAGGTGGCGCACACGAGTCCACATATTCACCATTCAATACACCACTATGGATCTCCTTCCGTCTCCCTACGAGAAGGCCATCCATAGCACTCACACTTATCTTGCGAGTTTTAGAGTATCCACTTCAAGTTATGTATGAACTGTGCAAGGGGTCCAAGTTTCCATATCCGAGGAATCCGGCTATTCGAATAGATAATGAAAACCCCACAAGGGTGTACTTATTCACACACACTCCCATCACTTACCGTCGTTTACATGACATGTACTCGGCAACCTTCAAGCGGAAGCCCAACGAGGGTGTCGGCCATAGCCTACCTAAACACTCAAGTCTCTAGTCCAGGTTTATCGCCTATCCAGGTTCCATCCGCAGGGAGTCCGGCCGAGGTTTCCACATACGGCCCCGAACGATGTGAACAGGGTTCCCGAGACACCAAACGGGCGCCCGGTACACCGTGCCACAGTGTATCTACCGCATCATAGCCCACCCCTAGGGTCAGCGCTATGCACGGCCGCCAACACATAACCTACAAACACCAGAAACTAGTTGCAACTCCTGGACAGATTACTAGGGTGATTAAGAAGACGAGAGGGTCAATTAAGGATCCCAATGAGTGGTAGTAGCTGTTCATGGATCACAGACACAGAACTCAGTTCCGAAGAACGGTTTCAATGAGACAACCCACTATGTACTCCTACATGGCCTCTCACCGCTACCTTTACCAAATCGTGTTCACACACTTAGCTCACACACAGTAGGACATGTTCATCACCATTCCAATTCATTCCCGATGAATCAGACCCGACACAACTCTATGCAATAGCAGGCATGACAAACAAGCATGAATGAGTAGGCACATCAGGGCTCAAACAACTCCTACTCATGCTAGTGGGTTTCATCTATTTACTGTGGCAATGACAGGTCATGCAGAGGAAAGGGGTTCAACTACCGCAGCATGTAACGGTTGAATCATTGTTGTCCTAATGCAGTAAAAGAGAGCAGGAGCGAGAGAGTGGGATTGTATCGGAATGAACAAGGGGGTTTTGCTTGCCTGGCACTTCTGAAGATAGTATAGTTCTTCATCGGTGTCATCGAACTCATCATTGGAACCACGTCTATCGAGAGGGGACAAATACCGGCAAACAAAGAGGAACACAATCAATGCAATGCAACAATTATGATGCATGATAATGTCATGCCAATATGCTATTGATTGAGCTAACGCAACTAGCAATCATATTAAATGAAGTTGGTTTGAACCAAGGGTTAAAATTCAAACTCCATATGTGCTTATTTAAATGTAAATTATGCAAATTTCCCTGTATAGCAACCCTAGGTTGTTCAAACATGCATGCAAATGCCATAAACAGATTCCTTGAATTTTTCTGATAATTTTTCATATATAATTTATTTCATTCTGAGTTATAGATTATTTTGTATGATTTTTGGAAGTTTAGGGGGTTTTCTGAAAATAAATAAATCATTTAGATTTATTTAAAATACAGAAAAGCATTTTCTGCGCCAGCCTTGTATCATGCTGACGTCATCTGGTCAACAGACGCGGTCCAGGTCAAACCTGACCAGTGGGAGCCAACGACGGAGTCAGTAGTTAGTTAACTAACTAAAGTTAGTTAGTGTTAAACTAATACTAATCCTAGATTCTCGTCCCGAGATTCAAGCGTAGGGTAAGAGGATCAGGGGACGCAAAGCTAACTCAATCTTCACGATCCAAGTTGCACCTCATAAGAACGTTGATCCGTTGCATACGTTGATCTTGACATCCTCGCTTTTGAGATCTTCATCCACGCGATGACGACGGAAAGAAACTCTACTAGGATTGATCTTCTCAAAGATCGAACTATACAATCTCAACTCGCGGAATGAGATGTTGAAACATCTCGAGTTGAGACACAAAACACATCGAGAGGGATGAAAGAACAAATGACGGGGTTTGATTTGGTGGGCAATAATTCCACGCTTAGAAAGATGGTGGATGATGTCAAGGTGGCGAGGAAATAATTGCCATGATCCCGTAACGGGGCACCTTGGAGAAGGTGACTCGTTGAACTGTTCCCTTAAGTGGCAAAAAGAATTGCTTTTGATCCATAAATGATTGAAACTCTTCATACCAGCTTAAGGCAATTTACAATTGATCGTTTGAAATAGCTCGAAGAAATGGCATACTCGGACTAGGATGGATGATGTGGACTACCTTGTTGAAGACAATGCAAGGGATGATTTTGCTTGCGTGTGCTCTCAAGAACTTGAGCATTTCCATATTCATCAAGGTTCTACCAACATCCGTGGCAAGGATCCTGGTAACACGACATACTACCATGACTACTAGTGATGGATGATACGGATACAAAGGAAGATAACACCTTCTCAGACCTTCCCTTAGCGAGGCTAAGGGAACAGAATCTGGACGATCGATCGAGAGACATTTAGCACTCCGCTTCTAATGTTCTCCTCGATGTGCTAGCGTAATCCATTCATAGATATGGTTTGATATCTAGAACATCAAGTAAAAGGTCGGACTTCGGAAGCTCAAGAATCCATAAGGAATAACTACGGAGGCAGATCCTGCGAGATCCTTATGGGGAGGTGACCAACTTGTTCAAACAAGATACTACAATAATAGGCCTTCCGGCTAGGTGTGTTGGCCACAACATCCATGTTACCGGTTACAGAGAGACCAACATTATAGTTCTTGGAGTACGTTCCAACCATCATATCTGCCTGAGATTCAGATCTGGTTGGTGACAGGATATTCCAGACTCATCAAGTCTAGAAAGAAAAATGGAAGTCTGCAACGCAATTCGACGAGATGACGTTGCGAGATTCCCGGGAAATGAGCTACGATAGCAAGCTCCAAAACATGAGCTGGTTCTACTACAAACCTGTGAACACGCTATCCAAGACAAGCATGACCACGTGGTAGTCTTATAATAAAACACTACTGAGCGCAGGTGGGGAACCATCATCGAGGATATCGAAGTCCTTGTGCACTTATCGATGAACTTCTTATCCTTGAGCAAGTCAATCAGTGGCTTGGTGTGCTAGGAACACATATAGAATGGAGGCGGCCAACCTATCAAACCATAGGGCACTTCGCACGTGCATGACTAACTTGGGATGATTCTAGAGGAGGCAAAAATAAACTTTCTCGAATTCACGACGACAACTTGCATCGAATGCACGTGAACCAGAGGAAGTCACTTCTTTCATCCAGACAGATACTTCATGAACGGGGCATGAAGAAAAATGCTTACATTCCAATGCTAGCTGGATGTTCAACACGAATCATGGAGGAGACAAAATGCTGCTGATGGACTCAACAACAACTCATCGTAATTTCCATATCACTGGACTTCCACCATCATGTGAACACGGTGATAGCATTGGTCAGACCGAAAGATGTAATGGTGTATGCTCGAGGGATCAACCACGAGTAAGACACCATTACGAACATCGTTGGTTCTGATTTGACTTGACGATAGCCCATACTCAAGTCAAGGTTTTGACAAGGCAATAGATCCAACAACTGATCACGAGGACCAATCGATGGAGATATCATCTTTCTTCAACACACAAACACACACACACACACACACAATATATCCCTTAACATGAACTAAGTCAGACAAGCTTTATCTTCCAACTATCCAAGTTGTTGTTTAGCTCAACCAACTAGCTCGAGGATATCCAACATGGATTCTTGGAGAAGGGGTGATTTATAAGAAAACCCATTTAATCACGAACTCAACATATCGGTCAGGTGGCAACCAGGTAATACTTCCGAGAAGATCTTCAGAAAATCATGGACCACCATATGTTACTAAGATCGAGAACAATCTTGCTTTTCAGGGCAAGACGATATGATCAAAAGCATGAGGGATTAACATAATCCTAACTCATTGATCGAGGAGTGCACTAGAAATAAGGACTAGATAGCACGATCCATCTTAGGATGATGATTTAATAACCAACACGCTAAGAATGAGAATATTGTCCATTAACTACCAAGCAACAGAGTTGCTAGGTGTATTGATTTCACACATCACGACTCACTTCTCGGCATTCCGGCTGCGACAACACGGGCCGAGGAATGAAAAATGATGGCAAGAAGTATCACTGCATGAAGAATTTATGAGAGATTGTGTAATTCTCACGTCATTCTTGATGTGAAAGAGGGTGACACTCCAAGGTAGAACAAAACAAAAGCTGGATTGGCATTTTGATCTGTGGAATACAAATACTTTGACCAGTCCAAGAAATGGATGAAGTACCAGAGTTCGTTTCTCCTAGTCATTCCGGAGTAGAATGGCTTGACAGACCATAAGAATAATAGGCATCAACAGCGAATGCATGCATACTCTTGACTATCAAATGATAGAAGGGGGTCAGAATACAACTAAAGAGAACAACTCAGGGAACATATAACTTTCTCTAAGTTGTAGATGCATCGGTGAGCATGTTGAATAAACTCAACATGTTTCTTTCGGATAACCCATGCAGAAAGGTAGGATTAGCAGAGTCACAATATGAATGGAGTACTCCTCAAGAGAACCCTGGTTGTGATCTTTTGATCCAACAAACTTCTGCCATAAGTGGTTCATAGTATTTGGAAGAAAGAAATACCAGGACCTCGAGGACTGATGCAAAGGTTACTAATAACCTAAAGGAACGAGCAAACACTATCAACATGAAGTAAGTAGGGTGAATCTCGGGTTCAAAAACCCAGGAATAGAATGCCTACTAACTAATGGCATCACGGGATGCTTTCGAGAATAATGGCCATAATCACACACTTGGGATACAAAACATGGCTAGATCACTAGGTGACTCCCTAAAACACATAGGGTCATAATAATAGCTCCAACATATATGTCGAGGCAATAGAGTACCTCAACTCATCGATTAGTGTGGTTCAACTGGCCCAAAGGGACATCGGGAACGGAAAGAGTGGATATGCAAATGCATCAGACTATGTAGAGACCTGGGATGACTCGGACAACACAACGGCTGTAAATGCTCCAAAATATTTGAGACATCCTGCAAAAATATTTGAGACATTCTGAGGTCATTTAACAACACACTGGAGTAGTAGAAACTGAACTGAGGCTTGAGACCAACAATCCTACGAGTCTACGGATTAGTAACACGTCATCCTGATAGATAGATGAGAAGGCCTAGTTCTTAATCCCCGCAGAAAAGAAGAGGGTGACTCAGATCAGAAGGGCATAGGGTATAAGAAGTAAAAAGAGCCTTACGTTCCCTTCCACAATCAATTCCCCTACATAACTAAAGCATTTCTAGATACAACTTCGACCAGTTTGGCTTAGCAATCCTACAGGCAGTCAGACTCTGATACCAAAGCTGTCAGGACCCCGATTCCAAGTCACATCGATCTAGCTGGTAACACCTCATATCACTTTGCGGCCTCACGCACGGTATTCCCACGGGTGACGCCTTACCATGGCCGGGACCGTTTGCGCCTTTTGGCTCACGTATATGATAGTGTCGCTAGCATCCATATGACAGAGAACCCGGGCCGACATGCCTAGTCATGAACCCAAAGCGGTACTAACCTATGGGGACAGGCATACATGAATCACATCGAGCATGTCGGTCAGCAGCGTGTGAATTTGGGCTGTAGCACTAGGCTAACAAGACTCCGGGAACCCGGGCTGTAGCAGGCTAGGCAGGACTCCGGATGTCACCACGTGACATTTCCTCGAAGGGACAGACACAGGAACGAAGTGAAACACATGCCGGCCAGTCAGGTGTCCTGAGCAGTAGTGCTGGGCTAACAGGACTCCGGTGAACCGGGCTGTAGAGGACTACTATGGCTCATGGAAGCACTAGACTACATTTCCCCATAAGAGAGGCTGCCAAGGATAAACAACTAGATTGTCGGATCCCACACATACCAAGCATTTCAATCATACACACAATATGCTCGATATGTGTAAATACAACATGGCATCACAACATAACTCTACGACTCAAGTATTTATTCATTAGGCTCCGAGGAGCAAGATATTACAAACATGGGACTCATGACCCAACAATCATAGCATACAAATCAAAGCACATGTGGAAGCTTAACATGTCTGAGTATGGACATCTATAAATGAAAAAGGCTAAGAAGCCTGACTATCTACTAGATCCTGTCGAGGGCACAAGGTCGTAGCTGAGGTAACAAGCTAAACGTCGAAGTCCACGTGGATCTACTAGCGAGACTGAAGTCTCTCTGCAAAAACATAAATTAAGCAAACGTGAGTACAAATGTACTCAGCAAGACTTACATCAGAACTAACTACATATGCATCGGTATCAACAAGGGGGGTGGTGGAGTTTAACTGCAGTAAGCCAGCTTTGACTCAGTGGCTAACCTGAACTACGACTGCAAGCAACTCTTTTGAGGTGGCGCACACGAGTCCACATATTCACCATTCAATACACCACTATGGATCTCCTTCCGTCTCCCTACGAGAAGGCCATCCATAGCACTCACACTTATCTTGCGAGTTTTAGAGTATCCACTTCAAGTTATGTATGAACTATGCAAGGGGTCCAAGTTTCCATATCCGAGGAATCCGGCTATTCGAATAGATAATGAAAACCCCACAGGGGTGTACTTATTCACACACACTCCCATCACTTACCGTCGTTTACATGACATGTACTCGGCAACCTTCCAGCGGAAGCCCAACGAGGGTGTCGGCCATAGCCTACCTAAACACTCAAGTCTCTAGTCTAGGTTTATCGCCTATCCAGGTTCCATCCGCAGGGAGTCTGGCCGAGGTTTCCACATACGGCCCCGAACGATGTGAACAGGGTTCCCGAGACACCAAACGGGCGCCCGGTACACCGTGCCACAGTGTATCTACCGCATCATAGCCCACCCCTAGGGTCAGCGCTATGCACGGCCGCCAACACATAACCTACAAACACCAAAAACTAGTTGCAACTCCTGGACAGATTACTAGGGTGATTAAGAAGACGAGAGGGTCAATTAAGGATCCCAATGAGTGGTAGTAGCTGTTCATGGATCACAGACACAGAACTCAGTTCCGAAGAACGGTTTCAATGAGACAACCTACTATGTACTCCTACATGGCCTCTCACCGCTACCTTTACCAAATCGTGTTCACACACTTAGCTCACACACAGTAGGACATGTTCATCACCATTCCAATTCATTCCGGATGAATCAGACCCGACACAACTCTATGCAATAGCAGGCATGACAAACAAGCATGAATGAGTAGGCACATCAGGGCTCAAACAACTCCTACTCATGCTAGTGGGTTTCATCTATTTACTGTGGCAATGACAGGTCATGCAGAGGAAAGGGGTTCAACTACCGCAGCATGTAACGGTTGAATCATTGTTGTCCTAATGCAGTAAAAGAGAGCAGGAGCGAGAGAGTGGGATTGTATCGGAATGAACAAGGGGGTTTTGCTTGCCTGGCACTTCTGAAGATAGTATAGTTCTTCATCGGTGTCATTGAACTCATCATTGGAACCACGTCTATCGAGAGGGGACAAATACCGGCAAACAAAGAGGAACACAATCAATGCAATGCAACAATTATGATGCATGATAATGTCATGGCAATATGCTATTGATTGAGCTAACACAACTAGCAATCATATTAAATGAAGTTGGTTTGAACCAAGGGTTAAAATTCAAACTCCATATGTGCTTATTTAAATGTCAATTATGCAAATTTCCCTGTATAGCAACCCTAGGTTGTTCAAACATGCATGCAAATGCCATAAACATATTCCTTGAATTTTTCTGATAATTTTTCATATATAATTTATTTCATTCTGAGTTATAGATTATTTTCTATGATTTTTGGAAGTTTAGGGGGTTTTCTAAAAATAAATAAATCATTTAGATTTATTTAAAATACAGAAAAGCATTTACTGCGCTAGCCTTGTATCATGCTGACGTCATCTGGTGAACAGACGCGGTCCAGGTCAAACCTGACTAGTGGGACCCACTGGTCAGTAGTTAGTTAACTAACTAAAGTTAGTTAGTGTTAAACTAATACTAATCCTAGTTTAGTTAGTGGCCTGGGACCCACATGTCAGTGACCCAGGGGGTCAAACTGGGCCCACATGGTCAACGATCAGCGGGGTCAAACCCACCGGCGACTCGACGCCGACGAGGCTCGAGACGGTGGCGCGGCTCAGAAAACGCCCACAGGGCACTGGCGAGGCTGTTCTTGGGCTCGTTGGAGAGCTCCTGCAGGCGCGCATCTAGTGGTGGTGGAGGCCGGGTCTATCGTGGCCGGAGCCAATGATGACGAGTTCCAAGGCGGCGGCCGGAGTTTGGCCATGTGCGGGGTTGGGGCTGCGGCGTGAAAACACGGAAACTAAGGCGCTAGCGAGGCACTACGTGATGCGGCAAGCATGTAGGATAGCACGGGATGACCAAATGGTCGCCGGAGCGACGCCGGCGACAAGCTCGAGCAGAGGCGAGCTTCGGCCATGTTGGAACTATGGCCTAGAGGGTGCAAACACGCGGGAAAGAAGAGGGGAAAATTGACAGAGCTCACAGGGAGGTCGATGAGCAGATCAGTGGGCTCGAGGGCGACCGGAGCGAGGCGAATCGATGAACGGCGTCCGGCGGGTACCGAGGTTGAAGACGACCCAATGGCGGCGATGCAGGGCCTCCGGCGAAGCGTGGCTCGGTGGGGAGGGCGAGGGCGTCGCGGTGGAGCTTCTGGACTCATCGGTAGGGCGAGGGGTGGTCGGTGGCTGCGGCGGCAGCGAGCGGCATCGGCGGCTCCGCTCGGCTTCGGGAGAGAGAGCGAGACAGAGGAGGGGGAAAGAACGAGAGAGAGTGAGAGGGGTCAGGGGTGTGCGTGGCGTCGCGAGAGGCGTCCAGGGCAACGAGGGGAAGCCAGGCAGGGTGGAGGTGGCGCGCGCGCGTGGCGAGCACACGCCCTCCTGCCTACCGGCGGGAGGTTGAAGACGGTGCGGCGGCTGGGCTGGGCCAGCTACAGTGCTGGGCCAGGTGGCTGTACAGGAGGTAAGCCCAGGTGGGTTTTCTCTCTCTCTCTCTCCTTTCTAATTTTGTTTCTGTTTTCTATTTTTCTGTTGCTGTTTTGGCATTAGCAAAAATGCTAAAGCATTTCGTAAAATGCTGCAATAATTTGTGGGCACTCTATGGATTATTCCAGTGGCACACATTTAATTTCAGCATGATTTGAGCATTTAAATTATTTATAGTGTTTAAATGCCCAAATTCAAATACGATATGATTTAATTCAAAAATCCATGAATGACCTTGAAACATGTGCATCATTTTTGTCAGAGGTTTTCAACCTTTTCTAAAAATGATGAACATTTTTAAAGGCATTTTGGGTTTATTGAAAAGGCTTATGGCTGACCCTATATGATTTAATTTTTGGTGCTAGGGTTTGTCATCCCCATTTCAACTTTCTGAGAAATTTAAACATGATGACATGAATGCCTTAATGCAACTAATGACAAGCAAATTCCAGGGCCGTGACAATCCGCAAGGAGATCCAGCCAGGGTGTCACTCACGACCCTAAATGATGTGTACAGGGTTCCCGAGCCCACCAAACGGGCGACGTTTGGTATACCCGACCACGGTGCCTAGTGTGTCCCAAGCCCACCTGTACCAGGTGCCACTTGGTAGACTACTAACACAACCTACAAACACCAGAAACTAGATGCAACTCCTGGACAGAGATCGAAGCGATTAATAAGTCGAGAGGGGTCGAGTTACCGGAACCCAATGTGTGGTAGCAACTGTCTAGGATCACAGACACAGAATTTAGTTCCTGAGGACGACTTCAATGAGACAACCCACCGTGTACTCCTACATGGCCTCTCACCACTACCTTTACCAAATCGTGTTCACACACTTAGCTCTCAATAGTAGGACATGTTCACAACATTCCAATTCATCCCCGATGAATCAGACCTGACAGAACTCTAAGAAATAGCAGACATGTCAAACAAGCATGAATGAGTAGGCACAACATGGCTCAAACAACTCCTACTCATCCTAGTGGGTTTTAACTATTTACGGTGGGCAAAGACAGGTCATGCACAGGAAAGGGGTTCATCTACCGCAACATGTAACAGTTGAATCGTTGTTGTCCTAATGCAGTAAAAGAGAGCAAGAATGTTCAATGAGGGTTTGCTTGCTTAACACTTCTGAAGATAGTAATAGCTCTTCATCGGTGTTATCAAACTCATCGTCGGAACAACGTCTACTGAGATGGGGCAAACACGGGCAAACAAGAGGGAACACAATCAATGCAATGCAACAATATGATGCATGAATGTGACATGGCAATATGATGTTTATTGAGCTAATGCAACTAGCAACCATATTAATTGAAGATGGCTTGAACCAAAGGTTCAAATTCACACTCCATATGTGATTATTTAAATGCCAAATATGCAAATTGTCATATACAACAACCTTAGGTTGTTCAAACATGCATCAAAAACGTACAAATGGATAGATTGGATTTTTCTGATAATTTTTCATATATAAATTATTTCATTTGGAGTTACGGTTGAATTTCTATGAATTTTTGAAGTTTAAGTCATTTTCTCAAATTTCCTGAATTACTTCTAACCCAGAAAATGATTTACTACATCAGCCTGACGTTAGCAAGTCAACAGATGCTGACCAAGTCAAATTGACTAGTGGGGCCTGCATGACAGTGTCACAACTAATTAACAGAGTTAATTAGTGCTAAGTTAAATACTAACCTAAGTTAATTAGGGCCTGGGCCCACATGTCAATGACTTAGTGGGTTTACTAAGTTTTAGTTAGCACTAAGCTAAGATTAGCAGGGCTCTGGGCCCACCTATTATTGACCCAGGGGAGTCAAACCCTAGGTCAAACGAGGTCAACTTGCCGGCGACTCGACGTGGCGACGACAGACGCGGCGGAGGTGCTCGGGACTCGCCCACAGGGTTCTGTTCGAGGCGTGCTTGGGCTCGTTGGAGAGCCCTCGCTTGCGCGCATCGAACGGTGGCGATGGTCGGGCATGTGGTGGCCGGAGGCGACGGTGGGTAGCTCAACCACGGCGGCCGGAGCTTGGGCGTGAGCATGGGCTGTGCCACGATGCGAAAATGAACACGAGGAAGGAGGGGAAATGGAGGATAGCTCACGGCATGTCGGCGGGCGTGCTCGGCGGGCTCGCCGAAGGACGAATGAAGACGGGGCGTTGACGGCGATCTCGGGCGGCCAAGGTCGAAGATGGCGATGGCGACGGCAATGCCGGTCGTTCGGGCTTGGTTCCTTCGGCTTAGAGAAGCTGCACGAGGATGCAGAGCTCGTGGGCACGGCGGAGAGGCGAGGGGACGGCTGTGGCTGCGCGGGCAGCGAGCGGCGGTGACAACAGCAGTCTGGTGTGCGAGAGAGAGATCCAGGGAAGGGGGTGAGAGCGAGGGAGAGGGAGAGTGGGAGATAGAGGCCGGGAGGTGCGTGGCGCCATCTGGGCGCGTCGGGGAGAAGGCGGCAAGCACGACATGGCCCTGCGTGTGCCAGCGCACGACGAGCATGCGCCCAAGTCCTCCCAACGGGAGGTTGGGGATGACTGACAGTAGCTAGTGTGCTGGGTCTGGCTGCTGGGCTGCTGCTACAGGTAAGTGGCTAGGTAAGGTTTCTGTCTTTTCTGTTTTTGTTTTCTATTTCTGACATTTGTTTTGATTTAGTTTTAGGCACTAAATCATTTTATTTTCTTCTGATATTTTTTGTAGGGACTATTTAGATTATTTTAGAGCCCCTCATATTAGAATTATTGAAGCAATGAAAATATTTCTAGCATTTATTTGCTCCAATTCAGAATAACATATGAATTGATTCAATATCCAACATGGCTAGGAAAATTGTGCATCATCTCCGGTTATTGTTTCCAGCATTTCCACAAATGATGAACATTTTTGAAAGCCATTTTGGGTTCACAGAATATTTTTTAGTTGAACCTATTTGAATTCCATTGATGCTAGGGTTTGAAACAATCCCCATTTCAAATTCCATGAAATTTAAACATGATGCAGGGATGCATATGCAACTATTGCAGGCAATTAGTCTAGGGTTGTGAAAACTCACCCCCACTAAACAAGAATCTCGTCCCGAGATTCAAGATGTGAGGTAAGAAGACAAAGGGGACACAAGCTAACACGAACTTCATGATCCAATTGTACTTCTCGAAGATGTTGATTCATTGCTTCAAATTGATCTTGACGTCTTTTCTTTCGAGATCTTCATCCAACACGATGACAAAAGGGAAAGGAAATTCTACAGGAATCGATCTCCTCGAAGTTCGAGCACTCAAGATCAACTCATGGAGTGAGACATGATAATATCTCTCAAACTGAGACATAAAACACATATCAGAGGTGATGGAAGGCACATGACGAAGATTCAATTTGGTAGGCAACAACTCCATGCTTAATGGAATGGTGGATCATTTCAAAGTAGCGAGGAGTTAACTTGACCTTAACACCAAAGCGGGGCACCTTAGGGATGGTGACTTGTAGAGATATTCCCTTGAGTGGCAAAAGAATTACTTTTGATTCAGAGATCATTGAAATTCTCTATACCAGCCTAAGGCAATTCCCAAACGATCATTTGGGAGTTCGAGGGAACGACATATTAGGGCTGGAATGAATGATGTGGACTACCTTGTTGAAGACAATGCGATGGATGATTTCTGCTTATCATCGAGAACAGATAGGGCCCAGGGTAAGTGCACTTTTGAAGATGATCTTGAATAACAATTACTGAAAAGGCACACCATAGTAATATGGCACAATGGCGGGTGCAAGCTGGGAACACAATGCAAATGTTGGGGTATGTTCCAACCATCATATCTGCCTGAGATTCAGATCTGCTTGGTAACAGGATATTTCAGACAGCATGTCTGGAAAAGATAGGTAGCAACACAAATTTACGAGATGACGTTGCGAGATTCTCAGAAAATGAACTACGATAGCAAGCTCCAAAACATGAGTTGGTCCTGCTACATGCCTGTGAACATGCTGTCCAAGACAAGCATGACCACATAGTAGTCTTATAGAAAGCACTACCAAGTTCGGGTAGAAACCATCATTGAGGATATCAAAGTCTTGTGCATTACCATGGATTAGCAGTTAACTTGTTTTCCTGGAACAAATCAATCAGTGGCTTGGTGTGGTGGGGATTCATATAGAATGAAGGTTGCAAGTCTCCAGACCACAGAATACTTCGCACATATGCATAACTGACTAGGGATGATTCTAGAGGAAGCGAAACAAGCTTTCTCAAATTCACGGCGGCAACTTCCATCCTATGCACGTGAATTAGAGGAAGTCACTTCTTACATCAAAACATAAACTTCATGAGCTAGCACGAAGGAAATGCTTTCAAAAGTTTCCAACACTAACTTAGATGTTCAACATGAATCATGGACAAGATGAAAATGTTGTCAATGGGCTCAACAACAAACCATCTAGGCTTCCATATAGATGGAATTCCACAATTAAGTGAACACGGTGATAGCATTGGTCAGACCAAAGGATGTAATGGTGTATGCTCGAGGGATCAACCACGAGTAAGACAACATTACGAACATCATTGGTTCTGATTTGATTTGAGGATAGCCCACACTCAAATCAAAGTTTGGACAAGACAATAGATCCAATAACTGATCAAGAGGACCAATCGATGAATATATCATCTTTGTTCAACACGCACACAAAATATATCCTTTAGAGATGAACTAAGTTGGATAAAGCTTTATCTTCCAACTCTCCAATTTGTTGTTTAGCTTATCCAACTAGCTCAGGGGTATTCAAGACAGATTCTTGGAGAAGAGGTGGTTTATAAAAAACCAACTTGATCGCGAGCTCAACATAATGGCCAGGGAACAACCTAGTGATAATTCCGAGAGCATATTCAGAAAATCACAAACCATCAATATGTTATTAAGCTCGGGAACAATCTTGCTTCTCAGGGCAAGACGCTATGATCAAAAGAGCGAGGGATTGACAAAATCCTAACTCATTGATCGAAGAGTGCACCGGAAATAAGGACTAGGTAGCACGATCAATCTTAGGATGATGATTCAATAACCAGCACGCTAAGAGTGAGAGTATTGTCCATTAACTACCAAGCAACGAGGTTGCTAGGAGTATTGATTTCACACATCATAGTTCACTTGTCGGCTTTCCGGTTACAACAACACATGAGCGAGGAATGAATAATGATGGTGAGAAGTATCACTGTGTCAAGAATTCATAAGAGGTGGTGCAATTCTCATGACAATCCTGACATAAAGGGGTAATACTGCAAGGTAGAATAGAACAGAAGCTCGATTGGCATTTTGATCTGTGGAATACAACTACTTTGACCAGTACAAGAAATGGATGAGGCAGTGGAGTTTGTTTCTCCTAGTCATTCCTGCATGGAATGGCTTAACGGATCACAAGAATAATAGGCATCGATGAACGCAAATGCACACAAACTCTTTACTATCAATTGACAGACGAAGGTCAGAAAACAATCAAGAGGGACAACTCAAAGGAACATATGATTTTCTGAATTGTGGATGCATAGATTAGCATGTTGAACGAGTTCAACATATTACTTTCGAATAACCCATGCAGAAAAGTAGAACTAGCAGATTCACAATGTGGAATGGAGAACTCATCAAGAGCACTCTGGTTGTGGTATTTTTGTTCAAAAGAACTTCTGCCATAAGCAGTTCAAGGTATTTGGAAGAAGGAAATACCACGGACCTCGAGGACTATTGCAAAGGTTACTAATATCCTAAAGGAATGAGCAAACACTATCAACATGAAGTAAGTAGGGTGAATCTTGGATTCAAGAACCCAAAGATGGGATACCTACTAACTAAATGGCATCACAAGATGCTTTCGAGGATGATGGCCAGAATTATCACACCGACAATACAAAGCATGGCTAGAATACTAAGTGGTTCTCTGGGATACCATAGTGTCATAATAATAGCTTCAACACTTATGTCGAGGCAATGCAGTACCTCAACACACCGATTAGTGTGCTTAATCTGACCCAAAGGAACATCGTGAACAGAAAGAAGGGAGTTGCAAATGAATCAAGACTATTTAGAAACCTGGGATGACTCGGACAACATAACGGTTGTAAATGCTCAAAAATATTTGGGACATCCTGCAAAATAGTGGCATGACCACTCAACATCACAATATCAAGGTTCTGAGGCCAGCTATGAACCTACGAAAGTATTAGAGACTGAACTTTGGCTTGAATCCATCAATCCTATAAGTCTACAGGTAAGTAACACGTGAACCTGATAGAAAGATGAGAAGCCTAGTTCTTAATCCCCGTAGAAGAGAAGAGGTTGACTCGGATCAGAAGACATAAGGTAAAGGAGTAAAAAGAGCCTTACGTTCCCTTCCACAATCAATTCCCTTATATAACTAAAGCATTTCTAGACTCGACTTCGACCAGTTTGGCTTGGTAATCCTACAGTCAGTTAGGCTCTAATACCAAAGCTGTCAGGACCCCGATCCTAAGTCACACCGATCTAGCATGTAACACATCATATCACTTTGCGGCCTCACGCACGGTATTCCCACGGGTGCCACCTTACCTGGCCCGGGACCGTTTGTGCCTTTTGGCTCACGTATATATATATATGATAGTGTCGCTAGCATCCATATGACAGCGAACCCAGGCCGACATGACTAGTCGTGAATCCAAAGTGGCATTAATTTACAGGGACATGCATACATGACCCAGCAACGAACGTGTCAGTCATCAATGTATGAACCCAAGTCGTAGCAAGCTACAAGAACTTAAAGGAACAACGCGTGACATTTCCCTGAAGGGACAGACACAGGAACGAAGAAGGACACATGCCGGCCAGCCTAAGTGTTCCGGAGTAGTAGCAAGCTACCATGGCTTAGTGGAAGCACTAGGAGACATTTCCCCATAAGAGAGGCTACCAAGAATAAACAACAAGATTGTCAGATCCCACACGTACCAAGCATTTCAAAATCATACACACAATATGCTCGATATGTGCAAATACATCATGGCATCACAACAAAACTCTACGACTCAAAGTATTTATTCATAAGGCTCCAAAGAGTCATACATAGTATGAATTACAATCATGGGTCGCATGACCCAACATACAGAGCATACAAGCAATGGAAACATAAACATGTCTGGGTACAGACATCTGAAAAAGAAGAAGGCTTTAGATCCTGATTATCTACATGACCCTCCCAAGGGTTCAAGATCGTAGCTGAGGTAACAAGCAAAACATCGAAGTCCACCAGAACTACTAGCAAGACTGAAATCTCTCTGCAAAAACATAAATTAAGCAAACGTGAGTACAAATGTACCAGCAAGACTTACATTAGAACTAGGTACACATGCATCAGTATCAACAAAGGGGGTGGTGGAGTTTAACTGCAGCAAGCCAGCTTTGACTCAGTGGCTATCCTGAACTACGACTGCTGGTAACTCTTTCGAGGTGGCGCACACGAGTCCACATATTCACCATATCAATACACCACTGTTGATCCGCTCCCGTCTCCCCACGAGAAGGCCATCCATAGCACTCACGCTTATCTTGCGCATTTTAGAGTATCCACTTTCACTTGTCTATGAACTGTATAAGCAACCCTATAGTCCTTTACCGCAGATGTGGCTATTCGAATAGATCAAGTTAACCCTGCAGGGGTGTACTTCTTCACACACGCTCTCGCCACTTACCACCATGTACACGTCATGTATCTCGGCAACCTTGAAGCGGAAGCCTGGCGAGGGAGTCGGCCACGACCTGACTAACCACACAAGTCTCTAGTCCAGGTTTATCGCCTATTCGGGTTCCATCCGCAAGGAAATCCAGCCGGGGTGTCGCTCATGACCCCAAACGATGTGTACAGGGTTCCCAAGCCCACCAAACGTGCGACGTTTGGTACACTCGGCCATGGTGCCTAGTCTATCCCAAGCCCACCTGTACCGGGTGCCACTTGGTAGACTACTAACACAACCTACAAACACCAGAAACTAGTTGCAACTCATGGACAGAGATCGAGGCGATTAATAAGTCGAGAGGGGTCGAGTTACCGGAACCCAATGTGTGGTAGCAACTGTCTTGGATCATAGACACAAAACTCAGTTCCCGAGGATGGTTTCAATGAGACAACCCACCATGCAACATGGCCTCTCACCGCTACCTTTACCAAATCATGTTCACACACTTAGCTCTCAACAGTAGGACATGTTCACAATATTACAATTCATCCCCGATGAATCAGACCTGACACAACTCTAAGCAATAGCAGGCATGGCAAACAAGCATGAATGAGTAGGCACAACATGGCTCAAACAAACCCTACTCATGCTACTGGGTTTTAACTATTTACTGTGGCAAAGACAGGTTATGCAGAGGAAAGGGGTTCAGCTACCGGAACATGTAACAGTTGAATCATTGTTGTCCTAATGCAGTAAAAGAGAGCAAGAGCGAGAGAGTGGGTATGTGTCGGAATGTTCAATGGGGGTTTGCTTGCCTGGCACTTTCGAAGATAGTAATAACTCTTCATCGGTGTCATCGAACTCATCGTCGGAACAACATCTACTAAGAGGGGGCAAACACCGATAAACAAGAGGGAACACAATCAATGCAATGCAACAATATGTTGCATGAATGTGACATGGCAATATGATGTTGATTGAGCTAATGCAACTAGCAACCAGTTTAAATGAAGATGGTTTGAACCAAAGGTTCAAATTCAAACTCCATATGTGATTATTTAAATGCCAAATATGAAAATTGTCATATACAGCAACCTTAGGTTGTTCAGACATGCATGAGAAAGGTACAGATGGATAGATTGGATTTTTTGATAATTTTTCATATATAAGTTATTTCATTTGGAGTTACGGTTGAATTTCTATGAATTTTTGAAGTTGAAGTCATTTTTTGGAATTTCCTGAATAACTTATAATCCAGAAAATGATTTACTGTGTGAGCCTGACGTCAGTAAGTCAACAGACACTGACCAGGTCAAACTGACTAGTGGGGCCTGCATGTCAGTGTCACAACTAATTAACAGAGTAAATTAGTGCTAAGTTAAATACTAACCTAATTTAAGTAGGGCCTGGGCCCACATGTCAATGACTTAGTGAGTTAACTAAGTTTTAGTTAGCACTAAGCTAAGATTAGCAAGGCTCTGGGCCCACCTATTATTGACCCAGGGGAGTCAAACCCCAGGTCAAATGAGGTCAACTTGCCGGCGGCTTGACGCCGGCGACGACAGACGCGGCGGAGCTGCTCGGGAATCGCCCACAGGGCTCGGTTCGCGGCGTGCTTGGGCTCATTTGAGAGCCCTCGCTAGCGTGCGTCAAACTGTGTCGGTGGTCGGGGTGTGATGGCCGGAGGCAACGGCGGGTAGCTCGGCCGCGGTGGCCGGAGCTCGGTCGTGAGCACGGGCAGTGCTGCGATGCGAAAATGAGCACGAGGAAGAAGGGGAAATGGAGGATAGCTCACGGCGGGTCGGAGGGCATGCTCGGTGGGCTCAAGGAAGGACGGGCGGCGACGGGGCGTTGACGGCTATCTGGGGGGGGCAAGGTCGAAGATGGCGATGGCGACGGTGATGGCGGCCGTCTAGGCTTGGTTCCTTCATCTTGGAGAAGGTGCACGAGGATGCAGAGCTCGGGGGCACGACCGAGGGGCGAGGGGACGGCTGGGCTGCATAGGCAGCGAGCAGTGGTGACGGCAGCGGTCGAGCGAGCAAGAGAGAGAGAGAGATCCAGGGAAGGGGGTGAGAGCGAGGGAGAGTGAGAGAGAGGCAGGGAGGTGCGTGGCACCATCTGGGCGCGTCGGGGAGAAGGCGGCAAGCAGGACGTGGCCCTGCATGTGCCACGCGCGGAGAGCACGCGCCCCAGTCCTCCCGGCGGGAGGTTGGGGATGACTGGTAGTAGCGAGTGGGCTGGGCCTGGCTACTGGGCTGCTGCTACAGGTAAGTGGCTAGGTAAGGTTTCTGCCTTTTCTGTTTTTGTTTTCTATTTCTGACATTTGTTTTGATTTTGTTTTAGGCACTAAATAATTTTATTTTCTTCTGATATTTTTTGTAGGGACTATTTGGACTATTCTAGAGCCCCTCACAGAATATCAGAATTATTGAAGCAATAAAAATATTTATAGCATTTATTTGCTCCAATTCAAAATAGCATATGAATTGATTCAAAATCCAACATGGCTAGGAAAATTGTGCATCACCTCTGGTTGCTGTTTCCAGCATTTCCACAAATGATGAACATTTTTGGAAGTCATTTTGGGTTCACTGAAAATATTTTTGTTGAACCTATTTCAATTCCTTTGATGCTACGGTTTAAAACAATCCCCATTTCAAATTCCATGAAATTTAAACATGATGCAGGGATGCATATGCAACTATTGCAGGCAATTATTCTAGGGCTGTGACAGTAGCTTGGTGCACCCCTGCAGGGAAGATATATATTCGAATACCGTGTCCACGGTAATGGACATTCAGACTTGTATCCTGATCTATTACAACTAGAACTGGTTACTTGAGACATGTGATGTATATGTGGCTCTGGGATTGCTTTCTCGCAGGGAGTCGAGGAAGGATCTCTGGGCGACAACATGCTTGTTAATTAAAATGCTATTCTTTACTCTTCTACATGCTGCAAGATGCTTGGAGCTGCTTGAAGATGCTAGTCTTTGATAGGCTAGGCCTTCCCCCTATTCTGGCATTCTGCAGTTCAGTCCACAGATACAACCCTTCCATTTGATACCAATGCATACTTAGTATAGATCTGATGCTTGCGAGTACTTTGGATGAGTACTCACGGTTGCTTTGCACCCCCTCCCCCCTTCTTTCTTCTTTCCGGTTGTTGCAACTAGATGATGGATCCCTGGAGCCAGATGCCACTGCCGACGGATACTACTACATGGAGACCGCCCACGACCAGGAGTAGTCAGGAGGTCCCAGGCAGGAGGCCTTGCCTCTTCAATCGTTGATGTTTGTGCTAGCCTTCTTAAGGCAGTCTTGTTTAACTTATGTCTGTACTCAAATATTGTTGCTTCCACTAACGCTTGCGTATCGAGCTTGTATTCGAGCCCTCGAGGCCCCTGTCTTGTAATATGAAGCTTGTATTATTTTATTTGTGTCTAGAGTTATGTTGTGATGTCTTCCCGTGAGTCCCTGATCTTGATCGTACACATTTGCGTGTATGATTAGTGTACGACTGAATCAAGGGCATCACATGAACCCCTCCATGATGGTGTCTAGATTGGATCTGTGGTTTTTGGAACTTGCGGCGGTTGGAATTGGTTTTTGTCGACTCCCCTAGGGTTTCTGGAATATTGGGGTATTTATAGAGCAAAGAGGCGGTGCGGGAGGCCACCTAGGTGGGCACAACTCACCCCCAGGTGCGCCCAGGTGGGTTGTGGCCCCCTCGGGGCACCCCTGTGCTACTTCTTTGGCCCAACGCGTGTCTTCTAGCCCAACGCGTTTGGACTCCGTTTGGTATTTATTTTATGCGAAGTAAAAAAACAAGCAAAAAACAACAACAGGCACTGGACACTATGTCAACAGGCTAGTCCCAAAAAATGATATAAAGTTGCTATAAAATGATTGTAAAACATCCAAGAATGATAATATAATAGCATGGAACAATAAAAAATAATAGATACGTTGGAGACGTATCAGTAATCAACACTACTAGTCACCCACAAGCACTAATCTAAGGTTCTGGTACAAAGATTGAACACAAGAGATGAACTAGGGTTTGAGAGGAGATGGTGATGTTGAAGATGTTGATGGAGATTTCCCTCCCCAAGATGGGCGAGTTGTTGGTGATGACCATGACGATGATTTCCCCCTTTGGGAGGGATGTTCCCCCAGCGGAATCGCTCCACCGGAGGGCAAATGTGCTCATGCCCAAGTTCCACCTCGAGACGGTGGCCCTTCATCCTGAAAGTCCTCTCCTTATTTTTTCTAGTCCAAAATGACTTATATACCAGAAGAGGGGCACAGGAGGTGGGCCGAGGAGGGCACAACCCACCAGGGCGTGCCTGGGCTCCCTGGCGTGCCCAGGTGGGTTGTGCCCACGTGGTGGGCCCCCTCTGGTACTTATTTTCTCCAATAATTCTTATATATTCCATGAAAATTCTCCGTGAAGTTTCATCTCATTTGGAGTTGTGCAGAATAGGTAGCCTGAGTAGCTTTTTCAGGTCCAGAATTCCAGCTGCTGGTATTCTCCCTCTTTGTATGAACCTTGCATATTATGAGATAAAAGGCATTAGAATTACTCCAAAAAGCATTATTATGCATAAAAACATTATAAATAACAGTAGGTACTCCCTCCATCCGGAAATACTTGTCATTAAGATGAATAAAAGGGGATGTATCTAGATGTATTTTAGTTCTAGATACACCCCTTTTTATCCATTTTGATGACAAGTATTTCCGGACGGAGGGAGTAATCATGATGCAAAATGGACGTATCAACTCCCCCAAGCTTAGACCTCGCTTGTCCTCAAGTGAAAACCAAAATCGAAAACATGTCCACATGCTTAGAGAGAGAGAGGTGTCGATAAAAACAAAATACGGACATGGAAGCATCATGTATATTATTATAACAGCAACAAGCTTTATCATAGAAATTTTATCACACATAACTTTTATCATAAGCTTCTCATGAATAAGTAACAATTCATCACAATATTGAAGTATAAAGCATAAACTCTATTGGAAACCAACAAACTATGTTCTCAGCCAACTTTGCCACTACAATTCATCATGTTTTCAGGAAGGGTCAGGTATCGGAGCTTGGCAAGTCCACATACTCAACCATCATATAGTCTTCTACAATTGCTAACACTCACCGCATACAGATTAGCAAAAAGTTTCAACCAGACACATAGAAAGATAGGGGCTTATAGATTTCTCCACCAAACATACTCACCTCAAGGGTGATGTCAACAATAATAATTCATGGTACCCATATCCAACTAGATATATGTGCCTAGGTCTTTCCTCACCAAAAGATGCTTGCCAAAAGAGAAAATAAAAAGGAATAGAGAGAAAACTTTGACTCTTGCATAAAAGTAAATACATAAAAGTAAAAGATAGGCCCTTCGCAGAGGGAAGCAGAGGTTGCCATGCGCCTTTTGTTTGTATGCTCAATCTCTTAGTGCAGGAGAACGTCACGTTATATTGCCCCTTATCATAGCAACTTTTATTATGGAGTTTTTCGCTTTTATTCTTTGCCATCACAAGTTGGTACAACACTCAATTTTCTCTTACACTAAATGATCCAACACTTTTAGAAGCAATTTTTATTGCCTTAGTGCATCGATGACAACTTACTTGAAGGATCTTACTCAATCCATTGGTAGGTATGGTGGACTCTCAAAATAAGATTTGGGTTTAATGGTTTTTGGAGTATCTCTACTTAGTGTGGAATTTTTGGCTAGCAAAGATGGGGGGCAAGCACCACATGTTAAGGATCTATGAAAATATAACTTCTATGTGAATATGAACAAGCATAAATCATTACGTTGTCTTCCTTGACCAATGTCAACAATTTTGGCATATAATACTTTGATGGGGGCTCACAATCACAAAGATGTCTAGGATAGTGTATTTGCATGTGAATCTTCTCTTCCCTTATTAATTCTTTCATGAATTGCATCGTTGACCAATGGTATGTTTGTAAATCTCCAATAAATTTTTCTATTTATACTCTTCCTTATGTGATGTCACTACTTACCATAAGATTAGCATATGATCCTTTTTTTTATCTATTTCCTTTCTTTTTATTGAACATGAAAGTAAAGAGAACAAAACTTCAAACAAAACTTTATTATATATCTCGCACACGATTACAAGGATAGATCACTAAGCAAACACTCGAAAAGAAAGGATCAAACTAAACTTTAGTTCATCTAAGCAAAAGATAACTAGGGATTGAACTAAGATAAGTAAAGGCAAAAGATAATGGAGATGATACGATATCCGGGCACCTCCCCCAAGCTTGGCACAAGCCAAGGGGAGTGCCCATACCCAATACTCAATTTTCCTTTGGTGATGAAGAAGGAGGTAGTGGGTTCGTCCTTCTTTTTCGGCTTTCGCTTGAGGATAGAATTTTCCTCCTTTAAATCATTGACTGTAGCGACCCGACCTCAGATGGTCAAGTCTTTGTGCTTAAGTGTCATCCCTGGATCGGTATGCTGACACACACAGTACTCGAGGATTTATAACAAGGTAAATCACATGTATAAAGTAACGTAAATACTATTACCTCAATCCAAATAGCGGAAGTAACAAGGTTGTGGATTCCCATCAACACCAATGGCAAAGTTGAGTGTAGAAATCGTAACCCTAACGTATCACTTAATCATCATAAGAAATCCTGCAACATGAGACATTGCAGCCACAAAGGGTCAGTACATTGAGTGTACTGGCAAATTCACACTGTAGAGCAATGATGAATAATGGCTATCACTACATGCATATATGGCTGGTGGAAAGCTCTATGGTTATATGGTTTTTGTGAAAAGCCAATTTTTCCCTACTGCAAAAGAATAAATTTTTACTTAACTATCATGGTGGTTGTTAAACATTGAGAGTGTAGACACCCTCTCAATCCCAATTAAGCTTCATCATTAAAACCCAACAAAATTAATTAAAGTCACATGATGAGATTCACATGATAATCCAAGTACTAGATACTCAAGACGTCCATAACCGGGGACACGACTGATCATGATTAGTTTATACACTCTGCAGAGGTTTGCGCACTTTTCCCCAGAAGACTCTATCTCCTCTATTGGGATTCTCGCACTACATGGTGTTTGAGAAACGGATGACCGAGACATAGTCTTTCAGAAGCGCTAGCACCTTACGATCGGTTAGACCGTTACACCTACTTTCCCCTACATCTGCTAGTCTACCACTATAAGAGTTCGCACGACTTAGTCAACTATGCTAGAGCCCATAGTAGCTTGTGGCTACACACCGAAGTTTCTAGTATGAATAATCTCATGATCCCTTTGAGCCTGGTTGGCGGTCCATAAAGAAAAATAGGCAATCATTGGAATACCCAGGTGCCTAAACAGACAATCGCTGGAATACCCAGGTGCCTCAATCCACCCAAATGTGTGTTAAAGTTGCCACCTTAAGTAAACCATTAATTAACAATCTCACATCTGTCATGAATACTCTCAAACCCAATCCACGTCTACGTGCATAGCATGGCAATATAATCATAACATAATAGTAACTCCCAAGGGTTTGAATGCAGGGCAATAGGTTCCTACCTCATCAACTACTTCCCAATACCCACATGTTATCAATCCTACTCATGCAATGTTTGAGGGTGAAACTAATGCATAAAAACTGGGTATGAAAGGAATATGATCAAAGTGTGAACTTGCCTGCAATGTTGATGAAGATGATTCGCACTCAAAACTCTTGATAGATCTACTCGTCACACTCCGGTCAATCTATCGTAGGCAAGCAATAGTAACCACACATAAGCAATCACTAAAAAGGTCGGAAAGAACGAAGAACAATTCGGAAAACATAAAAACCAAGCGAATAACTCTTGCAACATAAAACAATTTCTAACGGTACAAAAATTATGTGTATTTGGCCTTATCAAAAAGTTGAGGTCAAGAGCTTTAATTTGCAAAAAGAATCAACTCAAACGGAGTTACGAAACTCAAGTTACGAACAAACGAAGTTTGAATTCAAATCTAGTCTAATTCAAATTTTAAAATTTCAAAAATATGTCTGAGTTGGATTACTGGATAGAGGAGATCCTAACGAAGAAGTGGGTGTTGGTTTCGTTGGATTTGGACAAACGAGTGAAAAGTTACGAAGGTTTGAAAAGCAGGGGCTAAACAGTAAAGAAACTAATTATGGATAGGTCCCTGACTAAAACTAACAGAAAAAGAAAAGACTAAATAATGAACGTTCGTTTATAAGATGTAAACAGTGGACGTTCGCTGTTTAATAAAACCTAAAAAACAAATCTAGTCTAGGGTTTAAAAAAACGCATTTAAAAGAAAAATCGGGTTTGAATCTAAAAACTGAAACCCTAAAGAGAGAACCGGCGAACCGGGGACGGTTTATTACCGGTCCGGATGAACTGGCGGTTCGACGGCGGCGGCGGCGGCTTGGATTGGGGCGGCGACTCCGGCGACGAGATGCGGCAGCGGCGGTGGCGCTCGACGGCGACGGCAGCAGCAGCTAGCGGCGCGGGCGGTGGCTACGCGGGGCGGCGGAGGCGGCGGCGAGGCGCGAGGGCAGCGCGGCGGCGAGGAGCAGCGAGGGCGGTAATCTACGGCAGCGGTGGTGGATTGGGCAAAGCGAGGCGAGGAAAGAGAGAGGGGAGTCGGGGCGGCGCCTTTTTATGAGGAGGGGCGAGGAGGAGGCGTGGGGAAGGGGGCAGAAGAGGCCGGAGGCGGCACGACGGCCATGTCGGCGCGGCGGCGGACTCGGGACGTGTCCCGGTCGGGAACGGGAGGGAGGCGGCGCGCTGGGCTCGGCTTGGATGAGGAGCTGGGTCGGCCCAGTCGGCGGAGATTTTTTTAAAAGATTTTCCAGATAACAGAAATAAATAAAACAAAATAAATAAATAATTTATATAGGCATACAGTATATCAAAAATTTTAGAAAAAGATTTCCTACAATCTGAACATTTTCCTAGCATTAAATAAAATCCACACAAATACAAATAATTCAAACAGTGCTACTGCCCTATTAAAATCCAATAAAATCATTTTAAAAATACCAAAATGATTTCAAACTTATTTATCTCCAATTTTATGATGTGGGGAATCATGTTACCCTATTTTCCATATATTTTATTTTTGGAGAAAATAATTTGAATAAAAGCTCAAATAACTCCAAATTGAAAATAAATTCAAAAGAACTTTGAATTTAATTCTTTGAAACTTCCAACTCATATTTCATATAATTTGAAGAAGTCATTTTATCTTCTCTCGTGAAAATCATTGAGTTGCATAAAGCTTCAGAATTTGAAAATAGTTCCAAATGAAATTCAAATATTTTCAACACCCCTTGTCATTTAATTAAATGGAAGAAGTCATGTCATCTTCTCTCCAGGGTTTTGTGGTGAAAAGAATTTGAATTCACGGAGATCACGAATGCAAAATGAAAGTTTGGAAAAGTCCTTTTATTCCCTCTCATTTAACTTTCAAAAAAATTCGAATTCACTCACTCTCAGTCAATCAATCAAACAGTCAATCAAATCTATCTATTTATTATAACATTTCCAAAATTTAGAATTTTGGGATGTTACAAACCTACCACCCTTAAAATGAATCTCTTCCTCGAGATTCGGAGAGGCTAGAAAGAAATAGGTTAGGTTTTGGGTCTTCTCAAAATCCATCGATCATCACAGGGGGTCTGGGGTGCTACCACCCTTAAAAACATGGTTACGGTCCCATCAAAACTCATATACTCCATCCTCATTCTTGACAGTGCCGGTCTTCTCAAATCTTCAGGATAATTCCTTCTCTGGGCTCTTCCGGTAGTGGCATAACCTTTACCACAATACTTATGTCCTTTCATCTGGGTATAGTTTTTCCGAGACTGGGTCTTCTTAGCTGACGGGTCTGACGCCAATACTAAACAGCTATCGATATCTCATGGTGGTCAACGATTTATGGTTTCTCCTGCAGGAAATGGGTCTAGGCTTCATTCTCACTGTATAACCTACGATTGCCAACCGCTGCCTTGTACAAGGGAAAATTGCTAGACCATTCTAAGGTTCAAACAAGGTTTAATATCATCGTCGCTCTACTATAGGCAAGTCACTCAGATTTACCATCCCATATAGCAAGGCGAATAATAAGAGTAAGTCGGTATGGTGATCAATCCATCCCGCACCCAAATCATTACCCTGTATACGGTTTAGTGAATCTCGCATTCTAACACTTGGTCATGCTCACAAGCATTGCAGAATTTCTCTTGTCGACGAACCAAGTTCGGATAAATCCATTAATTCTGCAAGCCAAACAAACATCTATCGTTCCTTCACAACCCTCAGGTTTTGCGTAAACTCCTATAAAATCGTCGGTCGATAAAGCCGGAACTTCTTCCAGGGTTTTTCCTTCAGCAAGAATGTGCTTGCTTCTTGGCAGGTCCTGGGGCCTGTGGGTTATGGCCCACCACTTGTAGTCCTTGAACTTATCATCGGGCAACTGATCATTATTCCAACTTCCAACTTCCTAGTATTCTTAAATCCATCCAATTGTACTGTCTTCCTTCCTTCTATTGGCACCAAACTAGGACATGATTACTCAGACTCATCATGGAATTTCCATTGATCCATATTTCCGACATCATACCTCCTTTATATCCAATAGTAATTTATCCCTTCATCGTTGTGGGATATCCCACATACTGAGATAAAAACTTATTATTATGAAGTCCATATTCAACTTCATGGAACATCATTATCCTTTCTAGGGTCAAGCGTTCTCACAGGGTAATATTGGCCATCTCTGCATGGCACTTCTTCCACTGGGAAACATGAAACACATCATGAACTCCTGACAGTCCTTCCGGTGACTCCAACTTGTTGGCCACTTCTCCCATAAGCTCCAAAACTCGGTATGGTCCTACAAATGTCGGGGCTAACTTTACCTTAACTCCAATTCATTTAACTCCTCGCAAAGGGGACACACGAAGACATGTTCTGTCTCCAATTTCATAGACTACCTCCTTGCGTTTTCTTTTTGAGTCTGCATAACCCTTCTACCTAGACTGAGCTTCCTTCAGTCTATCTCGAATCAACTTAACATTCTTCTTATGACTCCTTGATCATATTTGGTCCAAACAACTGACGGTCTCCAACTTCATCCCTCATACTCTTGGGGTATCACACATATCGAGACAAAACTCGTATGCATTTTGTCCGAAATCCGCTCAGTGGAGTATCCTTATCTTTTCCAGGGGTCAAGGGTTCTTACAGGGTACTACCACCCTTAAAATGCACAAATCTTCCATAGACCATATTTCTCATATCCTCAAAAATGGTCAAAATCCTTCTTCATAGAGTAACAACTCATAAAATCCATATCAGTACTAACGATGCTAACTTTATTCACTCTCAATTGATTACAATCTCTCGCTTTTCCATTACATGTCTCAACTCAACACCTCAATATAAAAGAAAATGTTCTCACTACTACTACTATACTTCTCACAGACACCACTAATTATCACTAGTCTCCTTCTCCTTGGGGCATTCTCTGGCAAAATGCCCTGCTTCATTACAACGGAAACATATTACTTCTGACAATTCTCGAGGTTTCCTTTTTGGGAAATTGTTGAGGTAGTGCTCTGACTCCTTGCACCTATAACAGGTGATATGACTCAGATCCTTCCTGGAATTCAATCTACTTCTCTTCCTGGACCTTTCCATGCCAATCATGGCTTCTATTTCTTGTGGGTCATATTCTACTTCCTCCATCGGGAAGTCTACTAGATCCCCATTCATACAATTCTGGGAGATGTGTCCTTCTTCTCCACATGAATAGCATGACTTAGTGCAGGGTTTACTCGGGTCTTCTTTAGGTGTGTCCTCCACCTCTTCCTTCATCACAGCTTCTTCTAAAATTTCCATGAGGTCTCCTTTCATTACTTCTTTCTTCTGCTAGATGGTTTGTTGTACCATGGGGTAAATGTGACATTGAGCAGGATAGTGGGTAGTCCCTTCACACAAGAAACAAGTAATCTGCCTAGTTGGGCATTCTTCAACTGGGTGACTTCCTTCACAATTAGGGCATTCATCCTTGTGTTCTTTATGGGTGTGTCCTATTTCTCCATAAATCTTGCATGCACAAGGTTTCTTCATATCCTTTCCATAAGGCTTCAACTTCTGGGACACAAGCCGAGACTTTGGCAGAGTCAACTTAAATTCTTTCCAAGTGGTTACTCCTTGCCATCCATTGATGGTTTGGTACATCCTCCATCAAGTAGCAGCACCTCTTTCAAAGCACTGAAGAGCATGCTGGGTTATATCATTTTCACCTATAGGGTCATTCTTCATGTGATTCTCCATGTTCTGAATCCATCAGTCCGTCACCAATTGACTCATCGGTCTAGAAAATACAAGCTCATCTTCATTCATCCTCTATTGGGTCCATGGGTTTGGGGTGAGATAGAGATAGAGAGGGATACACACAATACAAACAATGGTTTTGAAAAGACAGATTTTTTGTGGCTGTCGGAAAAACATCAAACAAATGACACCTTACAAACGTCGCATCTAACGTAGGCATATAACGGGGGTTTGGTCTTCTAAAGGTCAATAAATCTTCAAAGTCATTAAACTCCTCAAGTCTTATTCATGTCTCCGATGGCTTCTTCTGATCATGCTTGTCCTTCTCAAGTTCTTTTGCCAGATCATTTCTGTTGCCGTGAAGTCTCTCGTAACGTCCTTTAATATTCTGGAGTTGCGTTCCAAACTTCTAGATTTCAACATCCTTGGCATGAGCCATGGTCCCACTGTCCTTCAGTTCCTGACAAATCTCCGGTATCTCGAGGTTGTAGCTCCTCCAGCTTGGCTACTTTCAGCTTCTGGTTCCTGAGTTCTTCATGAAATGCTTCCTTGTCTAATACGGCTTCCTGGAGCTCCATCTTAAAATTCTTGATGTACTACTCCAGATCCTGGTGATACACTAGCTAAGGTTAAAACTTCATCGCTCTTGCTGATAGGTGCTCCATTAGCCTTCTTCCATCCAATCCATTCTGAAGAAATGCATCCTTAACTCAGCACCATGACAATAGCATCAGCGGGCGATGACATCACGGATAACCGTGTTTTGCTCTTGTCATTCCCATGAGCTATCATTCCATAGTTGATTTCTCCTGCCTTAGGGTTTTCCTTGACAGAACTTTGAGTTTTCAACTCTCCATGCTTTGGTCTTTCTCCGATACACCTTGATCTCGGGTATTGACAACTTCCATAGTCTGCCAAGTTCCATAAGGGTAGCCTTCCTAGGTCACACAAATCTGGAAATTCTTCGGAGCCTCGAATTATCCTAGTCTTCAGAGTCTTCAACAGTTGTAGTTTCCATTATCATAATGTATGGTAAAATCCTCTTCATTCCGAATGGTCTCGGTTGTCCGATATCTTGTACTTCTTGGATTGGTCTCATTAGTCAAATCTTTGTGTGGTCAAAAGGGAAAAGGGGGTATAGTCTCACTAAAAGGGAATATTTGAATAAGCTCAGAACAGAAGGGAGGTAAAAGATCCTTTTGAAAAGAAAGTTTTAGGGAAAATCTTTACTATGGGCTAGCCAGTTTCTAGGGTCACGTCCTACAATCAACATGTGCTTTGATACCATCTTGTAGTGACCCGACCTCAGACAGTCAAGTCTCTGTGCTTAAGTGCCATCCCTGGATCGGTATGCTGACACACAAAGTACTCGAGGATTATAACAGAGGTAAATCACATGTATAAAGTAACGTAAATACTATTACCTCAATCCAAATAGCGGAAGTAACATGGTTGTGGATTCCCATCAACACCAACATCAAAGTTGAGTGTAGAAATCGTAACCCTAACGTATCACGTAATCGTCGTAAGAAATCCTGCAACATGAGACGTTGCAGCCACAAAGGGTCAGTACATTGAATGTATTGGCAAATTCAGACTGTAGAGCAATGATGAATAATGGCTATCACTACATGCATATATGGCTGGTGGAAAGCTCTATGGTTATATGGTTTTTGGGAAAAACCAATTTTTCCCTACTGCAAAGAATAAATTTTTACTTAACTATCATGGTGGTTGTTAAACATTGAGAGTGTAGACACCCTCTCAATCCCAATTAAGCATCATCATTAAAACCCAACAAAATTAATTAAAGTCACATGATGAGATTCACATGATAATCCAATTACTAGATACTCAAAACATCCATAACCGGGGATACGGCTAATCATGATTACTTTATACACTCTGCAGAGGTTTGCGCACTTTTCCCCACAAGACTCTATCTCCTCTGTTGGGATTCTCGCACCACATGGTGTTTGAGAAACGGATGACCGAGACATAGTCTTTCAGAAGCGCTAGCACCTTACGATCGGGTAGACCGTTACACCTACTTTCCCCTACATCTGCTAGTCTACCACTATAAGAGTTCGCATGACTTAGTCAAATATGCTAGAGCCCATAGTAGCTTGTGGTTGCAGACAGAAGTTTCTAGTATGAATAATCTCATGATCCCTTTGAGCCTGGGTGGCGGTCCATAAAGAAAAACAGGCAATTGTTGGAATACCCAGGTGCCTAAACAGGCAATCGCTGGAATACCCAGGTGCCTCAATCCACCCAGATGTGTGTTAAAGTTGCCACCTTAAGTAAACCATTAATTAACAATCTCACATCTGTCATGAATACTCTCAAACCCAATCCACGTCTACGAGCATAGCATGGGAATATAAGCATAACGTAATAGTAACTCCCAAGGTTTGAATGCAGGGCAATAGGTTCCTACCTCATCAACTACTTCCCAATACCCACATGTTATCAATCCTTCTCATGCAATGTTTGAGGGTGAAACTAATGCATAAAAACTGGGTATGAAAGGAATATGATCAAAGTGTGAACTTGCCTGCAATGTTGATGAAGATGATTCACACTCAAAACTCTTGATAGATCTATTCGTCACACTCCGGTCAATCCATCGTAGGCAAGCAATAGTAACCACACATAAGCAATCACTAAAAAGGTCGGAAAGAACGAAGAACAATTCGGAAAACATAAAAACCAAGCGAATAACTCTTGCAACATAAAACAATTTCTAACAGTACCAAAATTATGTGTATTTGGCCTTATCAGAAAGTTTAGGCCAAGAGCTTTAATTTGCAAAAAGAATCAACTCAAACGGAGTTACGGAACTCAAGTTACGAACAAACGAAGTTTGAATTCAAATCTAGTCTAATTCAAATTTTAAAATTTCAAAAACATGTTTGAGTTGGATTACTGGATAGAGGAGATCGTAACGAGGGGCATTGGTTTCGTTGGATTTGGACAAACGAGTGAAAAGTTACGAAGGTTTGAAAAGCAGGGGCTAAATGGTAAAGAAACTAATTACGGATAGGTCCCTGACTAAAACTAACAGAAAGAGAAGACTAAATAATGAACGTTCGTTTATAAGATCTAAACAGTGGACGTTTGCTGTTTAATAAAACCTAAAAAACAAATATAGTCTAGGGTTTAAAAAAACCGCATTTAAAAGAAAAATCGGGTTTAAATCTAAAAACCGAAACCCTAAAGAGAGAACCGACGAACCGGGGACGGTTTATTACCGGTCCGGATGAACTAGCGGTTCGACGGCGGTGGCGGCAGCTTGGATCGGGGCGGCGGCTCCAGCGACGAGATGCGGCAGTGGCGGCGGCGCTCGACGGCGACGGCAGCAGCACCTAGCGGCGCGGGCGGTGGCTACGCGGGGCGGCTGAGGCGACGGTGAGGCGTGAGGGCAGCGCGGCGGCGAGGAGCAGCGAGCAGCGCGGTGAGGGCGGAAACCGATGGTGGCAGTGGTGGATTGGGCGAGGCGAGGCGAGGAGAGAGAGAGGAGTCGGGGCGGCGCCTTTTTATGAGGAGGGGCGAGGCGGTGGCGTGGGGAAGGGGGCAGAAGAGGCCGGAGGCAGCATGACGGCCATGTCGGCGCGGCGGCGGACTCGGGAGGAGTCCCGGTCGGGAACGGGAGGGAGGCGGTGCGCTGGGCTGGGCCTGGCTGAGGAGCTGGGCCGGCCTAGTCGGCGGAGATTTTTTTAAAAGATTTTCTAGACAATAGAAATAAATAAAACAAAATAAATAAAAAATTTATATAGGCATATAATATATCAAAATTTTCAGAAAAAGATTTCCTACAATCTGAACATTTTCCTAGCATTAAATAAGATCCACACAAATACAAATAATTCAAACAGTTCTACCGCCCTATTAAAATCCAATAAAATCATTTTAAAAATACCAAAATGATTTCAAACTTATTTATCTCCAATTTTCTGATGTAGGGAATCATATTACCCTATTTTCCATATATTTTATTTTTGGAGAAAATAATTTGAATAAAAGCTCAAATAACTCCAAATTGAAAATAAATTCAAAAGAACTCTGAATTTAATTCTTTGAAACTTCCAACTCATATTTCATATAATTTGAAGAAGTCATTTTATCTTCTCTCGTGAAAATCATTGAGTTGCATAAAGCTTCAGAATTTGAAAATAGTTCCAAATGAAATTCAAATATTTTCAACACCCCTTGTCATTTAAATAAATGGAAGAAGTCATGTCATCTTCTCTCTAGGGTTTTGTGCTGAAAATAATTTGAATTCACGGAGATCACGAATGCAAAATGAAAGTTTGGGAAAGTCCTTTTATTCCCTCTCATTTAACTTTCAAAAAAATTCGAATTCACTCACTTTCAGTCAATCAATCAAACAGTCAATCAAATCTATCTATTTATTATAACATTTCCAAAATTTAGAATTTTGGGATGTTACATTGACCTACTGCTCGTGCTCTAATATATAATTGCATAACTCTTGCTTGTTTTCCTGCAAAAGACAAAAGGGGATAAAATGTATATTAGGTTTCTTTGCTTTGTTGGGGAGGCTTGACTTCTTGAATTCCACGTGCATGTCCCCAGGTTGAGGCAACAGAAGTTCATCCTCGTCTGAGCTTGTCTCCTCCTCCTCTTTAGGATCGTAGTCTTCTTCCTCCTTTGAGGTCTAGCTATAGTGCTCCACATCCCCATAAGCCGTGGGGTTTGTCATAAAGTCAGCAACATAGCTCTCACCCTCCGAGTCTTGGGATGACATATTTTTGGATCTGCCAGAAAACAACAAGCAAGAGGAACAGAAGATTTCTCCGCGATATAGTGGTCAATAGGTTCGGGGGGTATATAAAGATTTTATATCTTGGGAAATAAGTAAACAGAAGAAAAATGGAGTCCAGAAAGTACCCGAGGTGGGCACAACCCACTTGGGCGCGGTGTCTTGTGCCCACCAGGGGTGCCTTCCTGGTAGTTTCTTATTTTCCTAATTTTTAATATATTCCAAAACTGACAAAAATATTTTTGCGGATTTTTTGGAGTCCGTTTACTTACCATATCATGTACCTCCTCTTTTTTCACGATTCTGGAGTGTTCCGGAAGGTTTCTTTTATGTGTTCTTCCGGTGTCATAGTTCTTTCGACATTATTTATTTTTATTGCTCCAGATCGATAAAGTTCTTCGATAACATAAGGTCCTTCCCATTTGGAGAGGAGTTTTCTTGCAAAGAATCTGAAATGAGAGTTGTACAAAAGAACATACTCTCCAACCCTGAACTCACGCTTTTGGATTCTTTTTATCATGCCATCTTTTAACTTTTTGTTTAAATAACTTGGCATTTTCATAAGCTTCGATTCTCCATTCATCTAGTGAGCTAATATCAAATAACCTCTTTTCACCGGCAAGTTTGAAATCGTAGTTGAGTTCTTTAATTGCCCGATATGCTTTATGTTCTAACTCAAGAGGCAAATGACAAGCTTTTCCATAAACCATTTTATAAGGAGACATACCATAGGATTTTTATATGTTGGTCTATAAGCCCAAAGTGCATCATCTAATTTCTTAGACCTATTATTTCGGGACCTATTGACAATTTTCTGTAAAATTAATTTTATTTCTCTATTGCTAAGTTCAACTTGACCACTAGACTGAGGGTGATAAGGTGATGCTATTCTATGGTTAACATTATACTTAGCAAGCATTTTACGGAAATCACCATGAATAAAGTGTGGACCACCATCAGTCATTAAATATCTAGGGACTCCAAACCTTGGGAAAATAACTTCCTTAAGAATTTTAATAGAGGTGTTGTGATCAACACTACTAGTTGGAATAGCTTCTACCCACTTAGTAACATAATCAACAGCAACCAAAATGTGTGTACACCCATTAGAGGAAGGAAAAGGCCCCATGTAATCAAATCCCCAAACATCAAATGGTTCAACAGCAAGTGAATAATTCATTGGCATTTCTTGACACTTACCAATATTTCCAATTCTTTGACATTCGTCACAAGATAAAACAAACTTACGGGCATCCTTGAATATAGTAGGGCAATAAAAACCAGATTGCAATACCTTATGAGCAGCTCTATCTCCCGCATGATGCCCTCCATAAGCTTCGCAATGACATTTCCGTAGGATTTGTCCCTGTTTATGCTCAGGTACACAAGGTCTAATAATAGCATCTACTTCTTCTTTATAAAGATGTGGGTCATCCCAAAAGTAATTTCTTAAATCATAGAAGAATTTTTTTTCTTTTGTTGGTATGTGAAACTAGGTGGTATGTATTTAGCAACAATGTAATTAGCATAGTCAGCATACCAAGGATTGTTATGGGAATCATTTATTGCAGCTAGTTTTCATCAGAAAACTATCATTAATAGGTTGTGGGTCATTAAGAATATTTTCTAACCTAGACATGTTATCAGCAACGGGGTTCTCAACTCCTTTTCTATCTGTGATATGTAACTCAAATTCTTGTAGCATAGGAACCCACCTAATGAGTCTAGGTTTAGCATCTTTCTTTTTCCATCAGACATTTTATAGCAGCATGATTGGTGTGAGCAATCACCTTAGAATCAACAATGTAGGATCTAAATTTATCACAAGAAAACACCAATGCTAAAACTTCTTTCTCAGTAGTACCATAATTGCGTTGGGCACTGTCTAGAGGTTTACTAGCATAATGAATAACATTTAATTTCTTATCAATTCTTTATCCTAGAATAGCACCAATAGCATAATCACTAGCATCACACATAATTTCAAAAGGCAAGTTTCAATCAGGTGGTTGAACAATAGGCACATCAATTAAGGTTTTCTTAAGTGTTTCAAAGATTCTGGTTGGATGGTGTAATAGCTTGGTTTGGCTGGCACTATTGGGTATCGTGGGTGTCTCATCCCTTGGAGGTTAGGGTATTGAAAACACATTGAATAGAGATCCGAATCAAATACAAAATATCAGAAATGTTCGTTCATCTTCTACACAATCATCATCAAAGACAAATGGAATATCCTTTTGTGAAAGATTTGTAAGAGGCCTAGAAATTTTAGAGACGTCTTTAATAAATCTCCTATAGAAACCATCATGACCGAGGAAGCTACGAATACCTTTGATATCTTTAGGACATGGAATTTTCTCAATTGCATCAACTTTAGCTTTATCCACCTCAATACCTTGTTCAGAAATTTTATGCCTCAAAACAATACCTTCATTAACCATAAAGTGGCACTTCTCCCAATTCAAGAGAACATTAGTTTGCTCGCATCTCTGCAAAACTCGATCAAGGTTGCTTAAGCAGTCATTAAAAGAAATCCCATAAATGAAAAAATCATCAATGAGAACCTCAACAATCTTTTCACAAAAAATAGAGAATGTAGCAGTCATACATCTTTGAAAGGTAGCAGGTGCATTACATAAACCAAAAGGCATACGTCTATAAGCATAAGTTCCAAAGGAACAGGTAAAGGTGGTTTTCTCTTGATCAGGTTGTGAAACAGGTATTTGAGAAAAACCAGAATATCCATCAAGGAAACAAAAGTGTGTGCGCTTAGATAATCTTTCTAGCATTTGATCAACAAAAGGTAGTGGGTAATGATCTTTTCTAGTAGCTTTATTTAATTTTCTAAAATCAATTACCATTCTATAATCAGTGACAATTCTTTGTGGAATGAGTTCATTTTTATCATTAGGAAGAATAGTAATACCTCCTTCCTTAGGGAGACAATGAACGAGACTTACCCATCTACTATCAGCTATAGGATAGATTATACCTGCTTCCAGAAGCTTCAATATTTTAGTTCTTACCACTCCTTTCATTTTATGATTCAAACATCATTAGTGATCAACAACGGGTTTAGCATCAGGTTCCATATTAATCTTGTGTCGACAAAGAGTGGGACTAATGCCCTTTAAATCATCAAGAGTATATCCAATAGCAGCTCAGTGCTTCTTCAGAACGTTCAATAATCTTTCTTCTTCATGTTCTGAAAGGTTAGCACTAATAATAACAGGATATATATTTTTCTCATCAAGATAAGCATATTTCAAAGTGTTTGGCAATTGTTTTAATTCAAACATAGGATCACCCTTAGGTGGAGGAGGACCTCCTAGAGTTTCAATAGGCAAATTGTGTTTAAGCAGAGGTCTTTATTCAAAGAAAATTTTATCTATCTCATTTCTTTCACGCATATGCATATCATTTTCATGGTCTAGCAAATATTGTTCTAGTGGATCAGTAGGAGGCACGACAATAGAAGCAAGACCAATCATTTCATCCTTACTAGAAAATTCTTTCTTATGATAGTTTCTACTAAAGTTAGAAAAATTAAACTCGTGAGACTCATCACCAAAACTAACACTGACAGTTTGCTTCTCACAATCTATTTAGCATTAACGGTGTTCAAGAAATGTCTTCCAAAGATAATGGGACAAAGGTCATCTTGTGGAGAGCCAAGAACTAAACAATTAGTAGGGTATTTTATTTTCCCACACAAGACTTCATCATCTCTTACAATCCCAAGTGGTGTGATGGTGTCTCTGTTAGCAAGCTTAATAGTAACCACTGGTACAATGACGTCCTAAACAAATGTTTTAAAACCCCCTTTCCGCGACGACATTTGGAACCATCGCCAAATGAGTGTGGGTGAGGGAGTCCTAGATTAGGGGGTCTCCGAACAGCCGGACTATCTCCATTGGCCGGACTGTTAGACTATGAAGATACAAGATTAAAGACTTCGTCTCGTGTCCGGATGGGACTCTACTTGGCGTGGAAGGCAAGCTAGGCAATACGTATATGGATATCTCCTCCTTTGTAACCGACCTTGTGTAACCCTAACCCTCTCCGGTGTCTATATAAACCGGAGGGCTTTAGTCCGTAGGACAACAATCACAACATACAATCATACCATAGGATAGCTTCTAGGGTTTAGCCTCTCTGATCTCGTGCTAGATCTACTCTTGTAACACCCATACCATCAATATTAATCAAGCAGGACGTAGGGTTTTACCTCCATCAAGAGGGCCCGAACCTGGGTAAAACTTCGTGTCCCTTGCCTCCTATTACCATCCGGCCTAGACGCACAGTTCGGGACCCCCTACCCGAGATCCGCCGGTTATGACACCGACATTGGTGCTTTCATTGAGAGTTCCTCTATGTCGTCGCCGTTAGGCTTGATGGCTCCTACTATCATCGATAGCGATGCGGTCCAGAGTGAGACTTTTCTCCCCAGACAGATCTTCGTATTCGGCGGCTTTGCACTGCGGGATAATTTGCTTGGCCATGTGGAGCAGATTAAAAGCTACGCCCCTGGCCATCAGGTCAGATTTGGAAGTCTGAATTACACGGCCAACATCCGCGGGGACTTGATATTTGACGGATTCGAGCCACAGCCGGGCACGCCGCACTGTTGCGATGGGTATGACCTAGCTCTGCCATTGGACGGTACCCCAGAGGCCGCGCCCGCATCAGCTCTGACCCTTAGCTCGGAGCCAGCTGCACCAATCGAGGACGGGTGGCTAGACACCGCCTCAGGGGCTGCAGTTTCGACGGCGATTAAGCCATACACCAGCATAATCCTCTGCGCAGCCCGTGACTCCAAGGTGCCGGACTCTCCTCCGGACCCCGAACCATCCGCACCCCTGCCAATTGAATCCGATTGGGCACCGATCATGGAATTCACCGCTGCGGATATCTTTCAGCACTCGCCCTTCGGCGACATTCTGAATTCACTAAGGTCTCTCTCTTTGTCGGGAGATCCCTGGCCGGATTCTGGCTAACAGGACTGGGATGCGGACGACGAAGAAATTCGACGCCCACCCACCACCCACTTTGTAGCCACTGTCGATGATTTAACCGACATGCTCGACTTCGACTCCGAAGACATGGATGGTATGGACGACGATGTAGGAGACGAACATGAACCAGCACCTATAGGGTACTGGAAAGCCACCTCGTCATATGACATATACATGGTGGATACACCCAATGAAGGCAACGGCGACGAGATAGCGGAGGATGACCCCTCCAAGAAGCAACCCAAGCGCCGACGTCAGTGGCGCTGCTCTAAGTCCCGCCAAAGCAAAAGTGGTGATACCGGCACAGGAGATAATAACACTCCGGATAGCGCCGAAGACAACAAAAATCCCCTCCAGCAAGAGTTAGATCAGGAGGATGAAGGAGCCAGCTCTCCTGAGAGAGCGGCTGGCGGAGAGGAGGAGGATGACAATTACATGCCCCCCTCCGAAGACGAGGCAAGCCTCGGCGACGATGAATTCGCCATACCAGAGGATCCCGTCGAAGAAAGGGCGCTTCAAGCGCAGGCTTATGGCCATGGCAAATAGCCTAAAGAAAAAGCAGCAGCAACTTCAAGCTGATCAAGACCTGCTAGCTGACAAATGGACTGAAGTCCTCGCGGCCGAGGAATATAAACTCGATTGTCCCTCCAAGAGTTACCCAAGGCGCAGGTTATTACCCCGACTAGAGGAAGAAGCGTACGATACGGCTGATCGGCCACCTCGTGGCCGCGATAGAGAGGCATTCCAGCCAAAAGCTCAGCCTCCACCCCAACGCCATCCAAATAACAAGGCACGGGGAGATACACCAGACCTGCGAGATATATTGGAGGACAAAGCAAAGCATTCAAGATCGATCTACGGATCACGAGGGCGCACCACTCTATGATACGGTAAACGTCACGCCGGATACAGTAAAAGCAAATCCGACCGGGCCGAACACAGCGGGCAAGACCCATACGAGCTGCGTCGCGATATAGCCCAATACAGAGGCGTCGCACACCCCTTATGCTTCACAGATGAAGTAATGGAACATCAATTCCCAGAATTAAGTTAAACCTGTAAACATTGAATCATACGACGGCACAACAGATCCCGCAGTATGGATTGAGGACTTCCTCCTCCACATCCACATGGCTCGCGGTGATGACTTACATGCCATCAAATACCTCCCACTAAAACTCAAAGGACCAGCGCGGCATTGGCTTAATAGCTTGCCAGCGGACTCCATTAGCTGTTGGGAAGATCTAGAAGCTGCATTCCTCGACAACTTTCAGGGCACTTATGTCCGACCACCAGACGTCGATGACTTGAGCCACATAATTCAGCAGCTAGAAGAGTCGGCCAGGCAATTCTGGACTCGGTTCCTTACAAAGGAAAATCAAATCGTCGAATGTCCATATGTGGAGGCCTTAGCGGCTTTCAAGCACAACATCCGAGATGAGTGGCTAGCCCGGCAAATTGGTCAGGAAAAGCCGAAATCTATGGCAGCCCTCACGACACTCATGACCAGCTTTTGTGCGGGAGAAGACAGCTGGTTGGCTCGCAGTAACAACATATCAAAGAACCATGGTACCATAGATACCAAGGATGGCAACAGCAGGTCACATTGCAACAAGCATAAGCGCCGCATTAACGGTGAAAGTACTGAGGATACGGCAGTCAATGCCGGATTCAAAGGCTCTAAACCCGGTCAGCGGAAGAAGCCATTTAAACAAACTACGCCGGGTCCGTCCAGCTTGGACCATATACTCGATCGCTCGTGTCAAATACACGGCACCCTAGACAAGCCAGCCAATCACACCAACAGGGATTGTTGGGTGTTCAAGCAGGCCGGCAAGTTAATCGCCGAAAACAAGGACAAGGGGCCGCATAGCGATGACAAGGAAGAACCCCGACAGCCGCACACTGGAGGACAGAAGAGGTTTCCCCCGCAAGTGCGGACGGTGAACATGATATACGCAACCCACATCCCTAAGAGACGTATATGCATTGGAGCCAGTCGCCCCAAAGTTCAACCCTTGGTCCTCCTGTCCGATCACCTTCGATCGCAGGGACCACCCCACTAGTATCCGTCACGGCGGATTCGCCGCACTGGTCCTAGACCCAACCATCGATGGACTTCACCTCACTCGAGTCCTTATGGACGGTGGCAGCAGCGTGAACCTGTTTATCAGGACACAGTGCGTAAAATGGGTATAGACCCCTCAAGGATCAAACCCACAAAGACGACCTTTAAAGGCGTCATTCCAGGCGTAGAGGCCCACTGCACAGGCTCAATTACACTAGAAGTGGTCTTCAGATCCCCGAATAACTTCCGAAGCGAAGATTTAATCTTTGATATAGTCCCGTTCCGCAATGGTTATCACGCGCTGATCGGACGAACTGCATTCGCTAGATTCAATGCGGTGCCACATTATGCATACCTCAAGCTCAAGATGCCAGGACCTCGCGGAGTTATTATAGTCAACGGAAACACAGAGCGCTCTCTCCGAACAGAGGAGCACACCGCGGCCCTCGCAGCAGAAGCGCAAAGCAGCCTCTCAAGGCAATCTACCAGTTCGGCGTTTCAAAGCCCGAACACCTTCAAGCGCACTCGGGGAATCGGCAAACAAACCGCCTGGCGTGATCTGAGCTCTCGTAGCAATACGGCGGCCACCCCAATCCCAGTCCAACGGCATTGTTCGTGTCGCGCGTACATAATTACGCATTAAAAATACCATGGGCACAGGTGGGGAGGGGGGCACAACTACGGCACGCCCCAAAACGCGGCCTAAACCGCACGAGGGGCTTCCTGTTTGGTTATTTTTCTTTTTCTTTCAGGACTTCAATCTCTGGAAACACTGTCCGGTAGCTCTATTGCCAAACACATGATACAGCAACCAAGGAGGCCGACAACTACGGAATTCCCAGGTGGATTACAGATTTCATATAATTCCTCAGCTCGCCCTTGGAAGGGACATAGTCCTACTCTTTTGCCTATTACACTATCTGTATCACTCTGCTTTAATGCAATTTTTTAATATACAATGCATGACATTACGACTATTATCGCATTTTTGTTATATGTATACATATCTATGTGTTCATTAATGACGCCTAGCAACCGTACACTCTGGTACGGCCAATGCACCAGGGGCTTACGTACCCACAATATGGTGTGAAAAGTCCGAACACTTTCACAAGTGCGGCACCCCAAACTTATAGCATTATATGCATCAACTCCGAATCATGTCTTTGGTCAAATGTTGGGTTTTCCTGGCTCCTATGTTTTGGTACCTTACGTTCCGCTCTATCGGCTAAGGTAGCGCTAGGAGAACTACTGCGATTGTGCCCCTGGTTCTGCCGGGCCGAGCACCTCAGTAGAGAAAGCTAAAACTGACTGTCATGATAAGGCGAGAGACTGGTCGCTGTTCGGCGAGGTTTTTCGAGTCCCTAAAGACTTATGCCGCTTAGGGCGAGGGGACGGCTCCGTCCGGCTTACAGGCATGTATCGCGCCCCGAATTCGGCCTTCCGAATACCAGGGGCTTCACTGAAATTTAAAATTATAGAATTCTATGGCTAAGTGAGAGTGATAAAGCATTATTAGTCCGGTTGCCTTGTTCATTGTGCTGAGCACCTCCCTCGAAGGACCCAAACATGGGAACAAGAGTGCTCAGGTTTATCCTGAACACCCCAGCACTCGTGGTATGGGGGCAGAAGCCGAGGACTAGCCATCTCTCAGATTGGATAAACAGCCAAACAGAAGGTAATATTTTAAATTCACACAAGCATTGCATAGCGCATATGAAACAAGTTTTCATCACACAGGATAAAAAAACGAGCAAGTCTCATTCAAATATTACATTTTGCCAACACTCATCGGCGATAAGACGGGCGCCTGGCAGAACACCCTCGTAGTACATCTCGGGGTGGCGGTGCTCCTTGCCCTCCGGCAGCCCTTCCTTGATCAGCTTCACGACGTCTAGCTTGACCCACTGTGTTTTTACACGGGCGAAGGCCCGGTGTGCACCTTCAATGCAAACGGATCGCTTGACGACCTCCAGCCATGGGCAGGCATCCACAAGCCGCCTCACCAAGCCAAAGAAGCTGTTCGGAAGGGCATCGCCAGGCCACAACCGGACTATGAAGCCCTTCATGGCCTGATCGGCCGCCTTATGTAGCTCGGCCATCTGCTTCAGCTGGTCACTCATCGGCACCGGATGTTCGGCCTCAGCATACTGAGACCAGAACAGCTTCTTCGTCGAGCTACCGTCCTTGGCCTGGTAAAATTGTGCGGCATCGGACACACTGCGGGGCAAATCCGCGAATGCTCCTGAAGAGCTCCGAATCCGGGTAAGTAATCGATAATTTACTTTTACATGCTTGCTTTGCATATAGAAAGCCTTACTCGCCGCTATCTTCTTTATCGCGTCGATCTCCTGAAGGGCCTTCTGGGCCTCGGCCTTGGCACTCTTCGCGCTCTCACGGGCCGCGGCAAGCTCAGACTCTCGCGTCTTCAAGTCAAGCTCCAACGCCTCATGCTTCGTCACGAGAGCCTGGAGCTCTTGCTGCACCTCGCCCACCCGAGCCTCGTGCCTCTCTCGCTCGGTGCGCTCCTGGGCCGCCTTCTCTTCGGCCTGGGACAACGCTTACTTCAGGGTTGCCACCTCGGTCGTGGCTCCTGGCAAACACACAATGATCCTGTCATTTAGCAATCGCGTCTTTTTTTCTCATATATAGACGGGGTATTACTTACGGCCGAGCTCTTTCTGGGACCCCTCGAGGGCCTCCTTCAGTACGGCGACCTCCGCAGTTAGTGCGGCGGACGCCAGCAGCGAAGCCTGCATATGCATATTGACATACTTATATTAGACCCCTGTGATATTATTTGATCCTCTGTTCGGCTTTTCTTTATGGACACCGAACAAAGCATCAGGGGCTACTATCTATGTAGTAATATTTCTACTACATTTTAAAACACTTACCTCGAAGCCTGTTAGAAGGCTAGTACAGGCTTCAGTCAGTCCGCTCTTGGCAGAAATAACCTTCTGGATCACCGCACTCATGATAGTGCGGTGCTCCTCCTCGATGGAAGTGCTGCGAAGCGCTTCCAACATAGTGTCCGGCGCCTCTGGATGGACAGAGGTCACCGGCACAGGCGTCTCACCCCCCTTAGAAGGGGACCGCCTGCCCGAGCTCGGAGCCGTTGGAGGGTCCGGCGCGGTGTTCGGCTGAGGGCCGAACTCGGAGCTCTCGGGGACCCCGTCCCCTCGGCTCCCGAAGTCCGGAAGGTCGCCTTGAGGTGCCTCCGGGACTGTCCCCCCTCGATCTGGTGCCTCTTGAGACAGCACCTCGGCGTCGTCGGCTGGATGAGGGGAGGTGGCGGTCGGGACTGGATCGCTATCCATGTCCGACGAGCCCAGGGAGCCGTCCGAGGATACCTCGATATTGGCTCGGGGCGGCCTGCACAATTGAGTTCGGCGTTAGGGAAAGCAATGCAACAAAGGAATCCTATGGGTTACTTTGGTATCCGAATACTTACGATCTCCCCTGGGGCTTGGCCCTGGGCAACCACTCGTCTTCACTTTCGTCGACGGCGGTAGAGCTGTCCGGAAGGAGCGTCCTTCCCTTCTTGGACCCTCCAGCCTTTCCGGTTGGGGTGGCCTTCCTTTTCTTGTCTCCCCCAGTTGGTGGGGGAGCCTCTTCTATCTCTTCCTCGTCTTCGGGGGAAGAGTGCGCCGCAGACTCATCGGACGGTGAGTCCGACGACGCCTGGCATCGGGAACTCTTTCGAGCTCCCTTGGCCTTCTGGGTCTTCTCCGGCACCTTATAAGGGGCCGGAGTCAACATCTTCGCCAGGAGGGCGTCTGCAGGGTCTTCAGGCAAGGGAGCCGGAAAATCGATTTGTCCAGCCATCTTCTGCAAGTCCTGTTAATGGCACGGGAGTTTAGATCCCGCATAGAATCAATCTATATAGAAAACAAGTATCCTGTGAAACGTAAAACAACTTACCACACTGGTGTGACGCTTTGCGCTAAATCTGCGATCCTCAGTAATGGGGGGAGGGACCATGGCGCCCTTGAACAGCACCCTCCAGGCATCTTGATGAGTCGTGTCGAAGAGCCTGTTCAGGTTTCGGTGTTGCGCCGGATTGAACTCCCGCAAGGTAAACTTCCGTTGTTGGCACGGGAGTATCCGGCGGACGAGCATAACCTGGACTATGTTGACAAGCTTGAGCTTCTTATCCACCATGTTCTGAATGCATGACTGGAGTCCGGTCAGCTCTTTTGAATTACCCCAGGACAGGCCCTTCTCTTTCCAGGAGGTGAGACGCATGGGGATGCCAGATTAGAACTTGGGGGGCACTACCCATGCGGGTTCGCGCGGCTCGGTGATATAGAACCACCCCGATTGCCACCCCTTTATGGTGTCCCCAAAGGTGCCCTCGAGCCATGTGATGTTGGGCATCTTGCCCACCATGGAGCCTTCGCACTTCGCCTGGCGGCCGCTCACTACCTTCGGCTTGACATTGAAGGTCTTCAGCCATAAGCCGAAGTGGGGCTTGATGCGGAGGAAGGCCTCGCACACGATGATGAACGCCGAGATGTTGAGGATGAAATTCGGGGCCAGATCATGGAAATCTAGGACGTAATAAAACATGAGCCCTCGGACGAAGGGATGGAGGGGGAATCCCAGTCCGCGGAGGAAATGGGTGAGCAATACCACCCTCTCATGGGGCTCGGGGGTGGGGATGAGTTGTCCCTCATCTGGGAGCCGGTGCGCGATATCGTCGGGTAGGTATCCGGCTCTCCTCAGTTTCTTGACGTCTCCCTCCGTCACGGAGGAGACCATCCACTTGCCTCCCGCTCCGGACATGGTTGGAGAAGGTTGAGATGGAAGTGAGGACTTGGGCGCTAGAGCTCGAGTGTGCGGGAGCGGATGAGCAGAGGAGGAAGAAAGCGTGGATAGAAAGGTGAATCCTTATCCCTTTATATGGGCGGACAAAATTAAACGTCCCCACTTGCCTGGTAAAACTCGCTTATCCCCCAAGCACCGCAATTGATGGCGTGGTTGGGTTACCCACGCCCGTATTGATGATAATCCCGCAATAAGGGGACACGATCTCTGCTTTGACAAGATGTGTCGAAAAATTGCCTCGCGTTATGTGCGGGGCTGGTTAAAAGAAACGGTTCGAATAATCACCGGGCCATGACATGACGTCATGCTGTCGAAACAAGCCAGCAAATTAGATCTGCGGAAAAATTGTTCTCTCTGCGGTGAAATGTGCAACTTATTTTGCAGGGTCGGACACTATCCTCGTATTCAACTTCTTCTGTAATGTATTCGGAGAAGGAACCCGCCTTGCAATGCAGAAGACAACTGCGTGCCGGACTCATCGTCATTGAAGCCTGGTTCAGGGGCTACTGAGTGAGTCCTGTATTAGGGGGTCTCCGGACAGCCGGACTATCTCCATTGGCCGGACTATTAGACTATGAAGATACAAGATTGAAGAGTTCGTCTCGTGTCCGGATGGGACTCTACTTGGCGTGGAAGGCAAGCTAGGCAATACATATATGGATATCTCCTCCTTTGTAACCGACCTTGTGTAACCCTAACCCTCTCCGGTGTCTATATAAACCGGAGGGCTTTAGTCCATTGGACAACAATCACAACGTACAATCATACCATAGGCTAGATTCTTGGGTTTAGCCTCTCTGATCTCGTGGTAGATCTACTCTTGTAACACCTATACCATCAATATTAATCAAGTAGGACGTAGGGTTTTACCTCCAACAAGAGGGCCCGAACCTGGGTAAAACTCCGCGTCCCTTGCCTCCTGTTACCATCCGGCCTAGACGCACAGTTCGGGACCCCCTACCCGAGATCCGTCGGTTTTGACACCCACAGTGGGCGATAGGGGGGTCCTTCCCACACGACCCAGAAATGGTCGGGGATAGGCCCTCGTGGAACCTAGGCTGGGGCCATGTGCGATCGGGCGAGGCATGGAAACCCAATCATTTCCATAGGTATGTACATCCCAGATGGTGAATCCCAGAAATCATTTCCGTAGGTATGTACATCCCACACGGTGAATCCCAGAAATCATTTCCGTAGGTATGTACATCCCACACGATGAATCCCAGAAATCATTTCCGTAGGTATGTTCATCCCAAACGGTGAATCCCAGAAATCATTTCCGTAGGTATGTACATCCCACACGGTGAATCCTAGAAAATCATTTTCGTAGGTATGTACATCCCACACAGTTCTTTGTGTGGAAACGTGTGTGCAAGATGGCCTAACACAAACAGTTTGCTGCCAGAAGCCGTGTGTGATTGTTAGTTGATCGAACACACCTACTTTCTAGAAACCGTGCGGGTTGTTCGAGTTCATCGCCCACGGTGCTGTCTGAGTAACCATTTGCAATAGAAAACCCCAATAAGCAGGGTAATTAGCATATTATTGATAACCCATGTACTAATCAAACTGACATTTCTTATAAAACACGCAAGATATTTCATATCCGTATAAAAGCAACCAGGATTTCATAATCGAATTATATCAGATAGCTTTGGCACTCAGTTAAGCCATTACATAACAGCACCAAGTTTCACATGCAGCATTAAAAACCTTTGTAAAGTAGCATCATACATGGTAAATAGACAGATGAATCTCATCTGGGAAACTACAGAAGCGGAAGGAAAATATTGAGCCTTCAGTGATGTTGAATGTCCTTGCAACTTTAGGCCAGTGGCTATGGATAATTGCCCGCCCATCCTTTGTCCTCTTCAACAAGACTTCAATATTGTACCGTGGGTGTTGAATGAATACCTTTCTCGCCTCTTGAACATGCTGGTGGTTTGAGAGGTAATCATCGGTGAACTGCTTTGAAAAGTACTGAAAACAAAGCTATGCATAAATCGCTATTGTAAATTTTGAAATGGCGCAAGGGGTAAAAAGAAGGTAAAAGAGTTGGTACCATCCTATAGTTGACTGATGTCTTCTTCATTGTGCAAACAAAGATCATGTTGTTATTCTTCGCAAGTTTCTTCATCCTAATAATCTTTCTGAGTTTCTTGACTTGACTGATATTCATGGACATCTCATTTCCCCATATGCAAAATGGGTCGAACAATGGGTCTAAGCCTCTGACAGCAGGACCTACATGTGCAAGACAAAATTGTAAGAAACCTAAATATTAGAATGATTCCTGCAACTGCACAATAATGTGCTATTAGCCAAAGGACCCTGCTTGAACAAACCTCGATGGTAAACCGCAGTGTCTCCCATTGTTTCCCTACAACACACATAAGGAAGATCTTGATCAGGTTAACTGAGAGTTGCCATACTATCAGTAGAATATGTATTGAGTATAGCCAAATTTGATTGGTGTGACATGCATTACAATACAAAATTGTACCCACAGCAAATGAAAATCAAATTGCAGAACTGAACCAAACAGTTAAATGGACAGCAGACCAAATGAACCAAAGTTAACTAAGCACGACATTGCATAATAGAAACATGTACTAGAAGATAAGATAGTTAACAAAACAAAGAATGCTTGAGAATAGTACTACGAAATGTAGCAATTGTTGGACCAAAGTGTTAACTGAACATTACATTTCAGAGGGCTAAACTGTTAACTGAACATCAGATTGCATATTAACATTACAGAGAACAAATCACTAGAAGGCACTGGCGGTGGCCTTGAGAAAACATCATGAACTGTATTTTAAAGTAGACAACCGCGCGGCGGTGTCGGCGGTGGCATCGAAGACGAGGTGCTCCTCCAAGATCTGGCGGTCGACACGCATGTCAGCCATAGCGACCTTGTTCGCGCATGCGGCCACATGCTACTCAGCTCCACATTATACTGCGTGTAAAATGGCTGTGGGTGACGCTTAATTGGAGGAGTGGGGCAGTGATTTCGATGGAAGGTGTCGATCCGTCAGTCGGGGCATGTGGGACGGGAAAGGAGGAGGATGGTGTGGGTGGGGTGTGGGTTACCTGACCATATCGACGAGGCCGCGCAACAAGAAGAAGGGTCGGCGACGAGGAGGCGACGCAGCAAGAAGAAGGGTCACCGGCGAGGAGGCGGCGCTGCAAGAATAAGGGTCGCCGGCGAGGAGGCGGCGCTACAACAAGAAGGGTAGCTAGCGAGGAGGAGGCGCTACAAGAAGAAGGGTCGCCGACAAGGAGGCTGAGCTGCCAGTAAGCAGCAGTGAAGGTTTGAACTTGGAAAGCAAGGAGGAACAATGGAAATGTGGCTTTTGGTAGGAGGGAGGGGCGGGGAGATAGATATTTCCGCGGTGGCAAATTTTTTTGCTCGGTGCCGCGAGAAACTGGCGGGCAAGTGTGGTTCAAGCGGGGGCGGTGGACTGTAGACGACGAAGCTTCCTGCGTAAGCCACACAAGACGGTGCACCAAGATATTTTATATCGCATCCCACGCGATTCTTTCTAGTAATCTGTTCGTGGTACACCTGATTTTTTCATTATGTTTTGAAAGACAAAATGGTGTTACGGAGGGTAAGGATGGTGTTTGAATTGCTAGAACATTTACGTACAGTGAACATGCAACTAGTACATGAGTGTCGTGTTTAAATTTGGAATTATTCCGGGTTCGTTTGGCATTTTTATGCATTAATTGAGTTTCTGGGCATTTAATGTGCATAATTCAAATTTGAACTACAAGTACATGCTCCAATGCACCAAAGCTTGCTGAAAAATCACATGTATGTCTTTTGGTGAATTTATAGATCCCATGCAAGAAATGGGAATAAAATTCAAACATCTGAATGTCGTGGCTCAGCCGTAATGATTGAGAAACTTGGTGTTTTAATTCCTGTAAATCCAAAACATGACTGAAAATCATGAAACTTGGCATGGTGTCATGACATGGCACCAACATGCTGCAGTAATTTTTTTGGCCGAATTGGGACAAGCTTTGGTGTAAGCTTCTTGCAAACCGGAGCTTCCCTCAAGAAGGCTCCTGGTTCCGAGAGGGAACGTGTTACCTCCGTGTGCGAAACAACATGCGTACACTGCCTTCTCCCACCTTAGGCCCCGTTTGATAGCTCAGGTTTTTCTTAGTATTATAAAAATACTGCAGTTTTTAAAGATACTGTGGTTTAATTTACCATGAGCTGTTTGGTAACCACAAAAAACTGTAGTATTCATACTGTGGTATTGTCAAAACCGTGGTATTTTCTCTACATTAAGAAAAGAACACCAGACCTCTTTTTTTAAACAGAGCATACAAAGAAAACACGACAGTTCTTTATCGCTTTCCTCGCTCACAAGTTGTCGCCGCCGCCCTGAAGATCTTCGGCCATGAGACAAAGCCAAGAGAAGGCAATGGAAACAAAAATGGCGTCCTTCCTAGTCCCACTTGCACTTCTCCTCTTCTCGTACACACTGTGCATCATGTCGGCACCTGGCCACCTCATGCCCAGATTGCTCATGCCATGGTCGTGTATGCTGTTGGCTGCAACGCTAACTCCCAACGCTGGATGAGTCTGTGCAGTCCTTTGTGTGTGATCATAGCCACACCGTATGTGTGTCGTGCTGCCATGTCGCGGCCTTGCTCTGCTTGTTGTGCATACCTCGCTCCAGAAAGAAGCCCCGTGTCTCAGCGCATCGCGCTCGCCGCTGCTTGTTGCGCGTGCCTTGCTCCAGAACGTCGCCCCATGCCTCAGCGCGCCGCGCTCGTCACTGTCGGTCAAGCCGCAGCCAAGCCAGAGCGATGCAGCGCACTTCCGTGCCGCACCGACGTGCTTCCTCTGCAGCTGATGGATAGCATGCAGCCAGGTCTGTTTATGCATGGCCGTTCAGTTTGCAGTCACTGGTCAGCTAAGATCGTGCATGTTAGCAAACTGCTATGAAAGGGCTAGCTAGCTAATTTATGTTGTTGTAAACATGCACCAACCAAACACTATCACAATATTCCCGATACTACAAAATACTTTGATATGTCAAAATTGTGGTTTTTAGTTCCCGTCGACAAAAATACTGCGGTTTTCAATACTATAGTTTCTGTAGTAATTTGTTGTCAAACACAGCCTTAATTTTTTTTTACATAGGCAGATTAGACCAAATAGAAGTATCGTGCTAAATTTTGGAATTACTCCGTGTTCATTTGGCCTTTTTAAACATTAATTGAGTTTATGGGCATTTAAAATGCATGATTCAAATTTGAACTACAAGCACGTGCTCCAGTGCACCATAGTTGTTTGAAAAATCACATGTGTGTCCTTGGGTGAATTTCTAGGTCCCATGCAAGAGATGGGAGTGAAATTCAAACATCTGGGCATCGTGGCTCGGCCGGAAAGATTGAGAAACTTGGTTTTTTAATTCCTTTAATTCCAAAATACGCCTGAAAATCATGAAACTTGGCATGGTCTCATGACATGGCACAACATGCTGCGGTAATTTTATTGAAACCATGGGCGTTCGACTTACCAATTACGTGCGGCCACGCGTCCCCTTTTTTTATTGTCTAGGAGGTGACGTACGGGGTAGCTATTTGAGTACGGGAGGAGTGCGATCAGACCCCTGCGCATGCTCATCGGGAGGAGAGCCCTTTGACCGCTACCCGCCGCACACCTCCCTCCCAACGTCTCCATTAATGGCGCCCGAGCACCTGTTCTACGGCGTGGCTATATGTCTCACTGGCCTGAGATTTAGGAGAGAAAAATGAAAATCTAGAAAGAAAGTTTCGCACGGATCTTGATGTAACATCCGACGGACCTATATAGCATCGACTGTGACTTATAGCAAGCATGATGAATATAAGGACGATGATAGTGGATAATATTTTTCTTATGAATATAAGGACGATGACTGTGACTTATAGCAAGCATGACCTATATTTAGAAACATAATTAAAAAATCCACATGCAGCAACGCCCGAAATACAGAAGGGCAAAAGAAGAAGGAAGACAACGATCTGGCTCGCTGATCTCTACTTTCTTGATGCGTTGCTGCAGGCCGTGGGGACTAGTCTCCACGGCGAGCGGCGATGAGCTCTTTCTTGTCCTCAAGATCCTGCTTGAGAGCATCCACGGATTCCTCCACCAGCCTTCTGCGCTCGATGCGCAACTTGTTATTCTCGTCCATAAGTTTCTCGACGATGATGCCGGTCCTCTTCAACAAGGAAGTGGTCTGCTCCTGCTGCTCTGCACTTCCGACAATCTTTGCCCTCAGCAGGTCGCGCTCGGCCCGAAGCTTCACATTGCTCTCATTTAGTTGCCGGATTACGTCGGTAGACTATTCAAACGAGGCTTGCAGGTCATCCTTCAACCTCGCCCACCTGGAGATCTGATCCATCTGCCTATGGACGAGGGCACGCATGCGCCTGTAAGAATCCTCTCCTGCCTGCGAGGCATTTTCCCAGGTCGCCGCGGCAAGGGAGGACAACTCTGCTGCATTCGCAGCGCGGTGGGACATCTCTTCTGCTTCCATGGCGCGGTCGGACCAGTCTGCTGCATCGACGGTGCGGCAGGTCCTCCGTGCTGCTTCGGCGGTGCGGCGGGACCTCTGTGCTGCTACGGCCGTGCAGCGGGACATGTTGGCTGCTATCGCAGAGAGGTGGGACATCTCTCGTGCTCCCGCTTCCAGGCTCACCTCTCCCTAGTCACAATCTCTCAACCCAGAACTCACGCTGGCCATGGCAGACGCAAGGGAACGATGATGAATGACTTGTTTGTTTTTAACTTTTTGTGGATGAGGAGTTGAGGAGGAATGTGCAGTCATCTTGGAGTAGTAGTATTTATAACCGCGTAGTAATACACTCCTAAGTGGGAAACCATTTAGGTTTTGATCGGTGTGAATAGGTTTGCAATTTGGAATGTGACGCGACACATGCTCAAAATTTACTGACGGTTATAAGTGCGGCACTATTCCCGGAAGGCGTAACATGGGCACGTACGCCTTCTCGGCCGCGTATGTGGCGTTTGCACCATAGGGTGCACCGCAATAGGCAATGTCAGCACACTCTTTTAATTAGAATGGGTGTGCCTGTCTAGCACACACACATTGATCTATCTAACTGTTTCAGTTTGTTGTGGCTAATCGCAAACAGTTCATCCATGTGAAGTGTATGCCATTAATCGCAGACACTTTGATCTGGCTTACCCATTTCTGTTCTGTTGCCTAATCGCAAACAGTTAATCCTTCTGAAGCGTATACCCTAAACACACACACCTTGATCTGGCTGACCGTTTCTTTTGTGTTGCCTAATCACAAACAGTTCATCCGAGTGAACCATATGTTGTATATCGCACACACCTTCATCTGGCTACTAGTTTCTTTTGTGTTGCCTAATCACAAACAGTTCATCCGAGTGAACCGTATGCTCTATATCGCCCACGCCTTCATCAGGCTGCCCGTTTCTTTTGTTCCGCCTCATGGCAAAAAGTTCATTGGACTGAACCGTATGCCCTGGATCGCACACACAACTAAAATATGAACCGTGTTTGATGCATCCTCCATCGCAAACGTTTTTACCTTTTTTGATGGTTTTCATACAGCACCGTTTGCGATTATGGCATTGCACACAGTTTCTTGAAGGGTCTCTGATCGTAGTGTCGCGTTAGTAGCATCCTGCAGTAGTGAACATCTATGTCTTATTTCAGCGGGTGCTATGTCGTTCATAATTTCTTGATATAAGGTAAAGAGAATAGCACTCACGCTAGCACCTATGTCACATAAACCATGCTAATGGTGATATCCTATTTTAACTGAGACAATAGGCATGCCAACAACAGGTCTACGTTTATGTTTTCATCGGGTTTAGCAATTCTAGCAGCTTCATCATAGAAGTAAATAACATGCCCGTCTAAATTTTCAACCAGGAGATCTTTAACCATAGCAACACTAGGTTCTACTTTGATTTGTTCAGCAGGTTTAGGTGCTCTAATATTACTTTTATTGACCACGGTTGAGACCTTAACATGTTCCTTTATCTTAATAGGGAAAGGTGGTTTTTCAATATAAGCAGTAGGAACAACTGGATCAACATTATAAATAATAGTTTCATCTTTAGCTATTACCGGTTCTTTAATTTCTTCTTTAATAGGTGGGTGATATTTAAACCACTTCTCTTTAGTGAGATCAACATGAGTAGCAAATGATGACTCACAAAAGGAGGCTACTATCTCAGAGTCAAGTCCATATTTAGTGCTAAACTTTTGAAAAGCATCGGTATTCATAAAAGCTTTAACACAATCATATTTGTCGGCGTTTTGGGAACCGGGGTACCCAGACTTGCCTACATGCGGCCCACGACATGGCTCTAACGACGGCCTGGTACAACCCACCTTTAGCACCAACAACACAAGACCCTCGTGAGGCGGATGACGCCAAGACCTCCAAAAGGAGCGGCCTCCTTAGGCTGGCTCCTGAGGAGCGGAGATTTCCATGCGAGCCTTCACCTTGTGAGGTTCGGATGACACAAGTAATGACGACCAAGGCTAGGCGGGCGCCAGCGGGCGCAATACAGCCGGTTTCCTCTCTGGCGCTAAAGAGGCAAACACAGGCGTGGAGTCCCGAGGAATCAACCAAAGGTTTACATTTCCATGTGACAAGACCAAGACCTCCAGGACGGCAGGATGGAGGTCATTGCCGAGCTCACCACGGCGTCACGACCAGAAGCTTTGTAGGCACATACCACCTTTTGTCAGGATAAGATGTACTAGTTGTCTCCCTTCGAATTTGGCCATTGTGGGATGGGAAAACTTTGTTTTTGCCACTCTAGTTCTTTCCAACTTTGCTTATGCCACTCTAGAATTTGACATCTCACTTTTGCCACTCTTAGCTTTTGACAATACATCACAAATGCCATTCCGTGGCAAAAACAATAATTTTTCATTTCACTTTTGCCACTCTTAGCTTTTGACATGTATAACAATTGCCACTCTAAAAATTTTGCTTTTGCCACGGAATGGCAAGAGTGATATATTGTCAAAAGCTAAGAGTGGCAAAAGTGAAATGTCAAATTCTAGAGTGGCATAAGCAAAGTTGGCAAAAACTAGAGTGGCAAAAACAAAGTTTTCCCTTGTGGGATCCCTTCCAGCCTTCATTTTGGGGAAAGAGGACTGGGGCGACTATAAGTATAGTCTAGCCACCACCTTAGACGGAGGACGGATCATTCAGACCATCCGCACCCTCACCGGCTCACACCAGCCCAAGAACACACCTCCCGAGGTTGTTCTTCCACTGTACTAGTTCATCCCCAACCCACCTCGAGGCTAATCCACCACAAAGCAGGAGTAAGGTTTTACACCGCAAGGTGGCCCGAACCTGGGAAAATTGTTGTGTCCCATTTCCTTCCAGTTCAATGAGCTAGGCCATGAGATCGACGAGTTGGCAAACTAGAGAGGTTGAGTTCTTTGCACGCACCCTAGAGTTCGAATCAATCAAGGGTCTGCGGAGCCCAGAATCCGACATTTGGCGCGCCAGGTAGGGGTGCGTCGGAGCTTCTCTTCCTCCCGTCGATTCACCACCGTTCGGCCATTCCCATGGCCGATGCTCTTCGAGTTCGTGCTGAGCGTCGGGCCACCCTCGACGCCCACGTCGCCCAGACAGCGCCTGCAGGCGACGGTGCTCCCTGTTGTTCCCCATCGCCTGCGGCCAACGCCTCCACCGGCCCCGTGGCCCACGAGCAGCAGGCCTCGTCGCTGCAGCCTTCTGTGGGGCGCGATGGACGCACCGCCACTCCGTCGCTGACTCCGGAGATGGCTTCGTCTTCTCATACTCGTCGCGGACCAGCGAACGCGCATGCTGCGTTGCTCATGGCACGCGAGCTCTTGCGCTATTGCCCGACCAATGACCTCTACGAGGACTGGCTGGACCGCATCGCCGAGGTCGTCATCGCCGCGGGAGAGGCCCCTGTGCCATCCCGCTCGTTGCCTCCCCCGCCGCCTCTTGCGTGTGACGTGTCCCACGGTTCGCCTCCTCTACCTCCCAGGCAAGACACCTTCCTCAAGCCAAGGCATGAGGCTCCTTGGCGTGAGCCGCCGCGCAGGGCGCGAGCGCGACGAAGAAATCTATCAGGTGGTGCAGCGGCCCCAAGGAGAAGCGTGTGCACTCCCAACACCACCACGTCAAGACCGCGCGCCGCCCGAGGTGGTGGTGCGCGAGCGCCAAGATCAAGTCCCGCCTCCACAACAGCTCCGGTGAGTGCGGCAGGCAGACGCGCGTTCACCCCGGAGCTGCGCCGCGTCGTTTGGCCAGGGAAGTTCAAGCCATACCTGCCTCCACGCTATGACGGCACCCCTGAACCTGCCGAGTTCCTGTAGCTCTATGAGCTGAGCATCGAGGCGGCCAACGGCGACGAGAAGGTCATGGCAAACTGGTTTCCCATGGTCCTCAAGGATGGCGCGTGCTCATGGCTCCTGAACCTCCCCGCGGGATCAATCTCCTCCTGGGATAAAATGCGAGAGCACTTCATCTCCAACTTCTAGGGTACTTGCTACCTCTTGAGCTTGCATTGGTTTTTCCCTTGAAGAGGAAAGGGTGATTCAGCAAAGTAGAGTAAGTATTTTCCCCAGTTTTGAGAACCAAGGTATCAATCCAGTAGGAGACAACGCGACAAGGCACCGAATACCTGCACAAACAAACACCAAGTTGCACCCAATGCGATAAAGGGGTTGTCAATCCCTTCATAGTTATTTGCAAAGTGAGATCTGATAGAGATGGATAAAGGGTAAAGTAATATTTTTCGTAATTTTGATTTATGGAACGGAAAGTAAAAGATTGCAAAGAAAGTAAATCGGAAACTAAAATTATAGATCAGAAACTTATATGATGGAAAATAGACCTGGGGCCACAGGTTTCACTAGAGGCTTCTCTCAAGATGGAAATTATTACGGTGGGTGAACAAATTACTGCCGAGCAATTGATAGAAAAGCGCAAAGTTATGACGATATCTAAGGCAATGATCATGAATATAGGCATCATGTCCGTGTCAAGTAGACCGAAACGATTCTGCATCTACTACTATTACTCCACACATCGACCGCTATCCAGCATGCCTCTAGAGTATTAAGTTCATAAGAACAGAGTAACTCCTTAAGTAAGATGACATTATGTAGCGGAATTAACTCAAGCAATATGATGAAAACCCCAACTTATTATCCTCGATGGCAACAATACAATATGTGTCGGTTCCCCTACTATCACTAGGATCAAACACCATAAGATTGAACCCAAAGCTAAGCACTTCTCCCATTGCAAGAAAAACCAATCTAGTTGGCCAAACCAAATCGATAGTTCGAAGAGACTTGCAAAGATATCAAATCATGCATATAAGAATTCAGAGGAGATTCAAATAATATTCATAGATAAGCTGATCATAAATCCACAATTCATCGGATCTCGACAAACACACCGCAAAAGAATATTACATTGAATAGATCTCCAAGAACATTGAGGATTACATGGTATTGAGAATCAAAGAGAGAGAAGAAGCCATCTAGCTACTAGCTATGGCCCCGTAGCTCTGTGGTAAACTACTCATGCTTCATCGAAGAGGCATTGGTGTTGATGTAGAAGCCCTCCTTGATCGAATCCCCCTCCGTCAAGATGCCAGAAAAGGCCCCTAGATGGGATCTCACGGGTACAGAAGGTTGCGGCGGTGAAAAAGTGGTTTTGTGGCTCCCCTGGAAGTTTTCGGGGTATTTGAGATTATATAGGAGGAAGATCTAGGTCAGGGGGTCACCGAGGGGCCCACAAGGTCGGGGGGCGCACCCTCCACCCTTGTGGCCGCCTCATGGCTCTTCTGACTTGCACTCCAAGTCTTCTGGGTGTCTTTTGGTCCAAGAAAAATCATCGTGAAAGTTTTATTCCGTTTGGACTCCGTTGGTATTCCTTTTCTACGAAACTCTAAAACTAGGAAAAAACAAAAACTGGCATTGGGCTCTAGGTTAATAGGTTAATCACAAAAATCATATAAAATATTATATTAATGCATATAAAACATCTAAAACAGATAATATAATAGCATGGAACAATAAAAAATTATAGATACGTTGGAGACGTATCAGTACTCGCGACCGCACACCCGCCGTCGGTGACCTGCGGTGCATCAAGCAGCAGCCAGGGGAGACCTTGCATAAATACATCCAGCGCTTCACCAACGTTCGCCTCAAGATTCCCAAGGTGTCGGATGAAGCCATCATTTTAGTGTTCACTAATGGCATTCGGGATGTCTACATGAAGGAAGAGCTCGCCATACACGAAGACCTGTGCTCGTCTCTGGAGATGTTCAACATGGCAACCAAGTGCGCAAGAGCTGAGGAAGGACGCCTCTCCCTCCTCGAGCTCCCGGAGATCGACCTAGAAGACAAGAAGGCCAAGGCCAAGGAAGTGAAGTGCAAGGGTCCAGTTGTGCTCACGGCCGAACCCGAGATGAAGCGCGGCTATGACCACCCCGAGTCATCCAAGGGCAGGCAGCCATTCTGCGTCTTCCACAACGTGCACAGCCACAACACCAATGACTGCCAATAGCTCAGGGCCATCCATGACGGGCTCCTGGTCGTCGCCCCGAGCGCAATGACAGAAGCTATGGCAATGGAGGAGGCCGATGCAGAGGACGCTAGGACAACCGCGACCCCCACCAGGACTGGCGTGATCAGCCTCGTGAGGACCGCTGGCAGGGCCAGCCTCGCGAGGGCACCTGGAGGGAGCAGTCTCATGAGGACCGACCTCAGGGAAACACTGGCCTTCCTCTACTGCCACCGCCACCGAGGAGGAATGAAGACCACCACCAAGATGATGGGGCTGGGGACTTTCAAGAGCCTCGTGTCATCGCTTGCATCCTGGGCGGCGCTCAGGCCCCTGCCTCCCATCACATCTTCAAGCAGTTCGCTCGCGGGGTGAACGCGGCCCTCCCCAAGCTTGAGGCGACGCGTCTTCTCACATGGTCCAAGTACGCAATCACCTTCGACTCTACTGACCAGCTCAAGTGCGCGGCCACTGCCGGAGTCCTCCCGATGCGCTGCTCGCCTACCATTAGCAACATCCTTGTCACCAAGACACTCATCGATGGCGGCGCGGGGCTCAATGTTCTCTCCGTCGAGACGTTCGACAGGCTCCAAGTGCCGTACGACCAGCTTCTTCCCACCAAGCCTTTCTCAGGAGTGACTGACGGCTCCACACCCCGATGGGGCAGGTCCGCCTCCCTTTCACCTTTGGCAAGCGCGACAACTACCGCACTGAGCTCATCGACTTTGACGTTGCCCACATTCGCCTCCCATACAACGCCATCCTTGGGTATCCGGCCCTGGCCAAGTTCATGGTCGTGACACATCATGGCTACAATGTCGTCAAGATGCCGGGGAGCAGAGGCACCATCACGGTCGCCTGCGACGAAAAGGACGCGGTGTGCTCCCTCGAGCGTGCCTATCAGGCTGCGGCGGTCGAGAACCCAGAAGACGAGGGCGCTGTCTACCCTCCTGAGGCCGTACCCAAGAAGAAGAAGTAGCTGCTACACCTAGGAGGCCAGGACCTCAGGAGGATGGGGCCTCCGACGGCCATGCTTCATGACCAGTGTCCACTAACGGGGTGCCTTCCCTTCTCCCATAGGAAGGCGCTCCCGGCGCCCCTCTAAGGCTGGGCTCGGGGGCTCTCCTCTGGAGGGCCTTTGACATGGCCAGCGTCACGAGGGAGGCACTCGGGCACCATGTGGAGGCGTGCTTCAACGCGCATTTCCGCGAGGAGGGTGCAGGGTGCGAGGCTCCGGGCGCTCGGGAGTTCATCATCAATGCAACCAAGGAGCTTCAGGAGGCAAGAGCCATGCAAGGTCAGCGTTGTCCCGCATCACCCAGCGTGGCTCCCTCCCCTGGCGAGGGCAGCGAGCTGCGCGCCTGCATCAACATCCCAGGGCTCAATAGAGCCGCGTCTCAGGAGCTTTTCTGGCCGTCCCACATTGGCCGGTGCGAGGCCCCCCTCACAGCTATGTTTGAATGACATTCGGTTTGCCGAACAGGGCTGCCACGCACCGGCGCCACATGCGAGGCATCCTGGTGGCTCAAGAGTCCAGGAACCAGGCGATCCTATAGGAGGTGGCGTTGGATCCTCGCGAGCCTCCAGAGCCTCGCGAGGTTCGGGACCTAGACGACTCGTGAGGAGCGACTTCTGTAGCACGTGTATTCAGCTACTTCAACACTTCCTCGGCAATGGTGCCAGGTGAAATTTTTTGGTTTGTTCAGTTGGGGGCGCCCCTCGGCCTGCATTTCCCCAAGCTGTGTGGGTCCATCCCTACCGCATGTATCGTTCTTCGCATCTATCAGAACCGGCCTCGCCCTTCCATGAGTTGTTTTATGATTATCACATGTCTGTCCGGTGCTCCATTGCCTTTTGCGGCCTCCGCGCGTTGCTAACCCATTGTTCGCTCATCCCGCCACGGAGCCTACTGGCACGGCGCCTGTGCTCGGGTCCGTCCCTGCAGCGTCGATAAATCTGAGAGATCGAGCTCTAGATCGCGGCCCACCCTGTGCACGTCACCTCACCAGATCCTCAGTGCCTTCTCCTTGTTGCGGAAATATCAACGGCAGGACAGCAAGCGTGGCTATATGCTATGTTCTCTCTTCAACTAACTCATAGGAACCTCCTGAGCCACACTATGAGCGGCCCCGCCAGACACTCTATTTTCATGCAATTCGCTTGCACGTTAAAGGGGGGCTCCTGAGCATCACGCCTCAGGGGCTCCTACTAGCCCTCGAGCCCTCACCCCCTGGCCTTGACCACGACATCGTGACCTGGCATACTAGCGGCGGTGGAGCCTCGCTCAAGGGCCAGGACCCGAGGACGTAGAGCATCTGTATGAGCGGAAAAAGGGGAGATCGGCACGAGCCCTTCCTTGAAGCGCCACCACCAGGACACGGTCAGGTATCGCGCGAGGGAATCACCACGGACTCGTCAAGATAAGTCACCTCATACGTGTCGGCATGAACCTCACGACCCAGTATTTCGACTCTCGTGATCTTACTCGGGCAATTCCGCTTCCCTTTTCCGCCTTCAGCAAGCTGCTTGCATGCTAAAGGGGACCTCCTGAGCATCAGGCCTCAGGGGCTCTTACCGGACCTCCGGACGCTCACCTCCTGGCCTTGACCACGACATCGCGACCTGGCATGCCAGCGACAGCTGAAGCCTGTCTGGGGACTGGGTCCTGTCAGCATAGAGCACTAAGCTACCGCAAGAATGAAAAGGAGCACCGTGCCGAAGCGAGATACGCAATCATAACACCATGCTAGGAATAATAACATTGAAGCAAAAGCATTTTAGTTTCTTACACGCCCCCACGGGGCTAGTCACAATTCCACGTAGGGAAAACAAAAGAGGAGAACCTGGAGGAACCCTGGCCACAGGGCGTCACCGACGACGCCGGGCGGACGCCCCTGCTGCGCTCCGGGCGCGGCGAGAGCTCAGCGGCTCGTAGCTGTCGTTGTTGCTGGATTCTGGGGAGTTGCTGCTGCTGCTGGAAGAGCTGCTGGCAAGGCCAAGGGCAAGTTCAGTGCCCGTGGCCGCGCCGCGTGGATCGCCTCGTCCGAGCAGCACTCTAGGCGCCGGCCGTCTTCGCCAAAGACCTTGAAGAAAAGCGTGGAGGCTCCATCTTACTCAATGTGGATGGCGAGGGCCCCCACCAGACAGTAGGCATGGGCGATCTGGCCCCATCCTCAAGTCATGAAGACGTCGCCCAGGGGGGACGACCTCGACCTCCGGTTCCGTGGCTTGGCTGCAGCACCCGGCGTGTTGCAGCCACAGCGCGGCGGCCCCCCTTGGTAGTATCTCCTCGGCAACGAACCCCGGTAGCCGGATCCACGTGTGTGGCGGCATTGCCGCCCACACCACGAACTCGCGCAATGTGCCCTCGCCGTTAGTTCGCAAGTCGGATAGCCGTGCAGCCACAACCTGTCCTCCGTGACCCCAACCCGCGGGGCGCTGGGCATGGCTCCCCTGCCTAGGGCTCTGTGCACAGGCATACAAAGGGATTGGGAAGCCAGGCGGAGGCCGCTCGTACAAAGGCCGCATCACCTCTGGCCCCTCGCCGGCATCGCGGGAGCGGCCAAGCCTTATCTTCGGCAGGAGTGGCCCGGGCTCCTCCCAAGGAGCTTTTCCCTTCTCCGCCGCGGAGAACCTCTTTATCGGCACCATGGATGCACCAGCAAGATGGCGAGACAAGGAATAAAAAGGGAGAGCGAGCAGCAAGAAGACAGAGATGAGCTGGGGGCTCTGCCCCTTGATAAGCCACAAGTATAGGGGATCGCAACAGTTTTCGATAAGTAAGAGTGTCGAACCCAATGAGGGGCAAAAGGTAGAACAAATGTTCCCTCAAGTTCTATCGACCACCGATACAACTCTACGCACGCTTGACGTTCGCTTTACCTAGAACAAGTATGAAACTAGAAGTACTTTGTAGGTGTTTTCGGATAGGTTTGCAAGATAATAAAGAGCATGTAAATAAAAAGTAGGGGTTGTTTAGATAAAGACACAACTAAGTTAGTTTTAGTAAAGAGCTTTTTGTTACGAGAAAGTTATTTGTCCCTAGGCAATCGATAACTAGACTGGTAATCATTATTGCAATTTTATTTGAGGGAGAGGCATAAGCTAACATACTTTCTCTTCTTGGATCATATGCACTTATGATTGGAACTCTAGCAAGCGTCCGCAACTACTAAAGATCATTAAGGTAAAACCCAACCATAGCATTAAAGTATCAAGTCCTCTTTATCACATACGCAAACAACCTACTTACTTGGGTCTGTGCTTCTGTCACTCACGCCACCCACCATAAGCAAATCTTGAACATATTGCAAACCCTACAGCGGGAATCCCTCATGCTCGCACGACACAGAGACCACCATAGGACAACACCAATAATAAAACATGCAACTCAAACCAATCACGATCATCAAATAACCCATAGGACAAAATGAATCTACTCAAACATCATAGGATAGCCATACATCATTGGGAAATAATATATAGCGTTGAGCACCATGTTTAAGTAGATATTACAGCAGGTAAAAGAGGGGTTACACCGCTGCATAGAGGGGGGAAGAGTTGGTGATGATGGCGGTGAAGTTGTTGGTGAAGATTGTGGTGATGATGATGGCCCCTGGTGGCACTCCGGCGCCACCGGAAGCGAGGGGGAGAGAGCCCCCCCTCCTTCTTCTTCTTCCATGACCTCCTCCCTAGATGGGAGAAGGGTTTCCCCTCTGGTCCTTGGTCTCCATGGCATGGGAGGGGCGAGAGCCCCTCCGAGATTGGATCTGTCTCTCTATCTCTCTGTGTTTATGTGTTCTCTCTTGCTGCCCTTTCATCGTTCCGTATATATATGGAGATCCGTAACTCCGATTTGATTGAAATCTTCGCCGTGTTTTTTCCAAAAATTTAGCTTTCTTGCGGCTGAAGAAGGGCATCAACCGCCTTACGGGGAGCCCACGAGGGTCAGGGGCGCGCCCAGGGGGGTGGGGCGCGCTCCCCTGCCTCGTGCCTCCCTCGGGCACCGTCTCGCGTGGATTTTTCTTCCAGAATTCTCCAAATATTCCAAAAATATTCTTCGTCCGCTTTTATCCCGTTTGGATTCCGTTTGAAATGGGGTTTATGCAAAACATAAAACATGCAACAAACAGGAACTGGCACTGGGCACTGGATCAATATGTTAGTCCGAAAAATAGTATAAAAAGTTGCCAAAAGTATATGAAAGTTGAATAATATTGGCATGGAACAATCAAAAATTATAGATACGATGGAGATGTATCACCCCTCCCCTCATTTATGGACAGAGGGAGGCCAATCGCCGGCCTCCCAGATCCACGGCAATGATGATCTTTTTGCATGCATCAGGCTCTTCTCAAGTCGAACAGTTGTCGAGGCTGCGTGGGGAAGTGGAGATGCCCACGTCCCATCAAGCACCACGCGTCGATCGGGTCCGCAGGCGGTTGGGGCCCGCGGCGCTTCGCCCTTGCCCTTTGGCTTCACCTCGAAGCCAAGTCTGAGTGCGCCTTGGGCCCGGGGGCTACTGTCGGCGTTCTGGGAACCGGGGTACCCAGACTTGCCTGCCTGTGGCCCACAGCGTGGCTCCAACAACGGCCTGGTATGGCCCACCTTCAAAACCAACAACACAAGACCCTCGCGAGGGGCGAAGCCTCACGAGTTGGACAACGCCAAGACCTCCAGAAGGAGCGGCCTCCTTAGGCTGGCTCCTGAGGAGCGGAGATTTCCATGCGAGCCTTCACCTCGTGAGGTTCGGATGACGCAAGCAATGATGACCAAGGCCAAGCGGGCGCCAGCGGGCGCAGTACAATTGGTTTCCTCTTTGGTGCTAAAGAGGCAAGCGCAGGCGCGGAGTGCCGAGGAACGAACCAGAGGTTTCCATTTCCATGCAACAAGACCAAGACCGCCAGGATGGCAGGATGGAGGTCATCGCCGAGCCCACCACGGCGTCACGACCAGAAGCTTTGCAGGCGTAGACCACCTTTCGTCAGGATAAGATGTACTAGTTGTCTCCCTTCGAATTTGGCCATTGTGGTATACCTTCCTGCCTTCATTTTGCGGGGAGAGGACCGGGGCCACTATAAGTATAGCCTAGACACAACCTTAGACGGAGGACGGGTCATTCAGACCATCCGCACCCTCACCAGCTCACACCAACCCAAGAACACACCTCCCGAGGTTGTTCTTCCACTATACTAGTTCATCCCCAACCCACCTCGAGGCTAATCCACCACAAAGCAGGAGTAGGGTTTTACACCGCAAGGTGGCCCAAACCTAGGTAAACTGATGTGTCCCGCTTCCTTCCAGTTCATCAAGCTAGGTCGTGACATCGACGAGTTGGCAGACTGGGGAGGTTGAATTCTTCGCACACACCTAGAGTTCGAATCTATCTAGGGTCCGCGGAGCCCAAAATCCGACAATATTTAAGCTTAACACCCGACTCTTTACCTTCGTCGAGTTCCCAATCTTCAGAGTTGCATTTAATTCTTTCTAAAAGATCCCACCTAAATTCAATGGTCTTCTTCAGAAAGGAACCAGTACAAGAAGTATCAAGCATGGATTGATCACCACGAGAAAGCCGAGCATAAAAATTATGAATGACAATTTCTCTTGAGAGCTCATGATTGGGGCATGAATATAACATTGACTTAAACCTCCCCCAAGCTAGAGAGCATAAGAATTATGAATGCCAATTTCTCTTGAGAGCTCATGATCGATGTGTTGGCAGACTGAGGAGGTTGAATTCTTCGCACACACCCCAGAGTTCGAATCTATCTAGGGTCCGCGGAGCCCAGAATCCGACAATATGTAAGCTTAATACCTGACTCTTTACCTTCGTCGAGTTCCCAATCTTCAGAGTTGCGTATAATTCTTTCTAAAAGATCCCACCTGAATTCAATGGTCTTCTTCATAAAGGAACCAGTACAAGAAGTATCAAGCATGGATTGATCACCACGGGAAAGCCGAGCATAAAAATTATGAATGACAATTTCTCTTGAGAGCTCATGATTGGGGCATGAATATAACATTGACTTAGGCCTCCCCCAAGCTAGAGCGATACTTTCTCCTTCACGAGGCCAAATATTATATATATACTTTTGATCACGATGAACTTGATGCATAGGATAATTTTTTTGGGTGAAATTCCAATTTCAATCTATTCCAATTCCAAGATCCAAGATCATCGCATAGCCTATACCATGCCAATGCTCTTCCCTTCAAAGATAAAGGGAAAACCTTCTTCTTAGCTTCATCTGTGGGTAAACCTGCAAGCTTAAATAATACACAAATTTCGTCCACATATATCAAGTGCATATCAGGATGTTCGGCTCCATCTCCTGCTTAGGATTAGCTAGAAGTTGTTCTATCATACCCGAAGGAATTTCATAACCAATATTTTCAGTAGGTGCAGTAGGTTGAGGGAAAACTAATTGTGGTTAGTCGAGGTGAAGATACCCCGAACAAACCCCTCAAAGGATTATTCTCCATAGTAACAAGTGACAATAAATTTCAGCACGTAGTAATATTTTGTTCTTACCGATTTCTACTTACCAAGAGCGCTTCACTCCCCGGCAACGGCGCTAGAAAAGAGCCTTGATGACCCACAGGTATAGGGGGTCAATCGTAGTCCTTTCGATATGTAAGAGTGTCGAACCCAACGAGGAACAGAAGGAAATGACAAGTAGTTTTCAGCAAGGTATTCTCTGCAAGCACTGAAATTATAAGTAACTAGTAGTTTGATAGCAAGATAAGTTGTAACGAGCAAGTAATGGTAACGGTAACAAAAGTGCAGCAAGGTAGCCCAATCCTTTTGAGGAAAAGGACATGCCAAAATGGTCTCTTATGATAAGCAAAGTGTTCTTGAGGGTAAACGGGAATTTCATCTAGTCACTTTCATCATGTTGGTTTGATTTGTGTTCGCTACTTTGATAATTTGATATGTGGGTGGAATGGTGCTCAGGTGCTATTCTTACTTGAACAAACCTCCTACTTATGATTAACCCCCTCTCGAGCATCTGCAACTACAAGAAAAGTATTAAGATAAAATATAACCATAGCATTAAACTTTTGGATCCAAATCAGTCCGTTACGAAGTAGCACATAAACTAGTATTTAAGCTTCTGTCACTCTCGCAGCCCATCATCTAATGACTACTCAACGATGCATTCCCTTAGGCCCAAATATGGTGAAGTGTCATGTAGTTGACGTTCACATGACACCACTAAGGGAATCACAACATACATATCATCAAAATATTGAAACACCACTAAGGGAATCACAACATACATATCATCAAAATATTGAACACATATCAAATTCACATCATTACTTGCAACAAGATTTCTCCCGTGACCTCAAGAACAAAAGTAACTACTCACAAATAATAATCATGCTCAAGATCAGAGGGGTATTAAATAGCATAATGGATCTGAACATATAACCTTCCACCAAATAAACCATATAGTAATCAACTACAAGATGTAATCAACACTACTAGTCACTCACAAGCACCAATCTAAGGTTCCGGCACAAAGATTGAACACAAGAGATGAACTAGGGTTTGAGAGGAGATGATGTTGTTGAAGATGTTGATGGAGATTGCCCTCCCCAAGATGGGAGAGTTGTTGGTGGTGATGATGACGATGATTTCCCCCTCCGAAAGGGAAGTTCCCCGGCGGAATTGCTCCGCTGGAGGGCAAAAGTGCTCCTGCCCAAGTTCTGCCTTGAGACAGCGGCGCTTTGTCCCGAAAGTCCTCTCCTTATTTTTTTCTAGGTCAAAATGACTTATATACCATAAGAGGGGCACCGGAGGTGGGCCGAGGAGGGCACAACCCACCAGGGCGCGCCTGGGCTCCCTAGCGCGCCCAGGTGGGTTGTGCCCACCTGGTGGGCCCTGAGGGAATCCTGGATTAGGGGGTGTCCGGATGGCCGGACTATACCTTCAGCCAGACTCCTGGACTATGAAGATACAAGATTGAAGACTTCGTCCCGTGTCCGGAAGGGACTTTCCTTGGCGTGGAAGGCAAGCTTGGCGATATAGATATGTAGATCTCCTACCATTGTAACCGACTTTGTGTAACCCTAACCCTCTCTGGTGTCTATATAAACCGGAGGGTTTTAGTCCATAGGACAACATACAGAACAACAATCATACCATAGGCTAGCTTCTGGGGTTTAGCCTCTCCGATCTCGTGGTAGATCTACTCTTGTACTACTCATATCATCAATATTAATCAAGCAGGACGTAGGGTTTTACCTCCATCAAGAGGGCCCAAACCTGGGTAAAACTTCGTGTCCCTTGCCTCCTGTTACCATCCGGCCTAGACGCACAGTTCGGGACCCCCTACCCGAGATCCGCCGGTTTTGACATCGACATTGGTGCTTTCATTGAGAGTTCATCGGTGTCGTCGCTGTCAGGCTTGATGGCTCCTACGATCATCAATAGCGATGCAGTCCAGGGTGAGACCTTCCTCCACAGACAGATCTTCGTCTTCGGCGGCTTCGCACTGCGGGCCAACTCACTTGGCCATCTGGAGCAGATCGAAAGCTATGCCCCTGGCCGTCAGGTCAGATTTGGAAGTTTAAACTACACGGCTGACATCCGCGGGGACTTGATCTTCGACGGATTCGAGCCACTGCCGAGCGCGCCGCACTGTCACGATGAGCATGATCTAGCTCTGCCGCCGAACAGTGCCTTGGAGGCCGCAGCCGCATCTTCTTCGACCCTTAATTCGGAGCCAACTGCGCCGATCGAGGATGGGTGGTTGGACGCCGCCTCGGGGGCTGTGATCCCAACGGCGATCGAGCCGAACACCAGCCCCGCACTCTGCGAGACTTGTGACTCCAAGGAGCCGGATTCCTCTCCGGACTCCGAACCCTCCGCGCCCCTGCTGATCGAATCCGATTGGGCGCCGATCATGGAGATTACTACCGCGGACATCTTTCAGCACTCGCCTTTTGGCGATATTCTGAAGACACTACAATCTCTCTCTTTATCAGGAGAGCCCTGGCCGGACTATGGTCAGCAAGGTTGGGATACGGACGATGAAGAAATTCAAAGCCCACCCACCACCCACTTCGTAGCCACTGTCGACGACTTAACCGACATGCTCGACTTCGACTCCGAAGACATCGACGGTATGGACACCGATGCAGGAGACGATGAAGAACCAGCGCCTATTGGGCCCTGGAAAGCCACCTCGTCGTATGACATATACATGGTGGACACCCCAAAAGAAGGAGATGGCGATGGAACAGCGGAGGATGACCCCTCCAAGAAACAGCCTAGGCGACGGCGTCAGCAGCGCCGCTCAAAATCCCGCCAAAGCAAATATGGTGATTCCAGCATGGGAGATAATAATAATACGGAGAGTGCCAAAGAAAACCCCCTCCAGCAAGATTCAGCAGAGGAGGATGGAGAAGCCAGCCCTCATGAGAGAGCGGCAGACAGAGAGGTCGAGGACGATAATTATATGCCTCCCTCTGAAGACGAGGCAAGCCTCGACAATGACGAATTCGTCGTGCCAGAGGATCCCGTCGAGCAAGAGCGTTTTCAACACAGGCTTATGGCCACGGTAAGAAGCCTCAAGAAAAAACAGCAACAGCTTAGAGCTGATCAAGATTTGCTAGTCGACAGATGGACTGAAGTCCTTGCGGCCGAAGAGCATAAACTCGAACGCCCCTCCAAGAGCTACCCAAAGCGCAGGTTGCTACCCCGATTAGAGGAGGAAGCACTTAAACCTACATCACCAACACTTGATACGGCCGACCGGCTACCTCGTGGCCGCGACAGAGAGGCCTCTCGGCCCTCCACTCAAGCCGCACCCCGTACCAAGGCACGGGAAAATGCGCCAGACCTGCGAGATATGTTGGAGGACAAGGCAAGGCAAACAAGATCAATCTATGGATCGCGTGGGCGCCCCACGACTCGAGACGGTAACCGTCACGCCTGACACAAATCCGGTAGGGCCGAACACAGTAGACAAAGCTAATTGGAGCTACGTCGTGATATAGCCTAGTACAGAGGCGCCGCACACCCACTATGCTTCACAGACGAAGTAATGGATCATCAAATCCCCAAGGGTTTCAAACCCGTAAACATCGAATCATATGATGGCACAACAGATCCTGCGATATGGATCGAGGATTATCTCCTTCATATCCACATGGCCCGCGACGATGATCTCCACGCCATCAAATACCTCCCACTCAAGCTTAAAGGACTAGCTCGGCATTGGCTTAACAGCTTGCCAGCAGGATCAATCAGTTGTTGGGAGGACCTGGAAGTCGCATTCCTCGACAATTTCCAAGGCACTTATGTGCGACCACCAGACGTCGATGACCTAAGCCACGTAATTCAGCAGCCAGAGGAATAGGCCAGGCAATTCTAGACACGGTTCCTAACAAAGAAAAATCAAATAGTCGACTATCCGGACGCAGAGGCCCTAGCATCCTTCAAGCACAATATCCGTGACGAGTGGCTTGCCCGGCACCTTGGACAGGAAAAGCCAAAATCTATGGCAGCACTCACGACACTCATGACCCGCTTTTGCGCGGGAGAAGACAGCTGGCTTGCTCGTAGCAACAATATGACCAAGAACCCTGGTAATTCGGATACCAGGGACAGTAGTGGCAGGTCGCGTCGCAACAAGCAGAAGTGCTGCATTAACGACGACAATGCTGAGGATACGATAGTTAATGCCGGATTCAGAGGCTATAAATTCGGTCAGCGGAAAAAGCCATTCAAAAGAAATCCTAGGGGCCCGTCCAGTTTGGACCGAATACTCGACCGCTTGTGCCAGATACATGGCACCCCCGAAAAGCCGGCCAATCACACCAACAGGGATTGTTGGGTGTTCAAGTAGGCAGGCAAGTTAAATGCCGAAAATACCGACAAGGGGCTGCATAGCGATGAAGATGAAGAGCCCCGGCCGCCGAACAACAGTGGACAGAAGGGTTTTCCCCCACAAGTGCGGACGGTGAACATGATATACGCAACCCACATCCCCAAGAGGGAGCGGAAGCGCGCGTTAAGGGACGTATACGCGGTAGAGCCAGTCGCCCCAAAATTCAACCCATGGTCCTCCTGCCCAATCACCTTTGATTGAAGGGACCATCCCACTAGCACCCGTCATGGCGGATTCGCCGCATTGGTTCCAGACCCAATTGTTGACGGATTTCATCTCACTAGAGTACTTATGGACGGCGGCAGCAGCCTGAACCTGCTTTACTAGGATACAGTGCGGAAAATGGGCATAGATCCCTCGAGGATTAAGCCCACCAAAATGACCTTTAAAGGCGTAATACCAGGTGTAGAGGCCAACTGTACAGGCTCAGTCACACTTGAAGTGGTCTTCGGATCTCCGGATAATTTCCGAAGCGAGGAGTTAATCTTTGACATAGTCCCATTCCGCAGTGGCTACCATGCAGTGCTCGGGCGAACCGCATTCGCCAAATTCAACGCGGTACCTCACTACGCATACCTTAAGCTCAAGATGCCAGGCCCTCGAGGAGTAATTACGGTCAATGGAAACACCGAACGCTCCCTCCGAATGGAGGAGCACACGGCGGCCCTTGCAGCGGAAGTACAAAGCAGCCTCTCCAGGCAGTTCTCCAGTCCGGCCATTAAATGTCCGGACACCGTCAAGCGCACCCGGAGTAACCTACAATAAGACCGCCTGACACGTTCCGAGCAGGCGTAGCAATGCGGCCCCAACCCCAGCGCTCGCAAAAATGCGACGCCAGTGCTTCGCGTACATAACTACGCTCTAGAAATACCATGGGTACAGGGGGAGGGGCACCATCACGGCACGCCCGAAACACAGCTTAAACCGCACCGGGGGCTGGTGATTTTTTAATTTTCTCTTACTTTCAGGACTCCATTCTTCGGAAGGCCTGTTCGGCAGTTCAATTTCCGCACAAACGATGCAAGAACCAGGGAAGCAGACAAGCCATGCCGCATTACGGAATTCCCAGGTGGTCTCTATCACGAGCAGTATACCTGTTTTGCATACCATTCCGCAGCCTGACCCTGGAACGGACATGTTAAATAGTCCAACCTTTTGCTTATCACATTATTTGTATCGTTCTGCTTTGATCGCAGCCCTTTTTAATAAACAATGCATAGCTTCTGTCTATTTTTGCATTACCTTTTTTTTACAAATATATGTTCCTTAACGACATGTTGCACCCGTACACTTTGGTACGGCCAAAATACGCCAGGGGCTTTAGTACCCCTCAATATGGTGTGAGAAGTCTGAACACTTTAGCAAAGTGCGGCACCCCGAACTTATAGCATTATATGCATCGGCTCTGAATCATGTCTTGGGTCAATAGTTGGGTTTGCCCGGCTCCTATGTTTTGGTGCCTTATGTTCCGCTGTGTCGGCTAAGGTAGCACTAGGAGAACTACTGCGATTGTGCCCCAGTTGAGCTGGGTCGAGCACCTCAGTAGAGAAAGCTAAAATTGACTGTCATGATGAAGCGAGAGCTGGTCGCTGTTCGAGAGGTTTTTCGAGTCCCTAAAGACTTATGCCGCTTAGAGCGAGGAGTCAGCTCTGTCCGGCCAAGGCATGGATAGCGCCCCGAACTCGGTCTTCCGAATACCTGGGGCTTCGCCGAAATTTAAAATTATAGAATTCTATGGCTAAGTGAGAGTGTTCACGCATTATAGTCCGATTTCCTTGTTCGTTGTGCTGAGCGCCTCCCTCGAAGGACCCAAACATGGGAAAAAGAGCGCTCAGGTTTATCCCCGAACACCCCAGCACTAGCGGCACGGGGGCAGAAGCCGCCAACTCGCCATCTCTCAGAATTGATAAACAGCCACACAGAAGGTAATATTTTAAATTCCAACAGCATTTCTTAGCGCATATGAACAAGTTTTCAGCGCACAGGACAAAACGAGCGAGTTTTACTCAAAAATTACATCCCTGGAACATTCATCCGCCATAAGGCAGGCGCCCTTCAAAACATCCTTATAATAATTCTCGGGCTTGCGATGCTCTTTCCCCGGCGGTGGCCCGTCCTTCACAAGCTTCTCAGCATCCAGCTTGCCCCGGTGCACCTTAGCACGTGTAAGGGCCCTACGGGCACCTTCAATGCAGACGGAGCGCTTGATGACTTTGAGCCTTGGACAGGCCCCCACCAGCGGCCGCACCAGCCCCAAATAGCTCCCAAGCAGAGCCTCTCCAGGCCACAGCCGAACTATGAGGCCCTTCATGGCCTGTTCGGCCGCCTTGTGGAGCTCGACCAGTTGCTTCAGTTGGTCGCTCAGGGGCACAGGGTGTCCGGCCTCAGCATACTGAGACCAGAACACCTTCTTTGTCGAGCTGCCCTCCTCGGCTCGATAGAATGCGGCGGCATCGTACACGCTACGGGGAAGATCTTCGAATGCTCCTGGAGAGCTCCGGATTCGGGTAAGTAACAAGTAACTCACGTTTATGTGTTTGCTTTGCATAAAGAATGCCTTACCCGCCGCTATCTTTTTCACCACATCCAACTCCTGGAGGGTCTTCTCGGATTCGGCCTTGGCAGACTTGGCATTTTTAATAGCCACCGCGAGCTCGGACGCTCGCGTCTTTGAGTCAAGCTCCAAACTCTTATGTTTTTTCATGAGAGCCTGGAGCTCTTGCCGCACCTTGCCAACCTGGGCCTCATACTTCTCCCGCTCGATGCGCTCCGTGGCCGCCCTCTTCTCGGCCTCGAGCAGTGCTTGCTTAAGGGTCGCCACCTCAGATGTGGCCCCTACAATAGCCATGATAATCCTGTCATTTTTTGCAATTGCACCTTTTTTATATATATTTAAACAAGGTATTTCTTACCTTCCTTGTCCTCGAGCTGCTTCTTGACACGCCCGAGCTCTTGCTCGGACTGCTCGAGGTTCTGCTTTAGCGTGTCCACTTCCGCAGTCAGTGCGACGGACGCCAGCAGAGAAGCCTGCATACGCATATTGACTCCTTTTTGTTAGACTCCTACAAATTTTATTTGATCCTCTATTCGGCTTTTCTTCCCGAACGCCAAACAGAGCATCAGGGGCTACTGTCTATGCGGTAATATTATTTACACATTTTTACTTACCTCAAAGCCTGTTAAAAGGCTAGCACAAGCTTCAGTCAGTCCACTCTTAGCGGACTGAATCTTCTAGACCACCGCACTCATAATGGTGCGGTGCTCCTCGTGGATGGAGGCGCCTTTGAGCACCTCCAACAGATTGGCCGGCGCCTCTGGTTGGACGGGGGTCACCGGCACGGTGGGCTTGCTCCTCTTGGAAGGAGGTCGCCCGCCGGACTCTGGAACCTTTGAAGGTCCCGGAGCGGTGTCCGGCCTAGAGCCGGACTTGGAGCCCTGGGGGGTTTTATCCCCTTTACTCCTGGAGTCCGGGAGGTCGCCTTGCGGCGCCTCCAGGACCACCTCCTCCTGGCTTGGAACCTGTTGGGACAACACTTCAGCGTCGTCCATAGGGCGGGGGGAGGTAGCCGCCGGAAGCGAATTCACATCCGACGAGACCAATGAACCGCTCGACGACGCGTCGAGCCGGTCTTTGGGTGGGCTGCATAATCATATTCGACATAAGGGAAAGTTGTGCAATAAAGGAATACTATGAATTACTTTGGTATCCGGATACTTACGATTTCGCCAGGGGCTTGGCCCTGAGCGGCCACTCCTCTCCGCCGTTGTCGGCGTCGATGGAGTAGTCCGGAGGAAGGGTTTTCCCCTTCTTGGACCCTTCGGCCTCCCTAGTGAGGGTGGCCTTCCTTTTCTTCTCTCCTCCCGCTGGAGGGGGAGAGGTCTCTTCTTCCTCCTCCCTGTCTTCACGGGAGGAATGCGCCTTGGAGCCGTCGGATGATGAGCCCGACACCTCCTGGCGCCCGGCACTTTTTCGAGTCCCCGTGGCCTTCTTCGTGGCCTTCTTCTCTGGCACCACATAGGGTGCCGGAACCAGTAGCTTCACCAAGCGGGCATCGGCTGGGTCTTCGGGCAAAGGAGCCGGACAGTCGATCTGTCCAGACTTCGCCTGCCAATCCTGTCAAAGGTAAGGGAGCTTAGATCTCGCATAGAGTTAAACTATGAAAAACTAATACCCTGTAAAAGGTACAAACGACTTACCGCGCTAGCGTGACACTGCGCGCTGAATCCGCGATCCTCGGTAGCGGATGCGGGAGCCTCGGCGCCCTTGAAAAGCACCGTCTAGGCATCTTCGTACATCGTGTAGAAGAGCCTGCTCAGAGTTCGGTGCTGCGCCGGGTTAAACTCCCACAGATTGAAGGCCCGTTGTTGACACGGGAGGATTCGGCGGATGAGCATAACCTGGACTACGTTGACAAGCTTGAGTTGCTTGTCCACCAGGGTTTGGATGCATGTTTTCAGTCCAGTCACCTCTTCTTTGCTGCCCCACGACAGGCCCGTCTCTTTCCAGGACGTGAGCCGCGTTGGGGGTCCGGACCGGAACTCGGGGGCTGCGACCCACTCAGGGTCGCGCGGCTCGGTGATGTAAAACCACCCAGATTGCCACCCCTTCAGGGTCTCCACAAAGGAGCCCTCGAGCCATAAGACGTTGGGCATCTTGCCCACCATGGCGCCTCCGCACTCCGCCTGGTTGCCGCGCACCACCTTTGGCTTGACATTGAAAGTCTTGAGCCATAGGCCGAAATGGGGGTGGATGCGGAGGAAAGCCTCGCACACGACGATAAATGCCGAGATGTTGAGGATTAAGTTCGGGGCCAGATCATGGAAATCCAGGCCGTAGTAGAACATGAGTCCCCGGACGAATGGGTGGATAGGAAAGCCCAGTCCGCAGAGGAAGTGGGGAAGGAACACTACCCTCTCATGGGGCCTTGGGGTGGGAAGGAGCTACCCCTCTTCGGGAAGCCGGTACGCGATGTCGTTAGACAAGTATCCGGCCTTCCTCAGTTTTTTGATGTGTCCCTCCGCGACGGAGGAGACCATCCACTTGCCTCCCGCTCCGGACATGGCTGGATAAGGTTGAGGTGGGGAATGCGGACTTGGGCAATGGAGCTCGAGTGCACGAAAATGGATAGGCAAAAGAGGAAGAAGGCGTAGGTGAAAAGGTGGATCCTTATCCCCTTATATGGGTGGACGCAACTGCGTGTCCCCACCAGCCTGGTAAAACTCGCTTATCTCCAAGCGCCGTAATCAATGGCACGGTTGGGTTACCCATGCCCGTATTGATGAGAATCCCGGAATAAGGGGACACGATCTCTGCTTCGACGAGACGTGCCAAGGAAACCGCCTCGCGTGACGCGCTAAGGTGGGACAATAAAATGATTCGAATAAAGGCTTGGCCGTGGTATGATGTCACACTACGGAATACGTCAGCAGATTAGATTTGTGTAAATATTATTCTCTCTATGGCAATATGTGGAAACTTATTTTTCAGAGCCGGACACTATCTTTGTGTTCAAAATCTTCTATGAAGTACTTGGAGGAGGAACCCGCCTTGCAATGCCGAAGACAATCTGCGCGTCGGACTCGTCGTCATTGAAGCCTGGTTCAGGGGCTACTGAGGGAATCCTGGATTAGGGGGTGTCCGGATGGCCGGACTATACCTTTAGCTGGACTCCTGGACTATGAAGATACAAGATTGAAGACTTCATCCCGTGTCCGGAAGGGACTTTCCTTGGCGTGGAAGGCAAGCTTGGCGATACGGATATGTAGATCTCCTACCATTGTAACCGACTTTGTGTAACCCTAACCCTCTCCGGTGTCTATATAAACCGGAGGGTTTTAGTCCGTAGGACAACATACAGAACAACAATCATACCATAGGCTAGCTTCTAGGGTTTAGCCTCTCCGATCTCGTGGTAGATCTACTCTTGTACTACTCATATCATCAATATTAATCAAGCAGGACGTAGGGTTTTACCTCCATCAAGAGGGCCCGAACCTGGGTAAAAGTTCGTGTCCCTTGCCTCCTGTTACCATCCGGCCTAGACGCACAGTTCGGGACCCCCTACCCGAGATCCGTCGGTTTTGACAGCAACAGGCCCCCTCTGGTACTTATTTGCTCCAATAATTCTTATATATTCCATAAAAATTCTACGTGAAGTTTCAGCTCATTTGAAGTTGTGCAGAATAGGTAGCCTGACGTAGCTTTTTCAGGTCCAGAATTCCAGTTGCCGGTATTCTCCCTCTTTGTGTGAACCTTGCATATTATGAGAGAAAAGGCATTAGAATTACTCCAAAAAGCATTAAAAACATTATAAATAACAATAGGTAATCATGATGCAAAATGGACGTATCAATCTACCTCTAGATCGTATGCTGTGTTCTAAACCCTAAGGCTGGTAATTGTGATTGTGCCATTGCAGACTAAACCCTCTGGCTTGTATAGGTACCAGGGGTATCTAGGGCTACATATGGTCGGTTGTCAACTAGGAATAAACATGTCGAGAGTTCAAGTTGTCCTTGAAGTACACGCCAAGCCTTCGGCAGTGCCTGTCTTGATCATGTTTGCGTTCGAGGCTTCCAGAGTCCTTCCTTGTTGAGATTGGTCGGCTGTAAGCTCGGCCCAAGGACTGTGGTCCAACTAGGTTGGCACCCCCTAGTCCAGGACATCGTCACCCCTGGGTACCAATCTGAGATTTGATACAAAGGTTGAACACAAAGGATGAACTAGGCTTTCGAGATGAGATGGTGCTGATGGAGATATTGATGAAGATGATGATCCCCACATGGAACGAAGAGTTAGTGGTGATGAAAGCTTTGATTTTCCCCTCCTGGAGGGAAGTTTCCCCAACGGAATTGCTCCGCCAGAGAGCAAAGGTTCCCCGCCCAAGCTCTGCCTCACAAACGACGGCAGAAAGTCTCAAAAATTCTCTGTGATTTTTTTCTAGGGGTACATGGATTTTATGGCCAAAGGGCATTGGGTAGGCCACGCCACCTGTCCATGTGGCTGGATGGTGGGCCCCCTCTAGTATTAGAACCGCTCAATTTACTTGGATCAGAGGGAGTAACGAACATAACTTCCCTGCCAATCCGATCCTCCAGGAACGATGCATCTCATGCTGGCATCTCTTCCCTCGCATCGACTAAACACACTCTAGTTATAAAAAATACTAAAGAAACTCTATTACTCTATTTTCCGTTGACATCCTGAAGGTTCCAACTTTCAAGCTAGTTGAGTTCGGTGCATTGTTTGAAACATGGAACATATTTGATATTTTTTAGGTGCGTGAAACCCCTTTTCACGCCGGTCACTGTTTCCCTTCTTCCTTCCCTCTTGGACAGATCTTGTCGGAGAAGAAACAATCCCGTTGGAGAAGAACTAGGCCCACCATCTATCTTAGGATAAAATCATGGGTGGGGTAGGGATCGCCACAACCCCATTATTTATCTTAGGGGTGGTAATGGGGTAGAGCAGATCACCGGAGGTTTTTATGGGTGGTGCTGAGCTTAGAGGGATGGTCGGAGCGGGTGGCCAACAACGACGGTGGGGGAGGTTGAGGGAAGGGCCGGGTGGCGAGGCGGTGCGCGGTAGCTCCCGCCAGCCACGGGTGCATGATGGATAGAAGGTCCCAATACGAAATGAAAAACATTTAGTTTAAGTCGGATGATTTTCATCTGGCGCAAACCGCCTCCTTCTCATGACACGTGTCCCACGTGGGCCTCCCCACTGGCACGCCTTATCACGAGCATTGTTGCTCTCCACCGCAAAAATCTTATCCCCTGTTCTCTCGAGTCTTCTTCTTCCTCTCTTCGTATCATCTCGTCCTTGTCAATTTCACTTAGGCAGCAACAAAGACGTAGCTATGTGCATGGAGACGCCGGAGGAGATTCCCAGCCGCACTATCCATTCCCGTTTCAATGCTGCAGGAGAAGGCTTCGCGGGCGAGCGGCGCTGGCCGCGGGCACTGCAAGGCAGTGGCTTGGCTGCTGCTAGCCGTACGAGCCGCTCCACGGGGTAGGCGACGGCCAACGACCGCTGCATCACAGCTCTGGCGGCTTGACGACCGCTGCACCACAGCTCCAGCGGCCGCACGCCGCTGCTGCGGTGGAACTCCGCCGAGAAGTCTAGCGCTACAATGGAGCTTCCCCGTGGGACGGCCGGTGCTGCGATGGAGCTTCGCCGGCGCCGTCCAGTGTTGCATTGGAACTTCGTCGGAGGGCCGCCGGTGCTGCAATTGAGGTCCGCCGAGGTCGTCCAATGCTGCAGCGGAGCATCGCCGGGGTCGTTGAAGCTGCGCCGGAGCTGCAATGAAGGGTCGTTGGAGTTGCAATGGAGCGCCATAGAGCTGCTGCCGGTGCCGCATGGTGCGCCATAGAGCTGCTGTGTGGTTCTGCCATAGGAGGCTGTGAGCTGTCTGATCGTACGGCTGCGGAGTATCTGAACGGACGGCTCTGAGGGAGGCTTAAAACTGGATCAAATCATCCGACTGGTCCGTAGCAATCGCCATACGAAATAGGTCGTCGCGAAAATCAGGGGATTTTCACGTCTGTCCTGGGTGTGTTGGCCCAGAAGGAATGGTGCCCCCTGCCGCGTCCAAGGCAGAGAGACACACACAGTGGGAGGGAACGCGGGAACTACTATTTTTGTAGTTGTAGCAACGAACTTCTGTGCGTTGATTGGGCGGCCGCCTCCCCTCTTCCTCGCGACAAACCACAGCCCCACCCCCACGGTAACGTCGGTGAGCGATCGACCGGCGATCCTCCCGAGCTAAGCTAATCTGACCTACTTTTGGTTTTTGGAGCTAAACGGAGTAGCAGCACACAAATCAAGCAAAGCCGCGTCCTGAACCCTGCTGTCCCCTCCCCCTCGTTATAGCTCACTCTCACTCCCACCCCCACCCCCGCCACCACTCACCAGCTCGACTCCACCCCACTCCACTCGACCCGCGCGCACGCGGAGCTGGGCCGTACAGTACGTGAGCCCGTGAGCGAGCAGGGTACGGACTAAATGCCGCACCCGTCGTCGTCGTCGTCTTCCTCGGCCAGTGTGGACGCGGCCGCCAAGGGCGTCAAGCTCGAGCGGTACGCCAGCGGCGGCGCCGCGCTGCTGATGCGGCGCGCGGGGACCTCCAAGATCGTCGCGGCGTCCTCGCACCTCCTCTTCCGCGCCACCGTCCTCGCCACGCTCGCGCTCGTCTGCCTCTTCGCCGTGCACTACCCTTCCCTCCTCTCCCGCTCCTTCCGGCTCTCCGCCGCCGCCTCCTCTTCTTCCCCGCCGCGGCAGACGTCGCGGCACCGGAACCTGCTCGGGTCGTCGTCGGCGTACGCGGGCGCCGCGTGGGAGCGGGAGGTGCGGCGGAGCGCCACGCCGCGGCGGGACGGGGGGATGTCGGTGCTGGTCACGGGCGCTGCGGGGTTCGTGGGCGCGCACTGCGCGCTGGCGCTCAGGGCGCGCGGCGACGGCGTGCTCGGCCTCGACAACTTCAACGCCTACTACGAGCCGGCCCTGAAGCGCGCGCGGCAGCGGCTGCTCGCGTCGCGCGGGGTGGTGGTGTTCGGCGCCGACATCAACGACGCGGCCCTGCTCGAGCGGCTCTTCACCGTCGTGCCCTTCACGCACGTGCTGCACCTCGCCGCGCAGGCCGGCGTGCGGTACGCGATGCGGGCGCCGCAGACGTACGTGGCCTCCAACGTCGCGGGCCTCGTCAGCGTCTTCGAGGCCGCCGCCAGGCACGCCGACCCGCAGCCGGCGATCGTGTGGGCGTCGTCGTCGTCGGTGTACGGGCTCAACACTGACGCGCCATTCTCCGAGGACCACCGCACGGACCGACCGGCGTCGCTGTACGCGGCCACCAAGAAGGCCGGGGAGGCCATCGCGCACGCGTACAACCACATCTACGGTCTCTCCATCACCGGCCTCCGCTTCTTCACGGTGTACGGTCCGTGGGGACGCCCCGACATGGCCTACTTCTCCTTCGCCCGCAGCATCGTCGCCGGCGAGCCCATCACGCTCTTCCGCGCCGCCGACGGCACAGACGTGCGCCGCGACTTCACCTACATCGACGACGTCGTGAAGGGGTGCCTCGGTGCGCTCGACACGGCCGGTAAGAGCACGGGCTCCAAGTCCGGCAAGAAGCGCGGGCCGGCGCCCCTCCGCGTCTACAACCTCGGCAACACCTCGCCGGTGCCCGTCACCCGCATGGTGGCCATCCTCGAGAAGCTCCTCGGCAAGAAAGCGAACAAACGCGTCGTCACCATGCCGAGCAACGGCGACGTGCCGTTCACGCACGCCAACGTCAGCCACGCCGCGCGCGACTTCAGGTACCACCCCACCACCTCCCTCGACGCCGGCCTGCGGAAGTTCGTGGAATGGTTCCTCCAGTACTACAAGATCGACCCCGCGAAGCTCGCCAAGGGCAGCAGAGTCGGTACCAAGACTACCAAGAAGAAATCCAAGGGCGCCATGTCCGCGGCATCGTGAGGAGAGCGCGCGCGCCGCGTGCTTCCCGGCCCGGATGTCCAGTCCATCAAGTGTGCATTCTGTTCTCGTCGGAGGCCGGCGGTTGTCTTGCACAACTTTGTGAGTGCATCCCCCATTGTTTAAGCCATTGCTGCTGCTTTTCCCCCTTGATGATGCAACCATGCTAGAGCTCGGTGGGAAGGGAATCGTGGAGGTGGCAAGGCAAAGGAGAAGCGATTCTTTCTTCATAGCATAAGCAAAACCAAACTATTTTAGGGAAAAGGGATGGGGGGTATAGGTAAGATGACATGAGCCGTGGAAAGGGGCGAGGAGGACACGATAAAGATGAAGTCCTGGGCTTCCTTTTGGGACGGTTCAGGTTGTTTTTGCTCGGTTTCTTTTTTGTTTTGTCGGTCACTATCTTGTTCTTGCTCATATGGTTAATTTGTCTTGTGTTTTGTGAAAATGTCAACAATTGTGTACTCACGACGACAAGAACACAAGATGCTGTGGTGGATGCAAGTCCGTCCGAGCAGCTGCAGTTTTCTAGACTGCTAGAAATATTTGTTAAAGCTTGACGGTGGATTTGGTGCGATTTATTTCTGCATATGTGTAAACCTGTCCGATTCATGGCTTTTGTTCTCTGAACAAAACCATGTTGCTGCATGTGGAGCGTCCCTGACTTGTGCGTGCGTTTTCTTCTGATTTATGTGGGCATTATATGCGAGGTTTGGTGGCAAGCGAGGGAGAGAGTTAATTTGTTTGAGCCTTGGACTTGGTATCACTTCTTTCCAGTAGCATCACACCAGCCTTTCGTACATTGATGTTTCTTGCTGTCTACAAGGCGGCGTGATGACTGAAGTTGAACTAATGCACGAATCCTCTTGTGGAACTGTGAAGCTGCATGAGTATGAACTTAGGATTCCTACTAAACACAATGGCCATTGGTCAGAGATGTTTTGCAATACAATAATCGTTGTATTGATAGAGTATCGGTGCACGTATATATAAGTATTGGATAGGTTTCAACCTCAACTATACACAACTAGAAGGTGGGCCACAACACGTAATACTCCCTTTGTCTGGAAATACTTGTCCTAAATATTGTTGTATCCAGGGGCGAATCTACTAGGGGGCTTTAACAGGCTTGAGCCCCTCCTCCAGCACTGCAAGAATTTTTTTTACTACTAGTTTCATGGCCCAATTCAGCCACTTGCAAGCCCAACCCAACAGATATTGGCATGATACAGGCTTTGAGCCCACCCTCCAGTTTCTGTCTAGATTCGCCACTCGTTGTATCTAGATTTATTTTAATACAACCATTTTTAGGACAAGTATTTCCGGACGGAGGGATTACATGCAACACAAAATACAACTCAACACCCCCTCGTAGTCGAAGCGTCGCCAGAGGCATAGAGACTGGACCGAAACTCTTCGAAGACGAAAGTAGGCAATCCCTTAGTCATCACATCAGCAAACTGTTGCGACGTCGGCACGTGAAGAACCCGAACACGGCCAAGGGCAACCTGGTCACACACGAAGTGAATATCGATCTCAATATGCTTCGTACGTCGATGGTACACGGCTAAAGCATCGGATTTACCACGAAGAGGAAAAGTCCACACATAATGAGAATAATCATCTAAGATCACCAAGTAGTATAGATAGCCCATGTTACTTGCAACGGGAGACGTCCAAGCATCACTATGAAGCTATTGAAACGGAAAGGTGGAAACTGAAGTAGACGCACTAAAGGGAAGACGAACGTGCTTGCCTAACCGACATGCCTCACAAGAGTGCTCGTCGAGCTTATTACATGAGAAAGAGAAACTCCTAAGAATTTGACGTAATACGGTGGGGTTGGGGTGGCCCAAGCGAGCATGCCAGAGGTCAACACCGGCGGCAAGGGCGACGGGTGTGGAGGTGGAGGCGCCGACGTGCACGGGATAGAGCTGATTGGGACTGTCACATCGGTGAAGGATCATCCGGATACGGGCGTCTTTCACAGAAAAGCCAACACCGTTAAATTCAACAGTAAGTGGGTTCTCACGAGTAAGACGACGAACGAAAACTAGATTCGTGACTAATTCAGGTGAAACAAGAACATTAGACATAGTAATGGGTGTGGAAGTGGAGGGAAAACTAGTGCTACCGATATTAGTAATAGATAAGGAGGAGCCGTTGCCGACGGTGATACGAGTGAGTGTGCAAACAGGAGTGGAGGAGGTTAGGTTCTCAGGATGAGATGTCATGTGCGCAGTAGCACCTGAGTCCATGTACCACTCGCCTCCACCGACAGAGCTACTCGGCAACGACGCGGAGTGCTGGGCGGCGAGGAGGGTGGGGTCCCATGACACAGGTACCGGCGGCGGCGGGAGGCCCTCGTAGAGCGACGCCGAGGCGGGCGGGCCATAACAACCGAGGGAAGGCGACGGCGGGAGGCCCCCGTAGGGCGGCGCCGGGACGGGTGGACCATAACCGCCGACGGGCGACGGCGCAAGGAGGGCGCCGTAACCGGCGCCATTCGGCTAGTTAGGCGCGCCGATGAACGCCTGGTGGCCCGCAGGGAGAGCCTGCGGGTAGTGCGGCGCGGCTGGTGGAGCGGGGCCACCGCAGGTGGTGAAGTAGCCCGGAGAATCCATCAACGGGGCGGGCGAAGCATGGCCGCCGGCCATTGGCGGGGCCGGCTGCATGTGGGTGAAGGGAGCCGGCGCGTCTGCGTACATGTAGCCGAAGAGAGACAACGCGGCAGAAGACATCGCAGCTGCGGCGGTGGCGTCTGAAGGGAGGAGTTACGGCGACGGCCAGGGAGGAGCGGCGGTGCGTGGTGGGGATGGGCGGCGACGGCGATACGGGCGGCGGTGGCTGAAGAAGATGGGGTTGGCGCGGTTGCAAGAGGGCAGCGGTGATGGGGATGAGCGGCGACGGCTGGGTGCGACGACGGCGTGGGAGGATAGAGCGCGGCGGCGGCGGCGACGGCAAGGACCTGCGGCGGCGGCGGCGAGTGCAGCGGAAGGTGGCGTCGGAGAGAACCGGCGGCGGCGGGTGGAGGGAGCGGCGGCGGCACGATGGAGGAGCGGCGGTGGCGCGATGGAGGCGCGGCGGCGGTGGCGGCTAGCTAGGGTTAGGATCGACTTACGATTGATACCATATAAAGAGATGTTTTGCAATACAATAATCGTTGTATTGATGAGGTGCTGGTGCACGTATATATAAATACAGAGTAAGCCTCAACCTCAATTATACATAACTAAAAAATGGGCCACAACACGTAATACATGCAACACAAAATACAGCTCAACAGCCATCAGTATTCATCTGCCTAGCACCATATGCTTCAAGGGCGAATCCTGCCTCTGTGGAAGGGCCATTTGATCTAGATAAGCCTGCATTTCATGCCATGCTCCTGCAAGCCTGCGACAAAGTGTGAAGGGCAATGCAGTGAACATGGCCAACTAATAGGACCACACGCAGAGGAGAATACAGGCCAGCCGCATACATTTTTGTAGGCGGAACACAACAAAGAGGCTCCAGTTGAAGTCTGAGCTCTGAACTGTGGTGTTGGAGAATGAAGATTCAAAGCCTACCTGCATGCGCGCGTTTTTCAGCATAAGAGACACATAATTCATGAGGAGCATGCCATGGAGACAATCTGGAATTCCGGATCTGAATACCTGAAGCTTGACTTATACTGCAAAACTGTGGGTCGCAATCCCTTTATCAGTTGAGGTAATTGACGACGTTCTCATCTGCTGTGCTGCTTCAGGTCAAAAATTTATACTACTAGTACAGTAGTTGTTAATACAGCATTAGTATCCCGAGTTACTATTGCTTTCCAACTAAAAAATACCTTTTAATCAGATGTCAAATGCTAGACGCTTACAACTTAAGCTGCATTGCTCACTGCCCCAGTACAGCAGTACTATCGAACTTGGCTTGGCTGTTGCTGCTGGCTGCTGTACCCTAAGATTGGACCTCAAGGACAATGGTGAGCTGGAGAACTTTGCAGTCTTTGACTTGCATTTAGAGTAAAGTCAGGCAGATATTGACCTCGCCTGGGTCCCCTTGTGCCTCACCACTTGCACAAGTTCTAACCTAGGGTGAGTGGAGTACTAGCCTATGTTGCGGACGACCCTATTAGTGACCGATTACAAAATTACGACCTCATCCATATCCAGCCCATATCTAGGGCTATGGGGAGGCCCGGACGCACACTGGCCCATCCGCTGCGTGGCATCCGACAAACAGGACCCACCACATATTTCATCAAATCCCTCTGATTTAGTCGGACCAATCATTTTCCTCTCCTCTCCTTCGTCTGCGTCGGCGTTCCCCTAACTCTGCCGCCGTCCCGACCCCTCAGTGCCACCACCACCGCCACAAAATGTCTTCCTGCCAGTCTCGCCGCCTCGGAAGCCGGTGCGGCACATCCGTCTCTTCTCGGATTACACCTTGCCCTCTATGTGTTCGACAAATGTCCGAATGGTTTTTTTTGGATTTTTTGCAGGCAAAATGATGGATAAGGAGGAGCCTAATGAATTAATGCAACAGGAGTTCTTCGATTCATTGGATTCAGACGACCAAGATGATGATGATGAGCATCAAGGAGAAAATGGAGATAGAAGTGAAGCACATTCTGAACTTCAAGGGTTCAATCAAAGACAGTAGGGTTTTGAACTGGGACAGGGCCGCTGGCACACGATTGCTCTATAAGGACCACTTTCACTCCAGACCAACATTTTGTGAAACATTTTTTCGTCGACACTTTGTATGCGCATACCCTTGTTCTTGCGCACGGTGGAAGGAGTGGAGACACATGATCCCTACTTCAATCTCAAGAAGGATTGTTGCGGACAACTCTCATTATCTTGTTTGCAGAAATGCATGGCTGCTTTGAGGCGGCTTGCATTAGGTACGTACCACTGTCGATGCCGTTGGTGAGATGATCCGGATGAGGGATAGCACATGCCTTGATGTCACTGTGAGATTTGCCCGCGCTTGGTGAAGGTGTTTGGCGGGTATCTGAGAGAACCAACTATGCATTATATATTGCAGCGGCAAGAGGTTTTCCAGGTATGGTCGATTCAATTGATTGCATACATTGGCGATGGAATAACTGCCCCAAAGGTTTGTGCGGGATATACCAAGGTCACACCAAGGCGGCCATCAACGTACTAGAAGCAGTGGCATCAAGGAACTTATGAATTTGGCATGCTTTATTTGGTATGCCTCATTCTCACAATGACATAAATATGCTCCAGAGATCTCCTCTGTTCAAGAGCCTTTGTGATGGGAAAGCGCCACCGTGCAACTACACCATCAACAGGCACAACTACAACATGGAGTACTACCTTGCTGATGGTATCTATCCTCGATCGGCGGCATTTGTGTAGACCATATTCAATCTCTCTGCCAACAAACAATGTCATTTTACAACAATGCAAGTAGTAGCTAGGAATGATGTGGAGAGGGCATTCGAAGTGCTCCAACCTCGTTGAGGTATTGTTCGTGATACTGAAATGATGTGGGAATGATAGATTTTTGTAGCAGCTGATGACATGTTGTGTCATTTTGCACATTATGAATGTCCAATGCAGGGGTGAAGGGATAGTCCGAACCCATGATTTTGAGATGGCCGGAGTACAAATCCACATGCAGAGCAAATTATGAATTTCCTGGAAATGCATCAGAATCTTCAAGATCAACACATGTACATGCAACTACTCATGTGGAGCATATGCGGACTCACAATAAAAACCAATGAGTTAAATGTTTGAATTGTGCACTTCAAATAAATATTATGTTTGAACTACTAGCAACATCTTATTTACGTACGATATTCATGTGTATGGTCAATGTGCATGGATTTGCGTGGGTTTAAGATTTTGATTTGAGGACTCTGGTTGTGCCGTAGGACATTTGAGAGGCCGTCTGGGGTCGCATCCGGGCACGCCCGCGGACGTTTAGGGAGGGACGGATTTGCCAAGTCCGTTTTTAGATGCTCTAAGGGCATCTCAGCGGATTACTAAGACGCCCGCAAATGTTTGGACCAGACTTGTTTGGACACTTTTAGCCATACGGATAATCAAAACAGGCCAAAAGCACCGCAACAGTTGCATCTTCGACGACATATACCCCTCGACCGTATGCCTTGTGTAGTCTATCCAGGAGGACGTGCGTGCCTACGCCATGGCTCGTGCCACAAGGATCAACATGATATTGACGGAGACGTAGATTTGCTATGTTTGGGATGAGTTTCCCGTGTTCTTTTGCTCCGATCATCGTACACGAGCCCTCTAGTGTACGTGTTGTATGATGCTGGCCTTAGCTTTGTACTTCTCTAACTTCTTCTATCAATGAAAAGATACACAAGTTTTTGTGTAGTCGTGAAAAATAAAACGGCTGGACCAATTTGGATGCCCGAAATCCCACATACCATGCCTAAATCCAGGGGAGCTCGGGTAGGGTGGGGGTGGGGTCTGGTTGTCCGTTACGTCAGACCTACCGCAAACCCTCCTCCAGCTGGCTCCAAAACCCTCAAGATGCCTACATTCACACCGCTTGACTGTCCGTCTGCCTACCCCCATTGACGCCAGAGAAACACCTGAGAGACCTACTTTGACTGCCCATAATGAGCCTTCGCCGCTCCACTTGCCCAACTATTTAAAGTTGTCCGACCACCCCTGAAAACCCTGCCTCCAAGCATATTCTTCAACCATTCACATCCGTTGTCTCCTGCCTGAGCCCCTAGTTCCCCTCCGCCGGCCATCGACGCCATGGTGTAGAGCACGCTAACCTACTACAAGGTGTTCATGTCGCAGTGCCGCGTCAAAATCAAGGCGGAGGTCCACACCGCGAATGCCTGGCGCCAGGCCCGCATTGAAGCGGGCTCGGAGAAGGAGGGCGACCCCATGGACATTGCGGAGGTGGGGGAGGCGCCCGTGACGGAGGAAGCAATGGCCTCGACATCGCGTCAACGCCCCCCTTCACCATGATGCAGGCGGGTCAACAGTTCAACCTCGTGCTCCTGGATTCTAGTGGAGCATTGTGCACGGAGAGCAAGGATGCCGCCGGTGTGCCGCTGATTGCTGCGGAGTCGGACATCGTCGATGTGAACCCGGCGGTGGTCGTGTCCATGCAGAGTGCCCGCACGCTCGCCGCGAGCATCGCCCGCTCTGCATGAACGACGCGCGTCAGAGTAGCACGACTACGATGCCAAATAGCACATGTCAGCAACTTCGGCTTGTTCGCGCTAGCTGCCAACGACGACGAGGCCAGCGGCTCCAACGTGGGTCATCGACCTCACCTCTGACATGGATAAGTAGAGTAGGATTTTTTAGTTGCTTTTGGGGATCTTTTGCACTTTAAAAACTAATTCAAATATCAATGAAAAATGGTGTCCGTAGTCTTTTGTACTAGTACACAGTTGAATGGCCGACGTGACCGGATGTTGGTGGACACGTCTAGTTAGATACTCCTATTTGATGAGGTTTGTTTGGTGATCCGCTTTGGAAATGCTCTAATGTCTCTCGTCACTTTTCACCTGCAAAAGAGTTATGGATGCAGCTGGACCTGTATGTATGATGTCCTCATGTTTAGATTGCAGCCTGTCTTTTCACTTCAATTGCATCTTGCGTAATTTGTGCTCTTCTTACATGTCTTGTCGTTTGCCATAGCATTTGTGTGATAAAAGGGCTTGCGTGTCTGTACCTCATCGCTATACACTGAGTTAAATTTTGTACTGCGGCCAACTCCTTGCTACCTTTCAAGACGCATTCAAAGTTTCCTCCAGGGCAGATAAAGGCATCTTCAATTTGTATGTTAGCTTGTTGGTAAAATATGTCATGTCATCAACCAACATCTTAACATACAACAACTTCAATGGGTTATATCTAGTTTGCTCAATAGGATGTGAGATAATAAATGGGGTGCTCTCTCATTCTACATTGGAGCTTGTGCAATGGGTGTTGGTTCATGTACATACAACTTTCTCTCTTTCTTCATTTATTGATGACACATCATTAAAAATCTTATGTGGCAAAATCTACCAACAACTATCATACAATCATTGGAAATGCCCTAATAACTCTCGCATGTGCTTCCTAACATCCAGGTTCGATATAATAATATCTGAATTTAGTATGATTCGTTGCTTTGGTGCATGTCTCCAAAGGGCCAAAGGAAATGCAAGTAAAAGGAAAAACAAAAGCAAAAGAACTCACTGCACCACTGGTGGATGTAAAATTCTTTACACCTGTAGATTCCTGTTTGATCGCTACCACGCACTTCCTACGTTGTGGTGCTGATTAGTGGCTAAACTGCATCATTCAGAGACACCTGTGCATCAGATGATCCGGGGGCTCTTTCCCTGGCTCAATTTTTGGCCAGTGCAAGTGCAGGTGCACAGAGTCAATTCCTTCCGTAGAAGCACGGCAATCGCATAACGAGTGAGCCATTTTGTGTTCGCCACTCAGAAACTTTTCTGGGTCCCTGTCGCAGTATCGTGGTTGAGAGTTTCTCTGGCCCTTTTCTTGTATAGCGAATAACTGGTGCCTTGCACTTTCAGAGTTGACCGTGGGAAAGAAAGGCTAGCCACACTATGCAGGAAGATATATCTTAGGCCATCTTCAACGGCAACCCGCAAAATCCTCCCGTATCCGCCCGCGGATAGAGGACTAGTTCATGGACACGGATGCGAAATGACGCCATCCAACGCTGACCGCATATATTTTAAACTCTTTTTCAACGAACCGGATGAATTTCATGCAAACCGGCCAATATTTATCAAAGTTCAGGTAGAAAATAGCACAAATCATTCATACATACCATGTAAATTAAGTCTAGTACAACAAGATCTCAAATTCGACTAGATCCCGAATGTCCAATAAGTTTTTCATGAACACATCATGTTGTCCCACACATACTCCCTCTTCAGCTCCATCCAACAGCGTGTGCACGTAAATGACCGTCCCTCTATCATGTGGTACATCACGACAACACGTGCGAGATACATATAACGTGTAGACCAACATCGAGTGAATGAATCAATCAACAAGTTGAGCAAAAGGAAGAAAAACTTACGATCTCGTCTTCTGCCGCGTGCAATGGCCACCTTGCCTCGAGCTGACGAACCACGTTGCAAAACTTGGTGACGCTGATCTAGATAGCGTGCCACCGATATGCCAACGACCTCGCGTTGTGTGGTTGAATGATGTACATGTCGTAGGGCATAAACTGCTTTCGTGCGTGAAACTTTTCATGCACTTGCTCCTAGAAGCGCTCCCCTCTGCTCCTGCCTATGAAATCCGTGGATACGGCCGACCACACATCGCACAACAACTCATCTCCATGGTCGAGTAGCCGACCATCCTTCGTACTCTAAAAAATGACATAGCATTTGAAAAAAGCTCAATGGCATTTGACCGAACACCTTTCCGGTGTGGTGTCCACCATGGAGGTCGTCGACAGGGGGCCGAGTGTACCTGGGTACAAACGGCTCCAGGATGGAAAGCTCCGTCGTAACGGCGAGCGGGCGCGTCGGTGCTGAAGGAAATATGCCCTAGAGGCAATAATAAAGTTATTATTTATTTCCTCATATCATGATAAATGTTTATTATTCATGCTAGAATTGTATTAACCGGAAACATAATACATGTGTGAATACATAGACAAACATAGTGTCACTAGTATGCCTCTACTTGACTAGCTCGTTGATCAAAGATGGTTGAGTTTCTTAGCCATAGACATGAGTTGTCATTTGATCAACGGGATCACATCATTAGGAGAATGATGTGATTGACTTGACCCATTTTGTTAGCTTAGCACTTGATCGTTTAGTTTACTGCTATTGCTTTCTTCATGACTTATACATGTTCCTATGACTATGAGATTATGCAACTCCCAAATACCGGAGGAACACTTTGTGTGCTACCAAACGTCACAACGTAACTGGGTGATTATAAAGGTGCTCTACAGGTGTCTTCGATGGTGTTCGTGGAGTTGGCATAGATCAAGAATAGGATTTGTCACTCCGATTGTCGGAGAGGTATCTCTGGGCCCTCTCGGTAATGCACATCACTATAAGCCTTGCAAGCAATGTGACTAATGAGTTAGTTGCGGGATGATGCATTACGGAACGAGTAAAGAGACTTGCCGGTAACGAGATTGAACTAGGTATTGAGATACCGACGATCGAATCTCAGGCAAGTAACATGCCGATGACAAAAGGAACAACGTATGTTGTTATGCGGTTTGACTGATAAAGATCTTCATAGATGTAACACCCACGATGCGGCTATAACTCCCACGTGTCGGAGCACGACTTAGAGGCATAACCGTATTGTAGGCAATGTCGCAAGAGGGGTAATCTTTATACATCCCATGTACTGAATAAGAAAAGAGGTACATAGTTGTCTTACAATCACCACTTGATCATAGTTTCTCGACCGTGCAACTATGTACCTCTTTTCTTACTAGACCATGACGAACTTGCGAACTATGAGGAAGCGATGATGAGCCCAGATTCCGCGAAATGGTTTGAGGCCATAAAATCTGAGATATGATCCATGTATGAGAACAAAGTATGGACTTTGATGGATTTGTCCGATGATCGGCAAGCCATAGAAAATAAATGGATCTTCAAGAGGAAGACGGACGCTGTTGATCCATTTTAATTAAGTTAAGTTTCAGGTTTTCTACAATCGGACATTAACAAATTCCCATCTGCCCATAACCGCGGGCACGGCTTTCGAAAATTCAAATCCCTGCAAGGGTGTCCTAACTTAGCCCATCACAAGCTCTCATGGTTAACGAAGGATATTCCTTCTCCCAGGACGGCCCGACCAGACTCGGAATCCCGGTTACAAGACATCTCGATAATGGTAAAACTAAATCAGCAAAGCCACCCGAATGTGCCGACAAATCCCGATAGGAGCTGCACATATCTCATTTTCAGGGCACACCGGATTGTCCAAACTTCCGGTAGGCCAGCCCAGAGTTGCCCCTGGTGGCCACCGGCGGCTGACAAGTTGGATCAACACTCAGAGGAGCACTGGCCCGGGGGGGGGGGGTTAAAATAAAGATGACCCTTGAGTCCGCGAATGTTGGGGAACGTAGTAATTTCAAAAAAATTCCTACGCACACGCAAGATCATGGTGATGCATAGCAACGAGGGGAGAGTGTGATCTATGTACCTGGTAGATCGACAACGGAAGCGTTTGGTTGATGTAGTCGTACGTCTTCACGGCCCGACCGATCAAGCACCGAAACTACGGCACCTCCGAGTTCTAGCACACGTTCAGCTCGATGACGATCCCCGGACTCCGATCCAGCAAAGTGTCGGGGAAGAGTTCCGTCAGCACGACGGTGTGGTGACGATCTTGATGCACTACTGTTGCAGGGCTTCGCCTAAGCACCGCTACAATATTATCGAGGACTATGGTGGAAGGGGGCGCCGCACACGGCTAAGAATATGATCACGTGGATCAACTTGTGTCTATGGGGTGCCCATTGCCTCAGTATATAAAGGATGGAGGAGGAGGAGGCCGGCCAAGGCAATTGGTGCGGCCAGGATGTGGAGTCCTACTAGGACTCCAAGTCCTAGTAGGAGTCCACCAAGAGGGGAGGAAGGGAGAAGGAAGTGGAGGAGAAGGAGAGGTGGCCGGCCCCCTTTTCCCTAGTCCAATTCGGACCAGAGGGGGGGGGGGCGCAGCAGCCCCTTGGCCCTTTCTCCTCTTCCCACTAAAGCCCATCAAGGCCCATTGCTTCTCCCGTAACTACCCGGTACTCCGAAAAATACCCGAATCACTCGGAACCTTTCCGATGTCCGAATATAGTCGTCCAATATATCGATCTTTACGTCTCGACCATTTCGAGACTCCTCGTCATGTCCCCGATCTCATCCGGGACTCTGAACTCCTTCGGTACATCAAAACTCATAAACTCATAATATAACTATCATCGAAACCTTAAGCATGCGGACCCTACGGGTTCGAGAACAATGTAGACATGACCGAGACACGTCTCCGGTCAATAACCAATAGCGGAACCTGGATGCCCATATTGGCTCCTACATATTCTACGAAGATCTTTATCGGTCAGACCGCATAACAACATACGTTGTTCCCTTTGTCATCGGTATGTTACTTGCCCGAGATTCGATCGTCGGTATCTCAATACCTAGTTCAATCACGTTACCAGAAAGTCTCTTTACTCGTTCCGTAATACATCATCTCGCAACTAACTCATTAGTTGCAATGCTTGCAAGGCTTATGTGATGTGCATTACCGAGAGGGCCCAGAGATACCTCTTCGACAATCGGAGTGACAAATCCTAATCTCGAAATACGCCAACCCAACATGTACCTTTGGAGACACCTATAGAGCTCCTTTATAATCACCCAGTTACGTTGTGACGTTTGGTAGCAGACAAAGTGTTCCTCCGGCAAACGGGAGTTGCATAATCTTATAGTCATAGGAACATGTATAAGTCATGAAGAAAGCAATAGCAACATACTAAACGATCGGGTGCTAAGCTAATGGAATGAATCATGTCAATCACATCATTCTCCTAATGATGTGATCCCGTTAATCAAATAACAACTCTTTTGTTTATGGTTAGGAAACATAACCATCTTCGATTAATGAGCTAGTCAAGTAGAGGCATACTAGTGACACTCTGTTTGTCTATGTATTCACACATGTATTATGTTTCTGGTTAATACAATTCTAGCATGAATAATAAACATTTATCATGATATAAGGAAATAAATAATAACTTTATTGTTGCCTCTAGGGCATATTTCCTTCAGTCTCCCACTTGCACTAGAGTCAGTAATCTAGTTCACATCGCCATGTGATTTAACAGCAATAGTTCACATCACCATGTGATTAACACCCATAGTTCACATCGATATGTGATCAACACCCAAAGGGTTTACTAGAGTCAGTAATCTAGTTCACATCGCTATGTGATTAACACCCAAAGAGTACTAAGGTGTGATCATGTTTTGCTTGTGAGATAATTTTAGTCAACGGGTCTGTCACATTCAGATTCATAAGTATTTTGCGAATTTCTATGTCAACAATGCTCTGCACGGAGCTACTCTAGCTTATTGCTCCCACTTTCAATATGTATCTAGATCGAGATTTAGAGTCATCCAGATCTGTGTCAAAACTTGCATCGACGTAACTTTTTACGACGAACCTTTTTGTCACCTCCATAATTGAGAAATATTTCCTTATTCCACTAAGGATAATTTTGACCGCTGTCCAGTGATCTACTCTTAGATCACTATTGTACTCCCTTGCTTAACACAGTGTAGGGTATACAATAGATCTGGTACACAGCATGTCATACTTTATAGAACCTATGGCTAAGGCATAGGGAATGACTTTCATTCTATTTCTATCTTCTGCCGTGGTCGGGCTTTGAGTCTTACTCAATTTCAGACCTTGCAACATAGGCAAGAACTCTTTCTTTGACTGTTCTATTTTGAACTACTTCAAAATCTTGTCAAGGTATGTACTCATTGAAAAACTTATCAAGCGTCTTGATCTATCTCTATAGATCTTGATGCTCAATATGTAAGCAGCCTTACCGAGGTCTTTCTTTGAAAAACTCCTTTCAAATATTCCTTTATGCTTTCTAGAAAATTATACATTATTTCCGATCAACAATATGTTGTTCACATATACTTATCAGAAATGCTGTAGTGCTCCCACTCACTTTCTTGTAAATACAGGCTTCACCGTAAGTCTGCATAAAACTATATGCTTTGATCAACTTATCAAAGCATATATTCCAACTCCGAGATGCTTGCACCAGTCCATAGATGGATCGTTGGAGCTTGCATATTTTGTTAACACCTTTAGGATTGACAAAACCTTCTGGTTGCATCATATACAACTCTTCTTTAAGAAATCCATTAAGGAATGCAGTTTTGTTTATCCATTTGCCAGATTTCATAAAATGCGGCAATTGCTAACATGATTCGGACAGACTTAAGCATATATACGAGTGAGAAAATCTCATCGTAGTCAACACCTTGAACTTGTCGAAAACCTTTTGCAACAATTCTAGCTTTGTAGATAGTAACACTACTATCAGCGTCCGTCTTCCTCTTGAAGATCCATTTATTTTCTATGGCTTGCCGATCATCGGACAAATCCATCAAAGTCCATACTTTGTTCTCATACGTGGATCATATCTCAGATTTTATGGCCTCAAACCATTTCGCGGAATCTGGGCTCATCATTGCTTCCTCATAGTCCGCAAGTTCATCATGGTCTAGTAACATGACTTCCAGAACAGGATTACTGTACCACTCTGGTGCGGATCTCACTCTAGTTTACCTACGAGATTCGGTAGTAACTTGATCTGAAGTTACATGATCATCATCATTAGCGTCCTCACTAATTGGTGTAGTAGTCACAGGAACAGATTTCTGTGATGAACTACTTTCCAATAAGGGAGCAGGTACAGTTACCTCATCAATTCCTACTTTCCTCCCACTCACTTCTCTCGAGAGAACCTCCTTCTCTAGAAAGGATCCATTCTTAACAACGAATGTCTTGCCTTTGGATCTGTGATAGAAGGTGTACCCAATAGTAACTTTTT